>NC_086356.1:11827243-12132243 GCF_036324505.1 Eleginops maclovinus | reverse complement strand
GTCAATATGAGACTCAAAATTAGATTTCTGTGATAGCTTGAGGAAAGAAAAATATAGAAACAGTGTAAAATGCATATACAAACATCTTTATTTAAACAACTATTTTTACAGTTTTATCAAGAGTACAACAAAAACATATAGCGAAATAAACTGTAACCTCATGTCACTGTAAACAGATTTAAAATAACTTGTGTGACTCATGCATCCATCACTCATAAATCCAGGATAGGCGAGGGCCAGGCCTCTGTGGTGGAGCCTTTTGGTGCTTTATTTAGGCTTGTGCCCGGGCTTGTCCAGATGGATAGGGGTGGTGTTGCGTGTTCCTACAGCCTTGTGCCTGCTGGATGCCCTCTGAAGAGCTCTCATTTTCTTTCTTGTCGCTTTTTATGACGCAGTAAGTCGTCCCGTGCTTCCCCGGCCAGCCTAACCAATGTGCAGACTACTGTACAACCACTACTTCCTGAACAGGTAGTCTGAACACTGGGCAGGCGGGCTGGGCAACTGAAGGATGCTGCGATGAAGGCTTTAATCGTGACATAACTCCGAAGTACACACTCAAGATTTACACACTCTTTACTCACTGCGATTCCCGTATCAGACTCTTGAGTCCAGCTCCCTCTGCTCTCATAATCTGTCTGCTAAAAATGTGCTGATAGTGCTGGCTGGAGGAGAAACAACATCTGAGGGATGGATGAAGGGGCTGGCGGGGAGGTGGAGGAGGAAGAAAGGTTAGACAGAGGTGATAGCCACTGATTGGCAGATTCAACGTCATTCCCTCCTGTTTCCCGCTGTGAGAAGAAGCATTCCAGACGGACCTCTGCAGGAAAAACACCAGAAACAGAAAAACATTAATGCAATAGTATAAAAAAACCTTTCAAGACTTGGTGTTGGTGGGATAAGTCTGCTTAAGTGTTTATTAATTAGTTCATCTTGCGAGTGTCATTTTATTTGTTAAAAAACGCAAACAAAATTTGCCATTTTCTTGGCAAATCCCTCTCTAGCGGTTCTTAATGAAAAAGGATTAAAGCAAACTAACAACACATAGGGATGGAGAAAGATGAGTAGAAATATACAAAGGGGTCATGCCCCAATACCACAAATTTGTACAACACAAACGCATTGGTCCCCGCTGACCTCCAGGCCAAGACCAAATAAACAAAAACCAGGAAATTTCACAAGGCTTTGAACATTTTGATAAACTGTTGGGATAAAGCTGTCTTTAAGGAAGCAAAATCCTGAAAAGCCAGCTCCGTGGTCCCCAAGTGCGCTCAATCTCTTATGGCTACAAACTTAGTAGTGAATAGTTGTGGTCAGTGGGGATCACACTAAGTCTGACCCAACACCTTCCCACCAGAATACGTAACTATGAGTTGCCTTGAGACATCGGAAATAAATATTAGAGGGAATACTTGCGACTTGACATCTCCACCCTCTTCAATTCATCTTGCTGTCTTGAACGAGGTCTCTTCTTCTTGGCTGATATCTTTTGCGTTTCCTTCTTGACTGTTTAGCCCCAATTCCTCTCCCGGTGTCCCATCATTAAACACGGCTAACACCATAATCAAGACAGTGGTGTCCAAATACAAATACATTTGGATTTGCTTAGCATTAACATTAGCGAAAAAGCCGCCCCTGAAGTGAGAAAGTTGGACCGGCTGGAGGCTCGACGTGGCAAAGAACTGGCCATCAAGTTTCTCCTTCGAAAGACAGAAGGAGAAAAAGGAAGGAGAGAGAGAGAGGAGATATGGAGAGAGAAGGAGGAGGAGCTCGCCAGCCCCCCATTTTTCCTCTCCTCTCTTCTCCCTCTCTCCCCTCCCACTGTCTGGCTTTTTCCCCCCTCCCTTTCTTTCTTTCTTCTCTGGCTTTCGGGGAGAAAGTGGAAGGTCAAAGGTGAACAGGAAGTGAGACGCATTCATTTGGCGTGTGTGTTGTAAAGATTGGAAAAGGGAGTGAAGGATTGGCTGCAGAGGAAGGGAACTTTTTAGTGGAAGCGTATGTGGGCAGATGGGAGGACGTCTGCGTTTGGTGTGTTTCGTAAAGCGCCTGCATGTTCGTGCCTTCCATTTCAGTGTATATGCACATCTCTGCTTATGGTACATGCGAGTGTATATGTGGCTTAAGTGATGGATGTGTGTGTAGGAGTGAGAGCAGAGGCTCCATGGTCTTTGTAGCGAGGGCAGGAATGTCGGCGTTTTCTTGGCAAGCGAGAGGAAGCCTTGTAATAACTCCAGATGTGCAGCCCTGTGGTCTCCATCTCTCTCTTGCTCCCTCTGTTTTTACTTCTAAAGCTGATTTCCTCTCCCTGTCCGACTCGAATAAAGGGCCCTTTATGCAGCAGCCTTCCCAACACACACACACACACACACGGACGGGGGGTGCTGGTGAAGGGTGACATACTACTGGTAAATCAGAACCAGAGCGAAAGAGGTTGTGTGTGTGTGAGTGTGTGTGTGTGTGTGTGTGTGTGTGTGTGTGTGTGTGTGTGTGTGTGTGTGTGTGTGTGTGTGTGTGTGTGTGTGTGTGTGTGTGTGTGTGTGTGTGTGTGCGCGCGCGCGTGCGTGCATGTGTGTGTGTATAGACATGATGAAAAGTCGGTGTGATTCAAAGTTTAGACATAGTGTAAGTAGTCAAAGTTTGCCTCCACCTTTTTCATCTCACACGCACATTTAGCTTTTTTTTTCTTACAAGAGTAATCAATGATAGTGTTTCCAGGTGTGTGTGTGTGTGTGTGTGTGTGTGTGTGTGTGTGTGTGTGTGTGTGTGTGTGTGTGTGTGTGTGTGTGTGTGTGTGTGTGTGTGCAGAGGTGGCCAAGGCCGTGTGTTTATTTTAGCTATGGTTTCTGAGCTCCAAATCAAAGCAGGCTCAATCCCGGGAGAGACGACTCAGCAGTACTGGCAGAGATGGAGGGGTGTGGAGGGAAAGTGAGAGGAAAAAGGAGATGAAAGAAGGAAGCAACTTAAAAATGTGGGGCAAAAAAGATGTAAAAATAAATATGAAAAATGTTGTTGAGAAAGGAGCCAGAAAAGAGAATCAATCCTCATTATTGTTGCAGTAAAGTTGGGAGTTTTAGGGATTGGAAGGACTGAATGTTACTGGGTGGGTGGGGGGAGCGCTGCGGTCGCACCAACATTGTTTCCACTGTTTGGATGACCAGGCAGGCAGCTTCTTTTTCAAACTCTTAGTCAGTCGAGCCAGAAAAACTGAGAAAGTATGCACACACATGCAAACACACACATATAGAGTGTAATGCGTGATTCCATGTTATTTCGTCTTGTCATGAAATACTGTTGGTTAACATTTTAATGAGAAGTTACCAACTCTATTTTTTCCCATCTTTGTGTTTTGATATTGTATAAAGCAAGCTACTTTGTCAGTTTATGTGTGTAATTGTATCTTTGGAGTGTTTGCATCCGTGTGGTGAGACTTAGCTCGTAGATGCATACTGTATAGGCTGCTGCCAAACCCATACAGGCAGCCCCACAATGTGATCGCCTGTATTTTATACAATTGTCAGCAATCAGCTCGCAGTGGAAGCTCACAGATATCTTTCAAAATGGAGAAGCATGTCCAATTATTCTTGTTGGATAACATAACTCCAAACCACAAAATAGCTTGGTTTTATTTTTCCCTCACACTTAAACTATCACATCACTATAATGTCTCTGTTATAATGAAAATTCACACCAAAATCACAGTGTTATGGTTAAAGGGAAAGTGGCTAAAGAGGTATTTAGATTCTGAAATTAAAGCAACAATACATTAAAGTTTTGTGTTCAAAATGATACTTTAGTAAAAAGCAATTATTTAGCTATAGTTGTGTGGATAGTTTTACCAAACACAGTGGAGTTGCTCTCAGGCTAGGGATCGGCCCCCTCTTTAAAAAGTCTTTAAAATGAATAATTGAGTTGAAAAGAGGCAAACACAAAGTTTTACCACACATATTCATTTTATTGACTTCTCTCTTATATTTGACTGTTTGTGACATTTACTGGATACTTTTTTATCTCTTTGGGCCTTGCATATTTATTTGAATGAAACCATGTGAGGTTTAAAGGTGACATGTATCTTAAGTAGAACTGCCAAAAGCTTTTCAGACATCTGAAATGAGTAAAAAGTTCAGTATCATCTTTTGAGATGTAGTAATCTAAAAGTATAAAGTAAATGGAGAAACTAAAGTTAGGTATCCTTCGTGTGTGTGGGCTTTTTATCAAGTTTGAATAGTTCAAATGTAGGCACAGACACACACACACACACACACACACACACACACACACACACACACACACACACACACACACACACACACACACACACACACACACACACACACACACACGCTGATAACACACCAGTGAAGATAAACAGAAATGTTCAAATAGGTTCTCTATCTTGCCTGCCTTTTAAATTATATAACTATTAGGCACAAAACTCTGCTAATACATCTACTAAAGTTAATAAAAGTTAGCAAAGATGTGAGCATTTCTTTTAAACTTAAAAGTATTGGACCAAAGGATGGAAAAATGGTCACAGTGACACTACAACGGGAAATGGATAAATAAGAGTGTCTCATATTAAAAAGGAAACAGTAGAAAAGTGGGTTAGAGATAGCAAAAGAGAAACATGAGATGAGTGACGACCGCAGCGTGTCCAAGTGGGCCGGGGAGGTAGACAGGGTGGTTTGTGGGATAATTCAAAGTTTATCCTGCCTGGCTGATGAGATACATGAGTAATGTTTGTTTGTCTTTAAGTAAATGATCATTCTTTCTTCCTGATTGTTTCCACGCATTTCCAGAACATAATGTCAATGCAAAAATCATTAGAGAAACAAAGCCTGGCATTAGACTCAAACAGGAACCGGGCAGATAAAAAGAAAACACACTTGTGCACTTAATGTCTTTTAGCATATTGTATTAAGCGCGCATGTGTGTGTCTGTGTGTGTGTTTGTAGTTTGTCATTTTGATATGTGTATGTGAGACTCTGCAGGCTCTGTCTCCTTTGAAGAGGGCTTGACAGACATTTACTGCATGTGTATAATAAGACAACACACAGACTTTAGGGTGTCATTTTTCTTTAATGCATTCTCATGTTGTTTTACTTATCTTATAAATCGTAATTTTTTTCTGTTTCAAGGACTGACCTGAGATCCAATTAACTCTGTAACCTTGACATAAGTGAGAGATTTTTCAAGTTAATAAATATCCCGTTATACAAGACTAGATTTACTGTAAATGTGTTAAGTAAAACAAAATCCCTCCCCACCCTTGGAACTACCCACCATTGGCACTATTATGTCATAAAAATGTATTCAGCCCCAACACGCCCTCAACAATTTAGATTTAGAAGTGCAAATGTTATACTCTGGTGGTTGGTTTTAATACAAAAAGTATTTTAGCAGTTCATTTTGGCCTTACTGTATTTGGACCATGCAGTTCTGACGTATAAAGGACTGTGTTAGTGTAACAGGATTAGTGTTTGGGATTACCACCCTCCCTAATTTTGCATCTCATACAGTAATGCCATAAATTGATGTAGGAAATAATAAGCATTTACCAGCATGAAACCTTTGCCAAAAAGTTGCAGATGAAACCCCCTGTGTAACTTCACACATGTGAACGTTTTACCTTAATTTATTCTGACATCACACGCTCACCTCACATGTTAATGTTTCAGTTTGTCTGGCACTTTTTTTCCTCTTATGCACCCACAATTACATCTAATAGTATTTTCTTCACATGCAAACATTAGAGAGTATCTACAGGTGTTGGTTCACATTCTCACAGATTTTTGAATATCATTTTACTAATAATTGTGAGCTATACGACTTTTCTAAATGTTTCTTTGCAGAGGTGAGAGTTAAACACAGATTGAACAGAGCTCTGCCCTCTATCAGACAGCAGTACAGAAGTGTGTGGATTTTTACGTGTTTATGTGGTTAGCGGGCTGCGGTGCCCCTTCCCCCTTTCTTTTACTCTTTGGTGGTCAGCGGTGATTGATCACATGTCCCGGGACAGCACCTAGGTTGTAACACTGACCTTCTGCAGAAGTAAACGTAGAGCAGATAATTAACTGCTTGGCAATTAGCTGCCAAACAGGAAGGTATCGCTTTGACCTGCCAGCCGCTGTTTTAAAACGGAATGCTGGCTGAATGTGTCATTGTCATGTGGACACTTGAGTTTCCCTCCTGCATGAAAAAAGTTTATTTGTGTTTGTGCTCATTCCCACAGGAAGAGCTAAGCAGAGCACAGAGGGTGTCATTTTACTAGAGTCAGCTGAATCAGCTGAGATTGGAGCAGTTTGGAGAAAAAAAAGATGAAGTAATGATAGCAGCCAAACAAAACATGTCAAACAGTAAATGCTTATTTATTCACTCTAAGAAAATGTGAGAGTTATAATTGTGAAACTGGACATTTCAGATTAGATTTGTTTTTCTGAAAAATTTGTCTAAAGCTGACAAGGGAGCTAGAAAACCCTTTGTGTCTGCTGATATCAAGTAGCACTTCTCATGATATATGAAGTATTAAGAGAATGAGGACACTGGCGCGCTGCCCAACGTGATTTGTTTTGAGCGTTATGCACAACCTTGAAGCTCAATGAGTCACCGACAGCTGTGTGTTTTTATACATTGTCCCAGAATAGCTCCAATCTAGCTGTTCCCAATAGTAATGCTCTCAGCCAAATGTTTTGCTGTTCCAGATTAAAATGTTGGCAACACGTGGACTTTACTTTAAATAAAGTTCATATGGCATTAATAGCAAATAATAACTGACTTAAGATATTGCATGCCTTGGTGTTTTTGTTTATTATACCCTATGTAGACTCAGCAATATGTCTTTATTTATAACGGAAAAAACGTTATTTTTGCCACAAATGGAATCATTTTGTAATGAATTTAATTTAATGTGACTGAACAACTCTAATTTCGCATTGAGTGTAGAAGCTAAACAAGCTTCACCACAAGTTCTTCAAACACAAGTCCCATCTTTTTTATGTCTTTCCCCTTTCCCATCACGTACACGTTAAAACAATTTTTAAAGAAAAAACTCAATAGGGCAATGGTGGAAGAATGGAGGGAAAGAAAATCGGAGGGAGGTGAGGAGGAGGGTTGTGAAAATTGCCATTGGCTGCCACCCAGGGCCCAGTCTTTGTGGTAATGAAGGGTTAGAGGCAGCGTTATTGCTCCCAGATGCCGTGCGGCTTCTCTGCAGCCCTTTGATGCATGGCCCAAGTCACCAGGACTTTTCTATCAGACTCCCATCAACATATACACCACACACACACTCACACACACTAAGATATGCAGCCTCTTAAAACAACATGGATGCCGTAAACGACTATCTTCTTGGTTTTGCCCACCAAACTACGCAGATATGTTACAAAGTGTTAATTGGATATGGTTTGTGTAAGGCCCCCATGTGTGCGTACATACTGTAGCATTTTTATGTGTGTGTGAGAGAAAGGCTGTATTTCATCCACATTTTGAATTAGTGTTTGAGACGTTTTTTGGAAAGTATGCAGAGTGGTGAAGTGCCTTTATGAATCCAGAAGTGAACTTCCTCTGGCTCCTCATAATGAGCCCGCTATTACTCACTAGCAAAATAAAACCATGGAAAGTACTTTGCTCCAAACACCACAGGTTGACTACCAAGTGCACCGCCTGTGTGTATGTGCGTGTGTGCATGTGTGCATGTGTGCGCGCAAAAACATTATGTAGAGGTTGAGACAGCAGGTAACCAACATAGTATCCCATGTTAAAGAGTCAGTTCACCCTTAGTACTACTCCCTTGCTATTTTGGCTGGTGTGCAAAACCTCACCTCAATGAGTTGCCACAAGTTGGTTTATACTGAAGTTAGCCTGTTACACGATGAACAGTTATTTGCGATAGCATTTAAGCAAATTTCGTTTAACTGATGGTTTAATCCAAAGCAACTTACAAAAGTGCAAAAAACATATGGAATCAAATTCCATAAAACAAGGAAAGTGCAGATATAATCACTTCAAGCAAGTCATGCCATTATAAGTGCTGGTGAATGTGTCTTTTTATTTTAAGAGTTTATTTGCCAAGATGCAATTGAAACAGATGCATATTCAGTTTGCAACCCAAGATATGCAGAGTTTCTGCTGTCCTGATGTCAGTGAGAAGCTCGTTTCACCAATTAGGATCCAGCATAGCAAACCGGCGTGTTTTTGAGGGGTACCTTGGTCCCACTCGCAGCGATGGAGTAGCAAGCCGATTGGCTGACGCCAATGCACGTGATGGATTGTATGGTTTAACCAGGGCCTGGATGTATGAAGGGGTTGACCCCCTCACAGATTGGTAGGCATGAACCATGACCCAAGTGGATTCTGGCAGCCAGTGAAGAGAGTGAACTAAAGGTGTGGTGTGGGAGAACTTTGGGAGGTTAAAGACCAGTCAGGCTGCAGCATTCTGAATTAGCTGTAGAGGTCGGATGGCACATAAAAATGGCCACCACTCTGATCCTGTTGCTATGTTGATTTGAATTAGAATGTTTGTTCTACTCCATTTCTATTTCATTTGGCTGATGTGATTGCCAGAAATGAGGGCATCCGGAAGAAGCCAAAGATAATGGCAGACCAGCAGAGTTGTGAAAACTTTGATAAGAAGAGCTTCTGCTCTGTCATGGAGGATGAGACCATGTATGCTCATCTCAAACAGGAAACAGACAAGGTGGCTGACCTTATTGCCCAAGACCCAGGTAACCTGAGGACTTCAAAATACAAGAAGGACGATA
The DNA here is from genome assembly GCF_036324505.1 of Eleginops maclovinus. NCBI lineage: Eukaryota > Metazoa > Chordata > Actinopteri > Perciformes > Eleginopidae > Eleginops > Eleginops maclovinus. The sequence goes on along the minus strand of NC_086356.1, from coordinate 12,123,490 downwards.
GGAATACTGGCTCAGAAAACTTCTGGACCTTGATGGAGGATGAAGCCATTCATGCCCATCTGAGGCAGGAAGCCTTTAAGGTAGCTGAGATGATCACCAGAGGAAGGGGCCCCAATCTCAGTAGAGTACAGGTTAAAAGCCTGGCTGAGGTAACCATCCCTCTGCCATCTTTTACTTCTTATCCTCCTGCCATGGACAAGCCATCTGAACAGACCTCTCCAAAGACACATGAAGACAAGCAGCGGCTGAAGCCCTGTCCTGAAATAAGCCTGGACACAATCTTCAACCTGCTTGGATCTGATGAATGGCACCAAAAAATGTATGGTTTAACATGTCTTCAAGATCTTATAAGGAATCATGCGGACATATTAAAGGCCACACTTCGTAAAGTATGTGCAGTTGTCATAAAGGAGGTTAAAAACCCGCGCTCTATGGTGTCCTGCACTGCTATTGCTGTCCTGGGTGAGATGTATGCTCAGCTGAAGAGGACCATGAATGACCTTGTGGAGGAAACAGGCCACGCTCTCATAATTAAAGTGACTGAGTCCAATAAATTTATCCAGCAAAAGGCTAATCTGGCTTTGGATGCCATGGTTCTAAACTGCAGCCCCAGTTACAGTATTAAAGCCCTGAGAGCGGGGCTGAGTCACGGCAGTGCGACAGCTAGAGTCAGTGCTGCTCTGCACTTCAGCCAGTTATACCAAATCCTTGGAGCCACACAGACACTTACAGGTGGCAAAAACTTCACCAAACACTTCCTAATTGCTGTTAGCAAAATATGTGTGGATGCTGCAGTGGACGTGAGGCGCCATGGACACGACATCATCCAAAACATTTCCAGCCACAGCGCCTTCCGAAAGCAGTGGGAAGAGGCTGTTCCGGAAAAGGATAGACGTTTACTGGATGGACTCGTGAATAAGTTACAAAAACAGCAAAAAGTACCTGTGGCAGGGGACTGTTTATGATAACTGTCAGTAAATGTCTTTCATTGATTAAACTTGAGTCCTTTATTTAAATCACACAATGTCTGAAAGGTTTTAAGGTGTTGCTTATACAATCCCCCCCTAAAAAAACGAGACTCCATTGGTGAAATTTCCAAGTTCAAATGTCATTCGCAGGTACATTTTTTCTGTGGTATATTAGGTCATAGTTTTGCAAACAGAAGGGGAGTCTACTGACAGCGCAGTAGTGGTTAGCCATCACACATCCGTACCTCACCGGCAGTGTCTGTCTCTTGAAAGTGGATTTGCAGAGTTTGGGATTCATGCAAAGTAAAATTGCAGTGGATAAAGGTCAAATAAAGTGTGTGTGAATGTGTGCTTCATATGTTTTTCTCTCTCGTATAGCTAATAAATGTCATGTGTGCATCTGTATGTTTGAGTTTGTTTTCTCATGCATCCCTGTGTGCGTGCTTAGCGTCGGAAATCTGTACCTTTGGCCGCTATTGCTGGCTGGCTTTTATGGGAGCATATGGGAAAGCACTCAACTCCCAACTTCCCTCGACACAACTACACACACAAATCAAAACACACACATGCAAGAAGAAGAGAAAATGATAAAAACGAGGGAACCAGGGGGATAATGCAATGCTACTCACATTCTTATTTGATGGGTTTTTTTTAGGTGCATCCAAATTCTTCATACTTTTTTTTAGTAATAACCCACATTTGTCTTAATAATTGTGTCTAGCTGGTTTTATCACACACTTTGCCATTTTTGCTTTTCTTCAATTCATGTACTTTCCCCACACCGTGCACACAGTCAGTCAGTCCCCCCCCCCCTTCTTCCCCGTTCCTTTCCAACTCCGCTGACTGGATATACTGGCCAGAGGAGAGGAAAATGTACGAATCAGTCCAAGGTTGCTCAGTCCCAGGGAGAGGGAAAGCTAGAGAGTGAAGGAACAAGGGAAAAGAGGAGGGGGGGGAAAAAAAACATGAAGAGCGAGGCAGAAAAAAAGGAGGGAGATGGAGAAGTTACAGAACAAACTCAGAGACTGAGGACGGGGACCTCTTAACCCTATTTATGATGATGTCAGCAGTCTGGGGCAACTGCTTGTTTAGTTTCTTTCGTATAGAGGACACCTGGGGTTACCGTCACAGCCAAATGTGTGTGCGTTTAAGAGTGTGTGTGCATGTGTGTGTTTGAGCTTTTACATGCATTTAGGGGATTTGACCATTTGGCTGCACAGGTCATAAATCCTTTGATGAAGGAGTTTGGTCACACACACAACCCCCTGTCTCCTTCTCTGTAACACACACATGAACTCACACACACACACACACACACACACACACACACACACACACACACACACACACACACACACACACACACTGGGTTGGGCAGGGCAGTCCCGTGGTTAGCCATCCAGATGGTTTTAAGGTTAGTTAGAGACTATGCTCAAAGGTGCTGTTTGCAACCAAAGCAGTGTGTGTGTTGAGGGTATGTTTAAAGAAACTCATTCACCCTGTACTATTTTTGGCTTCTCTTTTTTCAAAATAGTACATTTACCATCAATAGTAAAAAGTTCACACATGCACTCACACGCACTCACTGTAAAGAAACTTCCTTTTGTAACAATAGACTTTCAGGAGTTAAACCATAACCCTCAAAATGTGTGTGTGTGTGTGTGTGTGTGTGTGTGTGTGTGTGTGTGTGTGTGTGTGTGTGTGTGTGTGTGTGTGTGTGTGTGTGTGTGTGTGTGTGTGTGTGTGTGTGTGTGTGTGCAGGCTGTAACTGACTAACTTTGAGGTTCCCTGATTCATAAATAGTTGGATGTCTGGATATCACATGTTGTCTGTAGATTTACTCGTACAAGAGATTTCTACACTCACTGGAAGTGCGTTTTTTTTCCCTCCCTCTCTCCCTCCTCTCTCTCTCTCTCTCTCTCTCTCTCTCTCTCTCTCGCTCTCTCTGTATATATGTGTTTCTCATTTGTTGCTCGCCCCTTTTCCTTTTTTTTTTTTACCCTGCACAACTGTAATCAAAACCACAGACTTGAGGGTTGTGTGCGACTTTCCCATTCGTCTCTCTTGCCTTTTTTTTCTTTTCTGGCTGCTGTTAAATTTAATATGTGAGCGTTCACTCCTGATTTCCCTGGGTTCTTTTATCATCTTTCTTTTGTGTCTCTTTTAAGTTTCTATTATTGTTTCTCTATAAGTACTTAAACAGTATACGGTAGCAAAACGATCATTCCACAATACAAACCCTATGATGCAGCTTTAGAGTTTGCAGTGGCTCCTATATTTTGGTCTAATATACAAATATATTTGTCGGTGTAAAATACTATAAAACTCTATGGCCGTTTTTTTACTTTGAAGTCAAATTCCCTACCCATGGAGAAAGTCAGACTCTTTCCTTCTATCGCTCACATGTGCAACCGTTGTGTTTCTCTTCCGCCTCCTGTAGGAGAAGGAGAAGAAGTACATGCTGCCCGTGGACAACCTGAAGCTGCGCGATGTGGAGAAAGGCTTCATGTCCAGCAAGCACATCTTTGCCCTCTTCAACACCGAACAGAGGTGATATTATACACTCACACACGTCAAAATACACACAAGCGCCAGATACACATCATGGATCACATAATGCAAAGTTAAGATTTAAATAATGAATTCTACTTCTTCGTTTACTCCGACTAATACAACAATTGGAACAGAACCAAGCAACAGCTAAGAGAAGTTCAATTACCTTACACATAAATATATTTATAAATAAATACACAATATTACATTAGTAAAACAGGAACAAGCTAAGAATCAGCTTTATACACTGTTGTGGAATTAAATCTATTACATAATTAAATAATAGTTAAATCGTAGCCAAATCTGTATACATCCAGTATGTTAGTAGCAATTGCAGTAAAATAAGTGTAGAGTAGTTTAAAAAATATAGACACTAGTATTTGTGTCTGAAATGTAGTGCAATGTCACGGTAATCATTCAAAGTAAAGTCCACCACTGGTTTAAGGGAGTATACAGCTGCTCAGGTAAGACATTAGGGGTAATAGTTATTATTATTATAGAATAATATATAAAAAGATGAAGATCACTCAGCATTGTGCATCCACAGGAACGTGTATAAGGACTACCGTCAGCTGGAGCTGGCCTGTGAGACTCAGGAAGACATCGATGCCTGGAAGGCCTCCTTCCTCAGAGCCGGAGTTTATCCTGAACGGGTCACGGTGAGATTTCTTTTTTTAATGTAAATATAAATAAGCCAAGGATTGGAATTACAGTGTTGATATTTCTGCAAAAACACATTGCATCCCATATACTAATCTTACTTTTTTTTTTTACCAATTTGCTTATTATTTGTGTATTTTAAAGTTGCCACCTTTCTCATGTGATACTCTATCTGTCCTCTTTCAATGTCTGTATTCCTGATCGCTGTTTCACCTTACAGGAGAAGGAAGGAAAGGTATGTTATGTTGGTCATTTTCATAATTTTTCTGTCTTTTATATAACGCACTTGAAGGTGATCATTTTTTTAACCATCCTCTTCCGAGTGGCCAGTCGTCTTTAATCTTATATCTTCTTCACAACCACTGAAGCTGAACTGATTTTAAACGCTATGTCCTCTGTCCTTCCTCTCTCATCTGTCCCACAGAGCGAGGGCGGTGATGAAAACGGCTCTGACAACATAATGCACAGCATGGACCCTCAGCTGGAGCGGCAGGTAGAGACCATCCGTAACCTGGTTGACTCTTACATGGCCATCGTCAACAAGACTGTTCGTGACTTAATGCCGAAGACCATCATGCACCTCATGATAAACAATGTGAGCATCAACTGAGATTTAATATATCCCAAACTTTGAAAAGAACAGACCTTTTTATATCAAAATATCTCTCCCATTTCGTCCAGACTAAAGAGTTCATCAACGCAGACCTGCTGGCCCAGCTGTATTCGTGCGGCGACCAGAGCTCACTGATGGAAGAGTCTCAGGAGCAGGCCCATCACAGGGACGAGATGCTCCGGATGTACCACGCCCTGCGGGAGGCCCTCAGCATTATCGGTGACATCAGCACAACCACTGTTACCACCAGCATGCCGCCTCCCGTCGACGACTCCTGGCTGCAGGTGCAACGGGGCAGCATGGGAGGAAGGTAAGAGATGACGGGAACCAGCGCAGGAACACCATTGTAGGCTCTGAGGGAAGGTGGTTTCAAGAGACCCTACAGCAATATATATATATTTTTGATGCAATGGTAAATTTTCAGATTTTTGACTTTTCGCATCCATAACATATCTTCTTTCAGTAAAAAGTATCAAGGAAACATCCAAATTACAAATGTAGGTGTTAACTTACTATTTTCTTTATTAGATTTCCCCTGAAATAACAAACAGTTAGCTTTAGATAATGCCTTTTTTGTATGTTTAAATATATAAAAGTTTACCCTTATTTACCTGTAGTCGTTTCTTCCTATATAAGGTTTTCATCATACTCCTATGCCTCAAACCTTCACTTTATTAACATTTGCAACAAACTTCCCATTTTAATATCAATATCAAGCTATCTAGCTTCAGAATGTTTTTTCCTTATAAGGCATGCCCTGATTTATATGAAGTTTTATTCCCAAGAAACTGCAAATTTGGGTTTTTTAAACATTTTTATTTATACCTTATTCACCTTTTTGTAACACACTTGAAGTCAGAATTTATTTTTTCATTTGGGTTAGTATATAACTATTAGGATTTGCCTATTATTATCAGAATTGTTCAAGCAGCAGTTGATATCTCCTCCATCTTCCTCCAGGTCTCCAGCCACCAGTCCAACTCCAAACCGCAGAGCTCCACCGGGACCTCCGGCCCGCCCAGGCTCTCGTGGGCCTCCACCTGGGCCTCCACCCGCTGGGGGCCCCCCTGTCCCGTCTCGCCCAGGGGCTTCTCCGGATCCTTACAGTGGGCCACCACCCACTGTGCCCTCTCGGCCTAACCGTGCACCCCCAAGTGTGCCTAGGTGAGTCAAACATTAGAGGCCTTTCAAACCAACAACCCTACCTCACATCATAAACCTGTTTGAGAAGTTTTACACGGATTTGAACATCCAAACCATAGCTTATAATATTATGCGAATATATCCAACCTGAAGTGCGGATACTCTCTGTTACTAAGGGGGATGTGAAGACACCTGGATGAGGGGACGAAGGAGGTAAATGAAAGTGGACAGCTCTGGTTGTGTTAGAGGGTAGATAAATAGATGGCTAAAGATCCCTAAATAGATCAATAGACAGCGATAAAACTCATCGTCAGTGATCTTGTGTCCTCTTTTGCTCTTGGTAAAGGTAAACTTGTTGGTTCCTTTCTGCCAGCACTTTGAACTTTCAACACGCCATCACACTCCACTATTCATCACTTACACCCACCTAACCACTGTCCTTTAAAGAAGTGACTGGTTTTAGCATTAGCAGGATTTTCTTTTCTGTTCTTCATTAACCCTAACTGCTTTCTGTTTGTCTGTGTTTGTGATCTAGCTTTTTTTTTATCACTATAAGAGTAGCAGCTTGCCTTTTTTAAAATAGGAGACTCTAACGTCATTGAGCAAAGTTCTCACCGGCAAATGCAGCTTCAAAATTTTAGTTTTTCAAGACTCTTAATCAACGTATCTTTCTTTCACTTATTCTGGTCTGTCCAAAGTGAGTGCTCAGCTCATACAACGTTTGTCTCTTCACTGCACTGTAACTGTTTGCACTCCTTTTCTCTCTACCTCTTCTTCATCCCTCTTCTCCTCACCACACCTCTGTCCCACACATGACTATGGTTCCTTCTACAGAATCACAATCACTGAGAAATGAGGAGTAACGTCTCTGGTACGTTGGGTACTCTCCGGCCTCTTCATCATCATCACCCTTCTTTCTCTTCCTCTCAGGAGGCATCCTTTCGCTGCATGCCATTTTCTTTTACTCACTTGAATTTTCTCTTCTTAGAGTGCTGCATGGGCAAACACACACCCAGTTCAGAGCTGTGGGTGTGTGTGTTTGCTTCAGTGTTTGGGATTCGATGCTAGTTAATATATTAAAAGTGGTGTCAGTTGTGTTATTGTGTCTTGTAAAAGAGGATGTTTCTTAGATTACAGCATCAATGAGTGAGACAGGACTCAACAGTCCAAAACCTGAAATGAGTTGTTGTTTTTGTGTCAGTCTTGTTGTTGTATGTAAGGTAGTATGCCATGATATCCAACAATGTCTCCAGTTGTCTGATATTTTGTTTAAAGTCATGGCATTTGTCAATATTAACGTTCAACATTTTAGCTTATTTAGTGTGTTTTCAGTTAGCGCTGCAGGTTATTTCCCCCCAAAAAGAAAATTTGAAGAAAACATAGGATAGTTTTACCTTTTCAGGCCTCTAAAAAGCTTAAATCTAAAAGTCTGAAAACTGTAGACATATGCAACCTGATAAAAGGAGTTTGCATGTAGACACTGCCGCACTTTTTTTGGGTTTTGCTCTACTGTAGCAACACCAACAGAGTTTAATAATTAGAGGTATGTTTAAGTACATTTATTCAGACAACACTTTAATAACGCCTGCATTTGGCATCTACTGCAAACATACAGAAAATTACCTGCAATGCAGTCATGTACCAGAGCCTGATATCTTTGTGATATTGGTTATGTTTTGGGGCTTTCTTCCATGTGTTATCTCATGATATAAGTGACTGTTTGAGTGAAGGTTATTGTATTTGTGTGCATGATTAACACATGGGGGCCTTAAAATAAAAATAAGTATGTAGAAAACTATAACTCAGAGTTCAAACGAAGACTGCAAACACCTAGTTAATCCAACTTGTTCCTGTCCTGTCTTCTTTGTGTCTGTTCCTGTGCGTTTGTGTGTCCATGACAGTCGGAGACCCCCCCCTTCTCCAACCCACTAGACCTCTGAGCTCCTCCCTCCCTCCCTCCCTCCGCCCGCCTCCGTCCTACCTCTGGATGAGAAGCCGTGGACAGCAGCGCCACCTTCCTGTCGTTTTCCTTCCACACCCGACCTGAGCTGGCTCCCTTGTCCTGCTCCCTCTCCTGCAAACACACACACACCTTCTGTTTCACACAGAGTTGCAGAATACTTGAAACACACCTGCATGACTGACATACGACCCTCAGAATTTAAAAAATGTAAAGAATATACAATAATTTATACATTTTTGAGTGTATGCGCACATGTGCATGCACACTGCCTATATAAATACACACACATATACAGTAAATGTACATTTATATCCTGCTATTAAACCTAAGGTGGAAGACATTTGAGACTTAGCATGTCTGAGTATTACATTATACTCTAGCCTTTCTGATGAGTAACCTGGCTGCTGAATTACCTATCTTTTCCTTTCTTAACATTTGTCTTATCTTGTGTTTTTTTCCTGACTTTTTCACCAAAAATCTTTCTCAGTATCTCACCTTTCTTTGCCTGTCATGCTTGAAAAAAGAGTGATAGTCAATTTTAAATAAACTGACACCAAATGGCAAAACAATATCCGAATGTCCTGAACAAATTCATCAGCGCAGTTATTTTGACAATAGTTATGTTAATGTTTTCATGAGGAATTAATCAGCTGGAAACTAAATACTTTGTTTTGTAATAACTTCACTGAAGCTCTGATCTCTGTGAAGGCATGTGTCACTTATTTTTCTCCCTTCCTTCATCCCTTTGATTCGTCTTCTTTTAAACTCTCCCTGAAATCCACAGATCAAGTATAAAACAAACTCACTTTCACTCACTCCTATTACACAAGGAGAGGGGGATTGAGTACAAATAAGGGTGGAAAGGATCCCCCTCAGACTCCATGTCTTCAGATACCTGCACAGACAGGAGCTGCTGCTCTTCATCCTTTTTTCCTTCGTTCTTCTTTTCTCCCCTTGCACTAGCACTGAAGGGATCATCTGAAGGACCTGTAGTAGACTCTAGAAGCCAATTCACATAGCTGTGTCACAACCACATCTTAAAAACGCTGTTGTCTGTGCCCCCACAGAACCTATGCAACAAAAATCGTTTTTTTTGGCATAAAGAGGCGCCTCCCGTGGCTCTTTTCCCACTCTCCTCCTCTTCTCTTCGTATACACTTTGTCATTGCAATAACTTATTGAGGCGGGATCTAAATAAAAAGTGCAATATATGGAATATCCTTCTGCAGACAGCTGCATGCCACTGTAACACAAACAAAAGAGTACATTTTAACCTGAGAGGAAGGGAATCTGAGGCTAGAAAGCTCCTGATAAATCCTTTTTAATCAGAGGGAATGAGGTCCCTAATGAGAAAGGTTTCAAATATTTGGAGTGTTTCTAAGTCAATTGGATCACACAATGCATCAAACCATCTGATATACTGACAGGAATACTTTGGAATTTTATCCAGGTTCATGATCGGATATTTATTTGCTTTTTTTTTTTCTCTTTTCTTTTCTTTTCTTTTCTTCTTTCTCTCAGTGGTCACGGGGGTGAGTGAGATCAGGAAAACAGCAACAGTTTATGCATTAAACTATCAAAACTCTCCTCCTGTTTCACCCTTGCATTGCTGTCTGAGAATGTGTGTGTTCAACTCACCTTTTCACCAGTTTTGCTACTGAACTCTGCTGTCAGTGTGATGATGCTTTTCTGACCCCAAGCAAGAATTACCAACCCACCGGCCTCAAAACCCCCGCTCTGTACCCAACTGATGTTTAAAAACCATTTCAGTGATCCCTTGCAACAGAAACACGAAAAAGCATATTATAGTTATCATTTAACAGTAAATCGTTTATTATGGACATATCTTATTGTGTTATTATGTATATGTGTGGTGCATCTTATGGAACTTGTACTTTACCACTGTCTAGAGAATTTAGTCCGCTGAATATTTAAATTAAATGAGTATGTGTATAAGGAAATGATGTTTGAAAAACGTATACAAATGTGTAATGATGTTATATATGAGGACACTGGCAGGTTTCAAACTTAAGATAGTAGCAGAGAGGTATTTTTTTTTTGTTTCTTGTTTCTCTCTGTGTGTAGAAGAGCAGAAAAAAAGAGAGAGTGAATATTGAAATGCAGAAATCAGTAAATCCTGCATATGTTTAAACTGCTGTGGATGAAATGATGACTTTACCCTACAGGACTGCTTTGACAACACATTAAAAACCTCAGTGTACTGAATGATGTTTCCTCTGGTTCTTCTTTTTCTCTTTATGGTTGTAATGATATTTTCAGAACAGCTGTCCTGGATTTAGTTAGGAAGGTGAACTACATTTCCAAAATTCTCTACATATCTGAAATGTGTTGTAATATTCACTATTCATAGATTAGATTAGATTAGATTAGATTCAACTTTATTGTCATTGTGCAAAGTACAGGTACAAGCCAATGAAATGCAGTTAGCATCCAACCAGAAGTGCAAAGATGTACTATAATATATACAGAGAGAAAATAAATTACTATATACATGTTATACCAGTAAGTATTTAGGGATTGTATATGCAGTATCTACAGATTGTATATGCACAGTATAGACAGTATAAACAACCTGTACAGTTGGTTGTGTGTACATTACTTATATGAACAGTATATTAATTCAATCAATGCAGGATGAATAGTGCAATAACATGTTTGTTATTTACAGTAACAGTGCAGTAGTGAGTGCAATGATGCGATATGGGTTATGTGCAAACAGAAACAGTAAACAGTAAACAGTATAAGCAGTGTAAACAGTTAAAGCAACATGTACAGATGGTTATGTGTACAGTATCATATGAGCAGTGAAGTTATTTAGTCAATGGAGATATGAATAGTGCAATTAACAAGTTCTACAAGTACCAAACAGTGCAGTAGTGAGTGCAATGATGCTAATGGAGTGAGGGAGTGGAGCTCAACAGGGCACAGCCTCAGAAAAGAAGCTTTTTCTCAGCCTACTGGTGCGGGAGCGGGACAAGTCAAGGACAAGTCAAGTGTTCACAGCTCTGGGACTAATAAGGCACAGTAGTGCATTGAGCTAAAGGCTAACATCACTATGCTAGCATGTTTACAGGGTCAGCCCTATGTTCCCACAGCCCAATGGTCCCACAGCCCTATGTTTCCTCAGCCCAATGGTCCCACAGCCCTATGTTCCCTCAGCCCAATGGTCCCACAGCCCTATGTTCCCTCATTTGTAAGATTTTTTTTTCACTTAAAATTTTGAAAATTAGGCCTATGTTGGAGTAGCTGTGTTGAGCTCGAGAGAGTTTGGAAGGGGTCAGCCCTATGTTCCCAGGGCCCTATTTTCCCCAGATTTACTTGGTACTCAATGGGAACATGAAAAAAGGCCCTATGTTCCCAGATTTAGCTAAAAGCTACATTAGATCTGTAGTCAATTGCTACTGGATAAAAGGCTGGGTGTAATTGGCTACCAAATTGGGATCAAATCTGATACAAATTTATGAAAAAGGAATTTGGGAACATAGGGCCTAATTTTGAAAAAGATCTTGGAAATGAGGGAACATAGGAGGAACATAGGCATGCTCCCATGTTTACAATGACATTGCTAACACGCTAATTTAGCAGTAGCAAAATTAGTTTACATGTTCACAGTCTTCTTTTGATAATTAGTAGCATACTTATCACAAGATATAGTTGGTGATACAGCTGGTTTATGTACCTTTAAACCCATGTATTAGATTAAATGTTTTGTTGAGCTTTAAAAATAGGAACATTATGCACAGTTATGCAAATGGTTGTGTTTTTTATTTTATGTTGAATGATAGGGTAGAACACGCTGTTTGGAAACATAAGCTTGGTCTTTCAGAAATGATTTCTAACTATTTTACTGTAGTGAATGTAATATACATAATTCACCTCCTTCTTAAGTGTGGTTCTACACACTGTTGTTTCATGCCTGTAAGTATGACCGTTGGTTTATGCTTGAAAGTACAACTGTAAAAAGGGATCGTGGTCCCTTTAATTAATCTGTGTTTACGATGACGTGGAGCCCCATGCTTGTTGGTTTACAGGACAGCGCCATCTTGTTTTGTTATATTACGACATTTAGTAAACCAAATGTTTAAAGAAAATATCAGCAGAATAATAAATTACAAAAAGATGTATACATCTAACAGAAACCAGTTTCTTTAAGCCATGAAGGGTCTGGTTTGGAATATTAATATTGTTTTCTTTAGCCACCACACAGTGTCCAAAAGGTGAAATGTAAAATATCAGTCAATTCTGCCAAATAAGGGTTTCAAATTAACCATACCAAATGGTTTTAGAAATGCTTAGCAAGTTTCTGAGTGTGGTAATGTGATAATGAGTGCACAAAAGGAAGGCCAATTTCAAAGCAGTTTACTGTCATAGGAGGAACAGCACAGGTGTTAATCCCAGTTGCAAGTTGTTGTAATTAATGCTATTTCATAAACCTGTGCTGAGAATGTCTGCACTTAAATACGTCTAGGAAAAAGGCCAGGTGTAAATAATAAAAAACAACAATGAACTCCATTAAGCTGCATGTTCACTGTCACATGATGGAGCCTCGTTAACATTTGTAGCAACACCTGTTCCCTTTTCTCTTATGAAAAGTCAAACTGCCTACTCAATGTTTTCTGTCAAAGTTTCAGAGTATCCAAATAAAGGAGAACAAGACACAATGTTTTCAAGTTGCTCAATCAGTTTTATTCAGGAGAAGGAGAGAAAATATTACTCAAGGAAAAAACAAACAAATCAGAAAGCTTCTGTCAGAAGCAGCCCTCGAACAAATCAGTTCTCTCAATGATCCTTCATTTCCATCCACTAATATTTTACATTAAAACTGATTAGTTGAGATACTAACTTATTCCAAATAAATAGAATATTTTCTTAAGTCAATCTTTGTATTAAATCACAGCCAGTCAGTAACCGCCCACACCTGGACTCTGAACAAACTTTCAGACACACAGTCCGCACTGCCAGTGAACATGGCAGAGCAGCACTTCCCCCACACACCAGGCATAATGAATATACAATATGTTACACAGGTACAGTATTTACACCACCTCTGTTACAGCAAAGACAATAAATGCTTTCCCATTGCTTTTCGTTTCAATCACGCATTACATATTTAACAGTGAATTAGAGATTATGGAAAGTAATTTCACCCCAGTTGATTTCATAAGCCCCGTAAAACACGAAAAGGATTTTTACTGTATGTTTACCCTTTGGTCTGACCGGAAATAAAATAAAAAGGAAAACAATATATTGTGGCATGTTTCAAAGGAAAACAAAAAGTGACAGAATGCTAAGAAGCGAGGAATTTTAAAATCAAGAATGATTAAGTAAATGTATCCAAAAACCACCTGTTACTATCAAAGTGCTGTGGTTTAGGGAAGACGCAACAATGTTTATTTGTGAAAAACACCAAGTACATATGGCGTTCTAGAATAGGCTAGCAATACCACAATTTGCACTAACGCTTTCTGTCCTGTTGCATCAGTGATAAATATCAAGTGTGCAATTCAATAACAAATGTGTTTTCTAACTCAAAGTGAAACACATCAGAGAGAATCGTACAACTCAAAAACATCCAAATGAGAGGTTAAAATACCTCCAAAAGTAGTGAGTGGGATTTTTGTAAGACTTGCAGTAGGACCCTCATGTCCTTGCATATTGAAACCATGGAAAGACTCTAAAAAACCAGAGGCCTTTGCCATGATTTAGTCCTTAAATGGATATTTTTAGCCCTGATAACTCGTAGTTATCAGTAGCAAAGGGAAAGAGCTTTACGGTGAAGAATTTCAATCAAATCAATCAAATAATCAATCAATCCTCCAATCTATATTTATGAACATGAGCATCTTTCATGTAAAGCTAGACACTTGCAACATCTTAAGTTCAGAAAACAGTGTTAACAATGCCCAAAAGAAAAGTAACTCAAGTGTTGCATAATACATTTGACTAGTTTTGGAAGAGTTGTTCATTTTCACAAATTATGATTGGTCCCACAGCTTTGGGAGTAATGACACATGCTCCTTCTGTTCATATTTACAATACATCCTCCAAGTGCAGCACTGCACACACACACACACACACACACACACACACACACACACACACACACACACACTTTCAATCATTTGCTTCAGCTGGAACCCTCAGCTTTAGAGTGTGGCTTCATAGGATTCACCGTTTCCTCCACTGAATCTATTAAGCAGGCTTTGACGCTCCACCACTGTCCAACCAGCCCCAGAGGACAGAGCCGAATGAGAGGCTTTGTACAGTTTTAGTGCAATCTTACTTATATAAACTGAACCCTATTAAAAAAAAAGTACAACAGATGCAACTTCGCCTGGAGAGGAAACAGTTTGGACCTCACACACACGCATCACGTACACAGACACAGTCCAGTTGTAAAGGATGTGCATTAAATCATATTTGATATGTGGAACTGCAAGCAAAAGTAACCAAAACAGAACAGACTATTATTCATAGTGTCAATGTGTTTAGAAACTTAAAGACCCCATGAAATTATGGTAAGGTTTGAGCAGCTTTCATAAGGGAACAAAATAAATGAATAAAGAGTCGACGCCAACCAAATGCCTGAGATTAAGGAAATTTGACGGATGATTTACGAGTGCAGATAAAGACAGTTTACCATACTTCCTCCAGTTATTGCACCTTATCTTAATCATGCGAATGAGAAAGATAAAGAAAAAGAAAAGCGGCAATGTGGAAAACAGCCGAAAGCACAGCAACCAAGCTCTATAATTTATCTGAATTATAAATAGTTACAAATGATTCCCTGACAACTTTGACTTTAATGTGTTGTTTTATTTTTATCATGGGGTCTTTAAATTGCATCTATCCCTTCCTTCTCAGTTTAACAGGATGTTTGACATCACAACACAAACATTTCACATATATGAACATCACAGACTGTACAGACAGAAGACGGTTTTCAGTGTTTGGAGGAAAAAGGCTAAGGAGAGAAAAGGAACAGTACTGATCTGCGACACCTGCATCCATCTGTTCTGAACTTATCATGTAACTAGCCAGCTTTTGACATACATAACAGCGCTAACACTTCAAAAGCGATTATGTGCACCCTTAACTTGACTTTTAACTTGCATCCATCTCTGCATCTCTCTGCTCCTCGTGCACCCTTTCACCATCCTCAGCTCTCCTCACATCACACAAACACACGGGTAAATATCCGGGTTATTACATTCAAACATGATGCTCCGTTTTGGCATTTCTACAGTGAATTGTGTAAAACTGACATTTGCACTAGAGTGAAGTTGCACACAAACAGCTTCCTTATTTTTAAACAGCTCTTTAGGTACTGTATCAGAAAGGAGACTCAATATATGGCCCCTTTATTGCACTTATGTGTAAAATGGGGGACGAGGGACGGTGAATAAAAATGGTGGTTTGGAGAATAATCAGATACTGGTTATCTCTCTGGGAAGAGCATCGTAGACAAAAAAGACAACATAGAAAACAACAAACAGATAACACTCTCTTTTTAACCATGCCACTACACAGAACAGGGAGGGGGCGCTTATAATGTAACCGGGTGAAACACCTTCGCCGTATTTCTTCAGGAGTGTTTGTGAGTATATGATCAACAAACTACAAACTGTGGTGTTCAATAATCCCCACACTTCAAGACATGTCCAATATCCCACACACACACACACACACATCAACCTCACACCACCAGGATCTTGACTTCGTCCTGCTCGTCAGGCCGGTAGAAGAAGGGGATGCAGGGGTTCTCCCCGAGGAAGGGTGGTGATCGGAGCGCTCCCTGGGGGTTCTGGATCTCTTGGAGCAGCTGCATGATCTGCTGGGCCGTGCCGTCCTCTTTGGGCCCCAGGGACTTGGAGTCAGTCTGGGACGTCCCGCTCGACTGTGCCTGTGATGAGGGGATTTCCAGGCCGGGGTTGGGCTCCGAGAGGGGGATGACCTCCATGGCTTCTGCAGCGGAGAGGAAGAGGGGGAGAGCAGCATGGTTAAAGTATACCGAATTTAAAAAACAAATGCTTTAAAGACTTTTATTCTGAATTAATTCTCAAGAATTACCCTAACAGTTCCTGATTAAAGCACATTTAGCCTTTATAGGGGACATATTTGGCCCTCCACTCATCCTTGGATTTGGAACACATTCATTTAAGAGGTAGCAGGAAATCCAGTCGTACTGAGTGTTCCTACCTGCTCCGCTATCAGAATTAGGATGTGTGTGTGAGTGCGCTTGGTGCTCTTGGTGTGTGTGATCCTCCCCAACAGGAAGCAGGTCGGGGTTCACTGAGCCCGTCCCGGCTACAGCTGCGGTGTAGCGGCTGTACCAGTCGTTCCTCTCAGACACAAGCCTCATCACCAGGTCCTGCAGCTCGGCCAGCTTCGCCTGAGGGACACCAGAGAAACGATGGCTGTGACAGAAAACTGAGCCAAAAACAAACTACAAAAGATAACAACAAAAGGTTGCTGCACAGTACCTTCATCTCCTCCTTGTCCTGGGCCAGCATGCTGATGTACTGCTCCTTCTCCTGGTGCTTCTGCTTCATGATGGCCCGCTGACTCTGGTACAGGGCTATGTACTCTCCTGGAGAGGCAAAGATGGAAGGATGAAGAGTTTTTCTATCTTTCTAAAGAGAATCACAAGAAATATATTCCACCGTCTCACCGATAGTGTCAGTCTCTCCAGACAGCTGGATGCAGCGGTGCTCCAGCTCCTCCACCCTATCCTTCAGGTCGGCCTTCTCTCTGATGAGGGAGGTGAAGCGCTGCTGAAGCTTCTCCATGGCAGCTTGCAGAGCCTGATGAACTTCCACCGGCACTCCTCCTTCTGGGAACGGGATTGTAAAGTATACAGATGGTTAACGCACCACAGATACTTTCACATCTTTATGATCAATATGATATAACCAGGCTTAACTTTAAGAATAGCAACTATAATCTGCATGGTCTTCCTCACCTGAATGCTCATGGCCGTGTTCACAGTGACTGTGTGTGTCCTGAGTGTGCTCATGGTGATGGTCATGATCCTGGTCATGGTGATGGTCATGATCATGGTCATGATGATGGTCGTGCTCATGGTCATGGTGATGGTCGTGGTGATCATGCTCATGGTGATCATGGTCATGAACATCTGTGAGGCTGTGGTGTTGCTGCTCCAGGCTGAGGGCCATAGAGGCCTGGTGCCTGGCCGCCATGTGGTGCCTGTGCTCCTCCTCCAGTTGCCTTCTGGCCTCGTCCCTCTCCGCCTCAATCCGAGACAAAGCTCCATGGATAAACTCTTCCTACATTACAAACAATGCATCATTTAAACTGGCACAGCCCTGGATGTATCATGTAAGCGCCCATAATGTGGTATGAGAGGCAAAGCAAGGGAAGAACGACAAGTAGTTCTCTGTGAAGAACAATCATCACCCTCCTCACCATGTCTTTCCTGCTCTCAAAGTCTTCTGGGATAATGATGGAGGAGGACTGCTCTGGGCTCTCTTGCATGGACTGGCTCTCCACTCCATCTCCTATGTGACAGAGTGACACACTAAAATTAAGACCGGATCTGCAGGTCATGTTCTACTATAAGAGGGTGTCAGATCCTTTACATTATTGCACCCTTCAACATTCATGTAGGGTACAACCACCACTACATTTCCAAAGGGAATACAAAAATCTGAGGAAGCTTGGATAAGACCAAAACGGTTTAAAGAAAAGTACCAGACAAATCTTACCTTGGTCTCTGGACGAGCCAAGAGCTGAACTGCTGAGCAGCTCCTTCACCTCTGCCTTCAGCTGCTCGTTGTCCTTGACCAAAAGTTCCAAATAATCCTAAAGGGGGAGACAGAGAGTTAGTCAAATAAATTGATGTGTGTGTGGTCACAGAGATAAGGGACATTTACAGAAGGTGAGGTTACACAGCATAGTATCAACACACTGTAATACACTGACTCCAGACCCTTTAGAATCAGTCTTAGCATATTATAATCGCTGATAAAGAGTTTAAGGGCATGCTTTTTACTAAAGTCTCTCATTGGCTTTATTCCTGAAATGCACACCTGCGCTTGCTTGAGCTGATTTTGACTGATCTCCAGGTGCATGCGGCCCTGGCTCTCATCGTGCTGCAGTCGGTCCATGAGCTGGATCTGCTTCAGGTACTGGTGGTGGATCTGTTCCCTCTCCGAGACCAGTGTCTGGTAGCCGGCATAGTACTGCTGCAGCTGGCCCACCACCTGGTCCCTCTGATCCATCAGGCCCTGAGTGTCCTGATTCTTCAGTTCCAGCTGAAGAAAAGGGAACAAAGAGGAAATGAATGCCAAAAGAAAGCAGCTACAACCGTTTCAATTTTTTATTTTTTTTCAGGATGCCCTAACCATATATTTCGCTGTGATGGCCATTAACAGGGATAGAATTATTACCTAAAACGTCAAGTTTGCACAGGATATAGTGGGAGGATAGTAAAGGCAGATAAAGTGCTAAAACGTACAAATACCACAACAGGAAGATCCATCAGCAGACCACCAAAGAGTGTGTTTTGTGTACCTGTTCTTTGAAGTTGTGCAGTTCCTCTTGCAGTTCTCCCATTCTGCGAGCCAGCTCCTTTTTCACATGTTGCTCTGTCTGGATGGCATCGGTCAGCTCCATGTTCTCATTGGTCTGCACAGATGAAGGAGTAACAGGAATTTTGGATTAAAGCCTCCCACCAAACACTTGGCACTGAATGTACTCTCCAAATCTGTGAAAAATCAGTCAAATTATTGTTAGAGACCTGATTTTCAAACTCACCAGTTTGACAAAGCCGTTCTGTAGCTCAGCCAGCTGGTCCTTCAGCGTTCGGTTCTGAGTGAGAGCTCGGCTAATGGTGGCCTTGTCTGACTGAACATCCTCTAACATGCGTCGGCGGTCCCCTTCCTCCTGGACTTGGCTCTCTAACTGCCGCTCCAGCTCTCCCAGGCGCGTCTCCTGCTCTGTACACATGCGGCTCAGCTGCTCATTATCTCGCAGCTGGGGGAAATATAGCAGAGGGGATTATAAGGAACTTCAAACCATCGTTGAAATATTAAACAGAACAAATCAATCAGTGTAGCTTTCAAATGTTATGGGCACAGAACCATAACACTATCACAATATTCCTTTATTATGCATGAAATGAACTAAACATCAGCAGAAGAGGAATGCTGCATACCTGTGCCTGGTACTGTGCAGAGAGAGCGTCTTTCTCCTGATGCAGAGCGTTGAGGGCCTCCTGCAGAGCCACCTCGCTCTCTGAGGGCCCCGAGAACTGAGGCTCCGCATTCTCCAGAGCCTCTCTCTCCTGGGACAACAGCGCTGGAGGAGGAGAAGAACAAGGCAGTTGTTAAGTATAATCATTGTCTTATGGCCAGTATAAATGCTGCAGCTCATACACAGTATATTGAAGTTTTAAGATTATGTTGAAATAAAGTTGTCAAACATTCAAACTCTTTGAACCCCCACTAATGTTATTTCTGCAATGACGTTAAAGCCTTTAAAAAGACAAATGTTAGGGCAGTAACTAACATTCCGACAGCAGCTTACAACAGTGTCTCTTTGCTCTCCCCTTGATCCTAGAAGCACTTTATCAGGTGTACACTGCTGCAAGATAAGGGGGGCCATTCTGTAAATCTGACTAGTCAGGCTGTCCGACATTTTATTTACCAAGGGTAAACAGGCAGCTTAAGGAAGGCAAAGCCAGGACCGGTTGAAGCATTAAACAAGGGCAGTGTGTCTCACCTGAAGCGTTCTGTAGCTCTGTGATGCCGGCTTCCAGTTCTTGGACTCGGCTGATGTTTCTGTCCCTCTCTTCTGCCACCAAAGACACCTGCACAGACACAGGAAGGAACATTTTAAATCAAGAAGTCTAATGTTTTTCTAAACTATATTGAACCACTTGTCTAAGCTAATGTTGCTGTATAGTTCACCTGTGTTAGCAGCTGTTCCGTTTTGTCCTTCCACACACGGCCCTCCTCCTGGATCTGCTCTGCGTAGTGGTCCCTCTCGTTCTGCAGCTGGGATATCGACTCCATCAGCTACAGCACCCAAAACATTAAGGGATAAACAGTGTCAACATGGTAAGAATGTACGATCATGAGAAAAATAACAGGCAGCTTTGTTAATATCAAATATATTTAAGGACAAGGATTAATATGCTAGTTTTATGTATCGCAAATGGAACGGCAAAGGGATATCTCATGGGTCATTTGATGCAAGGAAAGAGGTTGATGAGAACAGAAGGTGGGCTGAGGAATGCTTCTATGAAAGGAAGGGAAACTAGTGGGTCCTTTAATTATGTCGAGTTGTTTTAATGCTAATGATAGAATAAAATAATAGATTAGCTCTGGCATAACACATATGCAGATTACTGTAGGTGGAAGACTCTCCTTGTTCACAGACCTGGTGATTGTGTGCCTCCAGCTGTTGCTTCTCTCCCAGCAGTAACTGGACCTGCTGGTTAGCATTGGAAGGATCTGACTGACTGGAGCACTGGAGAGAGAAACAAAGGAGAAATACTGACATGAAATGCAGGTAGGAGATGATTTTAAAAAAAACTAATCTGACTGAAAAGAAACATTCATATTGATACAAATCCCAAACATTGGCCATTTGTCGTAGATTGGCTGTAAAGTTGATCCAAAGCTTGTCATTATTGTGTCTGTGTTTTAATGCACCTGTTGCAACATGAGGTCAGCCATCTCAAGTCTCTTGCGAAGGTCTTCCAACTCCAGCCTCATTGATTGATTCTCGTGTGATCTCAGCTTGATCTGCTCGGACAGCTCTGAGCTCTGCTGCTTCGACTCCTCGCTCAAATTGCTGCAAACACAGACACATGCAGAGGTTGTTCATCTAAACTGCAGATTATTATCCGAACGCCATCTGTTGGGTTGCATACATTTTGATAGACTCTGATTGTGATGATTAGTATTAAAAACAATTCATAGCGTATCTTTCTTTGATGAAACATGTCACCTTGTGAATGTTAAGTGACTTACTTTAGTCTAAACACCTCTAGTCTCAGGTTGTCTCTCTCCTTTTCAAAGTCTTTGTTTTGCTGGAGACAAAAGGGGAAACATTTATTAATAATAACACTTTCTAAATATTTCAGTTCAGGTGTGATGACTGCGATGTTGGTTACCTTCTCAAACTGTTTCTGCTGTGTTGAGACGGATGATAGCGTTCTCTCCAGCTCAGATACTCTCTGCTTTGTTCCCTGCAGACGGTTATTCAAGTCCTCTGCCTCAGCTACACACAAAGACACCGACAAATTGTAAAATCAAGTCTTGCAAAGATAACGTTTTCCTTCAAGTTTATGTACGGCTGATCATAAAAAAAAGCATACCTGCTTTCTGCCGTGCAGCATGTTGTGTGTATTGTAGTGCTGTCTGCAGCTCTGATTTCTCAGATACCAGTATTCCAATGGTCTGGATGTGAACCTATGGAGGACCGACAGAGAGAAAAGGGCACAACTTTTTAGACGAAACAATGTGAAGGTGTTTCAAGACATTTACATAAATTCCTTTATGAAATCACTAAACAAACTAAATACACAACATAGTGTGCTAGGCAGAGCACACACTTAATCCCTGTCAGGGTTAGCAAATGGGGGGGAAGCAGTATCCTTGGATAACTTTTTTATCAATTATTCGATTCTAAAATGCACCATCCTTCAAATTGAATGTGTGTGCTGGGTGGAAAAAGTTACCTGTAATTGCTCCCGCATGGCTCCCTGCTCTTTCGAAAATTTCTGATCAAATTCTTTTCGCTCCTAGAGAACATAAAACATTTATAAACATCAATGACTAGGAAGTAGGTGAAAGTTCAGTAGACTGGAAAAATAGACTCAGGAATGAACAGACAATATGAAAAGAAAATGTGTTTACCTTTTGCAGCTGTTCTGAGAGCACCTGAGATTGCTGTGCCTGCCAGACCAACAGAATGTAAGTTTAAGTTCATCAAAGATCAACATTTCTTTCATCACACCTGCAGCAATTCTGACCCAAAATCCCTCATGTGCATGCCGACAGGACAGGGATAGTCCAAAGGATTTAAATAAAAAACCTGTTATGTTATGTTTACCTTTCAGGTTTATTTGAAGCTTTAACTTTTCTGCTGTTAGTGTGCTACAACTAAGCGTCTACCATGGAAGCTCTGACTGAGGTGTGCAGGTAAATGAAGACATTCTAGTGAATCAACGTGAGAGATAAATAAAAACATGAAAACCATGCATGACTTCTTCCAGTGTGGTTACTCAAGATGACATGCAGAATGCATACAGGGCGGGGGGGGGGGGGGTTACTACAGACACACAAACGTGCAGGCCTCTTACCAGCTGCTCTAACTTGGTATTTAGCTGAGAGTTTGTTAGGTTGCTGGACTCCAGGGCGGCTGCCAGCTCCTGGTTCCGACCCTATCACGTGCACACATGCATCCGGGAAGGAGAAAAAAAAGAGAGAGGGATATTGTGCTGTGGCAAAAGTCAAACAAAGAGACGATCTGTGACTTATTAACATGGAGGCAAACAATAGCAGGTGTAAAAAAAGTGAAACATGGATAAAACAGTTGAAATATATCACATGATGGTTGTTAATCTGAATAATGGGGTATATTAATGGAACAATGTGTTTTGGTCTTTAAATTAAGCCCTCACCAGAGTTTTAGCAATCTGATAGGCGCTACATTTACATGTCAATGGGTGATTTACCATTTTTTAAATGACTACCTGCAGTATCAAGTCACCATCCCATACTACTTTCCTTGATAATACAGTTCCACAGAGCACACTTCAATATGTTTTTTAAATCCATTCAATGGATTGTATCTGCTTGACTAGCTCTATATTGTTTAATATAGATATTACCTGCATCCAAACCTTAATGTTTTTTATTTCATTTTACCAAAATAAACCCTTACAGCAATATGAAAAAGTCCTAGGTATACTCATATTACGTGGCAGCCCCTTCACTGTGAATCACATGGCATCAATGCTGTTGTGACAGACCATGACCTCAATCAAAATAGATTTGCATCTTACCTCCAGCTCTCTCTCACCCACGGCGGGGGGACTGTCCCCATTCACATACGCAGCAGATGACTGAAAAGACAAAGACAAGCACATCAATGAGACACAGACAATGATATACTGTTTATTTCAAGGTGAAAACAGATTGTATGGATGTCTGACAACTAACAAACTTCATGAATTTGTTAGAAACTCATGAAGCAGCTGCACCAGTTGATGCTGTTAGTGTGCGTGAGGTCATGGGGAACAACTGGCACATTTTAAAATTCTTCCAGAGCATTCCTGCCAAAAATAGAAGCATCACACCATAGAGGAAAGTGCTCATCGGTGTTGGTGTTTATACTTTAAAGCTTAACTATATGTATGACAAAGATATATGTGTGTGTGAGTGTGTTAGAGAGACAGGAAGACAGTCCTAAACTCTTACCCCAGAGACCAGGCCGTTCAGCTGCTGTGAGAGCTGCCGCAGGCTCTCTGTGGAAGACAGTGGTCTGCAAGACAAAATAGATACATCATCAATCACACACATTAAACCATGCGTCATCAGTAATCAGTAGTATAGCGGGATGTATTGGAGCCACAGTAGTATGGCTTAGAATGCCTGATTAATGACAAATATTATGTTAAAGTAGTCTTTGCATAAAGTGCAGCATAAATCCGCTGATGATAAAATGACTTAATACAACAAGCTGTTTCCAGAGGGGGTTTTCTGCCCTTGAAATAAATATATATTTCCAAATGATTAACAATTATAAACATGATTAATCAGGTAACCCACCTTTTTTCTTCAGTTGAAATCCCATTGCCATTGGTGTCGGGATAGTCCTGCAGAAAGATTGAAAGAGAGTGAGAGCAGTAGACAGACAAACAGGAAGGAGGAACACAGAAAATGTATCATTTGTGTGATGAGAAATTCCCATTGTATAAAGTTTACATCACACACATATCGGTTAAAATGCAGCAACTGGCAATAGACTGTAATTATGCTGAGAGAAATTGAGGATTAAAGGTGACAATACAAGATATGACTTGAGGAACAGAGACAAAGAGATAGTGATGGCGAGAGAGACACACACCTGCAGGTCAGCATTGTGACCGACAGACTCGGGATTAGTAGGAGTGTTAGCGCTAGCGGGGTTAGGCACGGGCGAGCCACGGTCAGGCTCTGCCTTCGGGTCCTCCAGCAGCTGCGGGACCGGTGACCCGACGGACTCCACGTCAGCAAAGGTCTGATGTGACACACATACAACAAATGCACAATGGTTTAATGCCAACAAAACAAGCAGTTATGATGAAACAGCAACAGGGAGGCCATAATGATGCAACTTTATAAGCTTTTTCATATTATATTTATTATTAAAATGCTATAGAGACTCAATCGTCATTTCAATGTACAGATGAATGCATGATAGCCCACATCCTAAAATGATATTAGAATGTTATGGAGGGATTTTGTTGGTATCTATTTTTTGATAATAGCTAACAGAGCACCTTAATGCAGCTCTGCCTCAGATGGTAAGAAAGCTGTTACGTTGCTGCCAATAGTTTTTCAAAACACTTCTACCCATGGCAGTCTTTGAAACGTTAGTAGAATAAATGCTGTTTAAATGCCAACATGGAATTGAATGACTGACAAATAACCCGTCTCTATTACACTAACTCTGAAGCCATTACAAGCAAGATATTTTAACAATCTGTAACAACAAAATAACACTCTTAAAATCAGGCAGTCAAAAAATCTACAACAAACAAACACAAGAGGTGCAATGAGAAAACTTTTAACAAGTGAAACACACAAACACTTATTGTTTTTCAAGATGCACTTCTGCATGATGCACCCAGACGGAGATATCACGGGCATGCAGCTACTGAGACCTAATACAATCAGCTGTATGGAGCTCTACAAGGTCCACACAAATGGCATAAACTCAGGAAAATGACTGTGCACTCTCTTTAAACGCCATGCACCAATACAAGAATTTGCATTTCAAATGTGCTCCATGCTTTCTGGTCTGTGTGAAAAAGAAAATATATGTGCATTAGATGCAAGAAGGAGGTTAGAAATGGGGAAGCAAGATGCGATATTAGATACCACACAAGGAGTGGCTGTTTACAGCAATGTGATGCAGAGACAGAAAACACAGTCATGGCCGGAACAAAGAGAGGAAACAGAGACAGGGGCTCACCTGACAGTTGCCGTTAGGAGGTAGAACTACTCCATTGCTCTGACTAAGTGCTTTCAGAATATTGTCAAACTACAGGAAGAAGAAACAAGGGAGGAAGATGAAAGAGATGCGAAAGGGTGTAGAGAACAGTAAAACCTGCTACAAGGAAGCGCAGAAGGAGGAGGTCTAGAAGTTATAAGGGTGGGTAATAAAAACAAACTGGTCCAAGAGGTCAGAAATATTTCCTGCATCTTTTAAACCAATTACAACTAATAATCAGAATGACCCTTTTAGCATAAAAATGGCTTAAATTAAAATCAGAGCTGAGGGGCAGAACTGAGGGGCAGAGCTGCGTTTGTTCGTTGTTTGGAATAATCTCTAACTACATTTCCTATGATGCTTCAGCTTCCTCTGCAAATAGATCTATGAACTAAACACACTGACCTTTTTTACATTTCCCATTGTCACATGATCTGCCAAGTCAATAATTATTAGCCTAGTGACGTACCATTACAAATAAAACACATTAAAAGTGTTGTCTTTCTTAAAAGCTAAATAACAGTTTGGGTAAAAAGCCGGCAGATATTTATACAACATACATTATCTTCATGTATGGGAATTATTGTAAAATGTTTCCTCTGCTATGATCCCATAAACAAAACCTGTTGGGTACTGCTAGCATCATTCAGACTATGAGTCTATTCAGCAAGAACTGAACAACCAAAGCAAACATGCTTGGGGAAAATAATAGCATCAGAACAACTAACAAAACTCAGCAGCAGAGTTGTCACTAGCTCAGATTCAAGTAAGGCTCAGAAGAAACTGTGAAAACTGAGCTGTGTGTCAAAGCTGTGTGCTGGAATCACATGCCTAACTGTGTGTCCTCAATCACACTCACACTTTGCATTGGAGAGGAACACACAGCAGTAGACTGTGGTTGATAGTAAATGTAATAGATGTGACAGGTAGAAAGTAAGCAAATTGACGTTGTAATTAGCACAGAGAGGCATGTGACTCTGGTTGCAACTAAATGAGTGAATTTAAAACGGCCCTATAAAAAAGGTTGATACGGCACATGCCAAAACAGGTGTCAAAGATAATACTTTCTGTAAAGCTAAGACAAAAATGTCCAATATACCTGATCCTTTAGTGCATCATAACCACTTCATTGCAGGGTAGCGATGCAGCAAGGGGTGAGGTATTTTGACTCTATTCCAGTGTCTTCTTTCTGATACAAACATTATTTTTATCCTGTCTCCTGGCCAGCGGATATATATCAGTACTGTGTGTGATTGATAGCATGAAGGAAAACATTTTCCATCTTGATAGTAATTCAGCCATATCATTTTAAAGTGGGAAATATTTTGTGATCAATGGCAGGATGACCATTAAATCATTACCACTTGTAGAAAACATGGAATTAAAGACAGTTTGAACAAGCATGAGGATCTTTCTTATCATGAGTTTATAGCTTTGCCTGGCACAGTTACTGTTCATATGGAAAAGTTCTAAATTCCGTCCGCTCAGCCTACATCGAGTTGAAATGCTTTTTAAGGCTAATACAGCGTTTAAAAAGAAAACAGAAAGACCATCCGGGACTGACTTACATTGTCTGGAGAGTCTCTGCCTGTTGAAGATGCATCATGTTGGTTCAGTCCCTTCACCTTCCTCTTCTTTTTGGCCCCTGGTCCACCACCTCCTCCTCCGCCCTTTTCTCCTCCCACACTAGAAGGAGAGCTCTTCTGCTGAAACTCCTTCAGCTGATCATCACATAAGAAAGGAAAAGAATAGGTGTAACAAGTGCAGCAAGCAATACTTGACAGACAGACAGAACACTCTCTGCTGACTGCTTAACACGATAACACTTTATTTTATTACTTATTAAAATCCTGCAATAGGCCATTGCAATTGTCCCCATCTTTCAACCATCTAGACACATTGCTCAGAACAAGTAATCTCTCACCATTGGGTTCTTGCTAAACTAATGAAGAGATGTGAACTTGGTCTGAGATGAAGCCGGTATGGACTACTCCCATTCTGCTCTCAGGAAATCAAAATATCCAGTTTAAAATGTAGAGTTACTGCTAACAACTTATTTAATGTCATTGAGACTTGCTCATTTAACAGCCTGCTATTCTTAACCAGATAGGATGGGGTTGATAACAAAAATCACAAAAACACTCTTCCCCCATCTGTGTTGGGGACAGCTGTTGGGGGGGACCAGATTAAGGATCATATGGGAACTACTGGAGCTGCCATTTTTTAAGTAATTGCTATCAATCCAAGTTACATCGCAGTTAAAGTGTTATCAACACGACCATTCATCCCCAAAGAGTGTGGGACAGCAGGAATGCTGACGAGCCATTTCCTGAAGCTAACATTTCACAGCTGACGAGGCCGTCTTTCGGACCAGCCTAACACAGTCTATGCTAGCACAGTTAGCAGTTAAAGCACACAGCCGGACAGGGAAGAGGGGTGTCAGCTGTCAAAACAGTCCCCGTCATTCCATCATGCTAACTCTGCTACAGTGATAGCTTAACGTTTGTTTTAAAATCGCTATCTCTTGACCATTCCTTTAAATAATTTAGCCATTCTGCAGACAAGACACAAAGCTACCAGGCTGCAGTGTAGCATTTATCTACACTGACACATAGCCCACTATTCATTAGTTAGCCTGCTTGCTAACGTGTAAGTGCCTTAGTTAGCTAGCACGTTAAGGTTTGCTAATAACCACATAACCAAAGCTAGAAAGACACACTAAACCGTTGGGCAAAGAGAGTAAGTAAAGTAAATACCTGACTAACTAAATTGCATAAGACGCCATAAACGCCTCACAAAACTAAAAATAGTCTTCATAATCTGGGAAAGTTAATGCTATCAATACAGGCCTCTAAGAAGCACCGGTCTCTCCAGCGCATTGAAGCCTCGAGAGGAGCAAGAGAGGCGGGACAAGCATCAGCGCAGAGGTCGGACGACGTGTAATGACAACACCCCTTCTTCGTGCAGAAATGAATAACAACACGCAAAAAAACACCGGCAACACAAACCCGAAGAGGAGAGAAAGGACCAACACTTCCCATGTTATATAGCAGGATTAGTAGTAAATACTTTACCTTTTTCTTAGCTGCAGCGAGTTTTATTTGCCTGCTCTGGTCGGCCATAGTGCTGCTGCTCTGGTCAACGGACCGAACCACGTCACCAGTTTGGCGTCTGTTGGTGTAACCGCCAGCAGCCGGTAGGGGTCGCAGGCAGGGTAAAAAAAATAATCTCCTTCATGCAGTTGGAGACAAGCCTACGGCGCCCCGGGAGGGACATGCATGGTGGGAAGAATCAAAACCAACCTGTTATGTTTTTGATAACATTTTTTATTTTAAATGTGCACATGCCCTTTTAATGTATGTTGTTGATATGAAAGGTGATAACTATTAAATACCCTAAACTCAGTAAAGGGCCTGTTCCTTCATTTGTTTAAAGCAAACATCAGAAATTCCGAAATCATAAAGTAGGAACAGGTTTATTGCGAAATAAATTATAACATGCAAATAATTTGCTTTGGTGTAAAATGCGAATAAACACTTAAAAGAAAAGTAAGTTGTATGAAAGGAGCAAGAATAAAACTAATATACTGTTTTTTGGGAGAAAAACTACTAAAATATAATCAATCAATCAATCAAAAATAAAGATAACATCTTGTTAAATATACAAAACACTTACATTTACAAAATAATTAAATATGTCAAGAATCTTACAGTTTAACATAAAGAACGGTACAGTATTTAAAATGGACGAGGGACATTTCTAAAAGCTTCAGTAACGTCCAAGGGACAGCCCTCTTAATAACTGATTTAGAAACCAAATCTGAGGGTCAAAATGAATTCAATGATTTCCATAGTGTTTTTCCCTGATTTCCCTGCACAATTCTTAATTCAGAAACCTTCAAATACGCTGATTTGCTTGGGAAACTGAACTGAATTAAACTCACTGGTATAGTTTTTTTTTGGTAATGATCACTTAGCCTGACAGACCAAGTAGGCCTAATAGGCATGACAAGGCCTGCAACTATAGGCTACAACAAAATAGGGCTGGGTGTTTGTTGAACATACAGAACAGGTAAACATCAAAATGAGAAAAACATGTTTATTTATCCTTTATTTGGTAGGGACAGATATAATATACATTGACAGACTGAAAACAGCTATCCGATGCAAGCATCGTAGTGTTTATAGCGAATGCTAGTTTGCAACACTTGTCCCTAGAAGGGCTTTTATGGAACTAGGAAATTACAACAGTGAGGTAAAATAGAGTTGAACAGAATACAGCAAGATACAATAATGCATACATTAAAAATGTTAAAACTGGACATGGGTACATGTTTGTTGTTAGATTAACCAGGATTTGGTAGCTCTCTTAAAAGTGCTGAAGTTAGCAGCAGATTTCAAGTGATCAAATAGCAAGTTCCAGGACTTTGTTCCTTTCACAGAAAAAGCTGTCTGAGCAAAAGATGTTTTGCAGAATGGGACCTTACAGTTGCCACTAGAAGCTGCTCTGGTGGATCTACAGCAGCTCTGTAATCTCTGGATGTATTTGCAGAGAGACTGAGGAGCAAGTCCATTTACACATTTAAACACAAGCTTTACATAATGAAAGTCAATTAAATTAGCAAAACTTAAAATCTTGTATTTCCTTAAAATGCGGCAATGATGATACCTTATGTGATTGTATAGTTACAGTACTTTCTTTAATATGCTATTTATACTACGGCTAGCATAAATCTGCAGATTTTAAAAATTGTTCATGTACACTGAAGTGTGGCTTTGGCAACCAGTTACCTAACCCTGACCTATCTAGACTTTTGATATAGAAGATTGTTTAAGATAGTCCACTGTATGTGGTTTTGTATGATATGTATTGTAACCTGCTTAATTCACACTGTATTAGGCAATAACATACATCTGTGATTAATTTGTGATCAATAAAACACACAAGTTAAAACTTGATAGTCAAATTAGGCAGGTTGCATTTAAAGGTGGATTTGTTAAGCCATAATTGGTGTGTTTTTTCTCTGATGAAACGTCCTGACAATCCAGTTTATCTGATGTAACATCGTTTGCTCTTAGGCTATTTACATACATATTACATAGTATTTGCACATGCTCATAGTAGTGTGTCATTATAACTACTCATGATACCAACACTATATCAACGCAGTTGCACTCTTTGAAAAAACTGCAACATGAGAAAAAACGTCAGTCCAATACGTGTGGGCCCATTATTATTTAAAAAAATACAGGAGTAACTTCAAATGTACAAAATGTGAAAATGCACCCTTCCTCAATCTTTAGATTGGCGTGTCATTGCTCCAACTGTGTTCATGAATGCGCTTAACAGACAGCCAATCAGCATCCGCACAGTGGGCAAATGCCGTGACGTCACCTCGACCCGATGTGTGCAAATCAGCGGCCGACAGCGTGCCGGGGGAAACCAATCAGCACGTTCCAACGAACAGCTGCTCCGCCAATGGCGTGCCTCCACGATGGGGAAGAAGTGACGGCTTATATATGAAGAGAGCACAGTTCATTTAACATCATTACACAGAGGCAAGAATACAGAATAGACGGAAAAAGAGAGATACACCGCTATAAGAGGCTGGAACCAGTAGAGGCAACGCCAAGGCCGTTAATTCATTGAAAAAGCTGCTATTAAGGTATGTATAAGCATTGTTGAGAATATGAAAATGAGACAATGTAATATTTTGTGATACAGCGTTGAGCTTCATTATAGTAAAGCCTGTACAATTTCGCGATTTATGATGTAAAGTTTACAATGGTCTTTTAACTGAGAACTGAAGTCACTAACTTGTAATATATCATGCAACAAACGTACTTTTTAGAGCTCTTTATGGCAAAGCATTTTTCCTTGCATGTCTGCTAGGCACGCTTAGCTAGCTACCGGCGAATGAAAAAAAATGTGCTAGTGGTTTTAGCACTCGGAAGAGGCAATGGTGCTCCACCCACATTACCCATACGGCTCGATGCTTTCATTTGACATTTTTCGGGGATTTGTTGGTAATGGTTACATTTCCCATCAATCATGGGTTTGAATCCCAGTATATGACATTTAGCTCTGCCATGAGCTGGTAAGTTAGCTACCTGAACTTTGGAGACGGAGAGCGCACGTCATGATAGGCACGTTTTATATAACATTAATTTTTTTTCTTCTTTTTTCTCCAGATTTCTTCTGTAGATCTGAGTTCAATCGAGCCAAGATGAAGTTGATGTGGGTACTAATGCTGGTGGCCGGCACAGTGTTCTGCGAGGACGACGACAAGAGGGAGAGTGTGGGGACTGTGGTTGGAATCGACCTGGGGACCACCTACTCATGGTAAGAAAGAAAAAAGCCCTCAGACTGGATTGCCTTAGAGGACAATGAAATGATGCAACATTGTAAGATGACTCTTTGAGTGATTATTTTCTAAATGTTTTCCTGTAGTGTTGGAGTTTTCAAGAATGGCCGTGTGGAGATCATTGCCAATGACCAGGGTAACCGTATCACCCCATCGTATGTGGCCTTCACCAGCGAGGGTGAGCGTCTGATTGGTGATGCCGCCAAGAACCAGCTGACCTCTAACCCTGAGAACACCGTCTTTGATGCCAAAAGATTGATTGGGCGCACTTGGGGAGACTCAAATGTGCAATCTGACCTCAAGTACTTTCCCTTCAAGGTGAGTTTTTATTATTGGCAGTGGGAAGCATAACGGTACAACCTGACTAAATGCAACAACAATTTACTGTCTAAAGGTGTAAAGATGGAGCAATACACTTTTATATTAATATGGCTACATGTTCCTCTTTAGGTTACTGAGAAGAAGAGCAAGCCTCATATTCAGGTTGACATTGGAGGTGGCACGATGAAGAGTTTCGCTCCGGAGGAAATCTCCGCCATGGTGCTGACCAAGATGAAGGAGACTGCTGAGGCGTATCTGGGCAAGAAGGTACAAAAAACATAAAGATAATGTTTATCAAGGGTTAAAACACTTGTAGATAAACATGGTAATTTAATCCATGATACATCTATTGTTTTCGTCTTTCCCTCAGGTCACACATGCTGTGGTAACTGTCCCTGCCTACTTCAATGATGCCCAGCGCCAGGCAACTAAGGATGCTGGAACCATCGCTGGTCTGAATGTCATGAGAATCATCAATGAGCCGTAAGTGTCTAATGATGATGCTTTAATTTATCCATTTCCCTTTTTTGAAATTGGGAAAATATGTCCATCCCATCCTGTATTATAATATTTAATTGTATTCAATAGAACTGCTGCTGCCATCGCTTATGGTCTGGACAAGAAGGATGGCGAGAAGAACATTCTGGTGTTCGATCTGGGAGGTGGCACTTTCGATGTCTCCCTTTTGACCATCGACAATGGTGTGTTTGAAGTGGTGGCCACCAATGGCGACACTCATCTTGGAGGTGAAGACTTCGACCAGCGCGTCATGGAGCACTTCATCAAGCTCTACAAGAAGAAGACTGGCAAAGATGTCCGCAAAGACAATCGTGCTGTGCAGAAGCTGCGTCGTGAGGTTGAGAAGGCAAAGAGGGGTCTGTCTGCCCAGCACCAGGCCCGTATCGAGATCGAGTCCTTCTTTGAGGGAGAGGACTTCTCTGAGACCCTGACCCGTGCCAAGTTTGAAGAGCTCAACATGGTAAGTTGCATTTCAGTTCAAGCTAAAGCACAACCTAAACATTACCTGTTTTATAAAACGTTGTGTTCACCTTTTCTAACCTTGTCTTTTTTATTTTCCAGGACCTGTTCCGTTCCACCATGAAGCCTGTACAGAAGGTGCTGGAAGACTCTGACTTGAAGAAACCCGACATTGATGAGATTGTCCTGGTTGGAGGTTCCACCCGTATCCCCAAAATCCAGCAGCTGGTGAAGGAGTTCTTCAATGGCAAAGAGCCCTCCAGGGGCATCAACCCCGATGAGGCTGTGGCATACGGAGCTGCTGTGCAGGCTGGTGTGCTGTCTGGAGAGGAAGACACCGGTACGTACTCTTCATTATACACTAGTAGATGTTTAACCTGATCCAGCTTGCAAACTTTATCTTATTTACTAAACTTTTGCCTCTCTTGCAGGTGATCTGGTTCTTCTCGATGTGTGCCCCCTGACTCTTGGTATTGAGACTGTTGGAGGAGTAATGACCAAGCTGATCCCCAGGAACACAGTGGTGCCCACCAAGAAATCCCAGATCTTCTCTACAGCCTCTGATAACCAGCCTACTGTCACCATCAAAGTTTATGAAGGTAAAATGAGATTACATTGGCCAAACCTTAATTGAACATTTGTCGATGTCTTTTTATAGACAGAAAAATGTGATATTGCACCAGTTTAATCGTTCAATCTCCCCATAGGCGAGCGTCCTCTAACAAAAGACAACCATCTGTTGGGCACGTTCGACCTGACTGGCATCCCCCCTGCACCTCGTGGTGTACCACAGATTGAGGTCACCTTCGAGATTGATGTCAATGGTATTCTGCGCGTCACCGCCGAGGACAAAGGCACAGGCAACAAGAATAAGATCACAATTACAAATGACCAGAACCGTCTTACCCCCGAGGATATTGAGCGCATGGTGAACGACGCCGAGCGCTTCGCTGATGAGGACAAGAAGCTGAAGGAGAGGATCGACTCCCGCAACGAGCTCGAGAGCTACGCCTACTCCCTGAAGAACCAGATCGGAGACAAGGAGAAGCTTGGAGGCAAGCTGTCCGATGAAGATAAGGAAACCATCGAGAAGGCAGTGGAGGAGAAGATTGAGTGGATGGAGTCCCATCAGGAAGCTGAGATAGAAGACTTCCAGGCTAAGAAGAAAGAGCTGGAGGAGGTGGTACAGCCCATTATCAGCAAGCTTTACGGTAGTGCTGGCGGACCACCACCTGAGGGCGCCGAGGGCGAGCCAGAGGACAAGGATGAGTTGTAAGCAGGATGGAAGTCTTCTGCCACCCCTTGCCTCTCTGGGAGTTGCATCTAGATGTGTATATATTGGACTGATGGGACTCAAATAGTGAGCGGAATGGTTGGGAAGGGGTGGCGATAACAAGCAACCATTCTGAATCTTCTGAAAGACTTTAAGATGAGTTTCAGTGAAAGGTGTTCTTCGCTCTGAAGCGGAGATATTCGTCAGCCCGGATATGAGGCTAGCTGCTGCTGTTCTCAGGCAGTTCTGATGGGGTTCTGTTGTGGGTGGGGGGGGGGATGGGGACAGGTGTCTGTGGGTCCATTCAGTGTCTGTGGGTCCATTCAGTGTCTGTGAGATCAAGAGATTGTTATGTTCACAGGCATCACTAAAAGTTATTTATTGAATCTGGTCATAGTACTTCTGGAAAGACATTGAAATAAATGTTTGATACAAAATGATACTTGATTCATCTCCTTGTTTACATTCATTTACAATTTCAAAAGTTTTTTCCATGCAAGTTTGTGCTCTTTATATTCACCAATGCTTTAATGAATGTCAACCTTTGTCTTGGCACAAATATTTATGTTATTTAGCTTCAATGAATGGCCCTTATTTTTTATTGTAACAGAACAGGGTTAATACAATTGATTAAGCTCCAGCCAGGGGTTTGAAAAAAGGGGGGAAACAGACAATTACATTTTAAATTGTTTATTCCTCATGCATATTAGCATTTATTTTAATTCATTGCATATAGTTATGACACTGACAGCTTGGCTATTGCCTTGCAAATACTTTTTCATACTTAATTACTGTACTGTGTATAATTCAAAGAGAATTTTTCCCCTAAAAGGTTACCTTTTTAATTAAAAATATAGATTAGTCTGGAGTTAAATGGTGTTGTGCAGTTTAAGTGTCAGTAGTGCACATAGCTACTAAAACACAGCTTGGCAGGGGTTTCGGTACATTTCTAAACAGACCTAAAAATAAACTAGGCTGTACATTTCCCCTAAAAATAAAATGTACATTTGTGGTCCGCATCTGTACTGATGAAGAGAACCAACATGCAGATTACTTGATTTATGGGATAAAAGCAAATTATTTAAAGAGCATTTGTTTAGAAGTGATTCTGTCCTGTGCTTTGAGCCATGGAGTCAGCTGATCACTGCAACAATGAGTGGTACTTTACAAACGTTTTATTCTAACTTTGGTTAATGAATATTACAACATCATGTAACTACAGTCACAACACAGTCATTATGAATGACACCCTGGGTGTCCATTCCTCCAAATACAAAGGCCAGGTTTATTATCTCTGAGGCTGCGGGGCTGCTGGCCTGCTCCCCATCTCCGTTCCCCTCACCACACACCTTCCACGGCAATACACACATGGAGTGGTCCAGGCGGTTGGGTGGCAAATCCCCTTTAAACTTCATGAGGACCCATCTACATTTTTCTGTCAACAGAAGGTATACTGTTACATTCAAATATGTTACACAAGTGCAAAATAAGTTGCTATGGTGCACAGCATCAACTGAACTGCCCCCTAGCACTTATTTATGTAGTCTTATGTACAACAAATTGTACAGGATGAAGTACAAATATTCAGTCACATATTTAAAAGGCAGTAGGAAAAAAATATTTACCAGCGTTGAATCTGTACATGGAGTTGCTGGCGCCATCTTCAGTCATCCCCCCAAAAATGTAGATGTTCTTTCCCAGAACCGCAGCTGAGTGGGCTGCTACTCCTGGTGGGATGTCTCCTTTGGTTGCCACTTTCTCCCACTTCATGCACCCTGTACACAGTACACACATAGTTTTATTTTCTTATACAAAACTAGCTTCCCAAATTCTGAGGCTTAAGATTGTAATCCTGTATGATCCTCTTAGATAAATGCAACTAGGAAATAGATTCACTTTGATCCTCTTATTATAATTAAGGAGAGTTCAGGCTTACTTGTGTCAAGAGAGTACATGTCGTTGTGAAATTTGTCTCCAGCCATGCCACCATGAATGTAAATCTTTAATCCAACTGCTACAACAATGTGTCCATGTCTGGCCGGCAGGTTTTTGCCTTGTGTTTCTGGTTGAGACCAGGTGGTAGACTCTGAGAACACCAAAAGATAAAACATGTTACATATTCAATGATATCTCCTTTTGTACCTCTAAAGAAATCCCATAAGAAATGTCACACATCCCCTTAAAAGTCACAGTAAAATAGTAAGTGGATTAGTATTTTAACAAAAAAAGGTATTTTTAACAGTATTTTAGGCCCAGGATTATTCACTGAAAAATCTATTTAACATTAAAGGCTGGGGCAACATTTCCTAGTGTGGCTGGTCAGACAAGACACATCAAAGCAAGATAAGAGATGTTAGACAAGTACACAATTGAACATATACCTGCATCAAAGACATGGAGACTGGGGTCTGAGACAGGTGCAGCTTCTGCTTCGCCGCCAGAACAGACATATAGTCTGTCCCCTAGGCAGGCTGAGTTAGTGTGGTACGTCCTTGGAGCAGGGGGTTTGCCATTCACCAGCACATTCTTCCAGCGAGACTCACTGTCTGGACACACATGTAAAAAGTGGAATATACTCAGAAATCTCTATCACAGCAACAACATTGGTTACATCATGAAGAGAGTATGATGAAGAGAGTTGGCAAACAATACAGAAACTGGTTTCACATAGTTGATCAGTAACTTTCTGCCAAATTACAGTGCAATGCTAAAAATGATGATGACAGATTCTCAGGACCTAAGATTTTCATTGTCATAAATACACTAGCTAGTGCGCATATGGCAATAAAAACCCCTGAACCTTGAGATTACTTAGTTAATTTAAAATGAGGATTTACCTGCTAGCTGTATACTCTGGATACAATTGCGATTGCCGCTCTGCTGTGCCCCTCCAAACACCCACAGGCTCTGAGGGCAGCTCTCTGGCACAAAGCTGCAGTGTTCATACCGTGACTCCAAACCCTTCCACTCTGGGATGTCCCATTCATGATTATCTGGTGGGTTTACAAAGAACAAAAATATAAGGAAAGCTTGAGAATATAAATGTGAATGGAACCAAATGATGATCATGCCAAGTACATAACAATTTCATTTGTTTAAACAATAGTGTGCTGTGTTAACAGAAACTATACATTAAGCTTGACCTGCTTATAATAGCTCACCTATAGTCATAATCATCAGTGAAAGTGTTTTATACTACTTTTGTACTATATTTCTTAACACATTTTTTGGAGAACAGCTTAAAAAAAACAGTTATGCATATGTCATATGTCTAGATCGGTTATTTACTGACATTTTATACCTAGATTTATGATATTGGAATATGAGAAACTTCCGTTGGGGTTGGCTCCCCCAACAATTAAGATTCTTCCTTTTCCTCCATCTGCAGATGGGACAAACGTGCATGTGTGACCCACACTAACACCTGGAGCACTGCCCCTGGGTATCAAAGAATACCTGTTGACAACAAAACAATAGGGTAAAAGGTTTGCTCATTGCATCACTATGATACGTACAATTAAATTAGATGAATTTACTTACCAAATTCCTTCTTTTGGTTTATCCAGAGGATCTAGTACTGGTAGAAACTCCATAGCTGTCAAATATACATGAATTAACCCGGTGTTAATGTTTTTTCACTCTGATCAGGGATCGATCTGTTGCATTTTCAGTGCTTGTCCAGTGCGAATAACAAATAGCTAATATTTAAGAAGCTTTGGCCAAAATCATTGTTGATTTTAAACATTATTCTGATTAAAATAACTCCCATAAGCTAATGGTATCCACAGAAGCCACTAGCAACGTGAAATCTAGCTACGATCGTAGCAGCAACTCAAATATGTTTTAATAGTTCCTTTTGTAAACGATATGTGACGGACGGCTTGTAAAACACACTCGTTAGAATGTGAAGTGTAGTTTTATTCAGAAACGATGCCACTTAGAGCACACTGACTACAATTAAGTTGCTAACGTTACATGCTAACTCAAAGAGCAAGAACAACTTCCTCCACACTGACCTGTCCTTCCGGGTAGAAAGGGAAGAGTTTCATTTAACTGAAGTTCGTGTCCTTTTGCACCACTTTCTTACGTCCATTCAGTGGTTATTATTGCAACATGATACTGTATTAATATAGTCTTAATAAAAGTCCAAATCATTGCACAGCTGTACGTTTAATGCAGTACGCAGATGTTACGCTGGCAATGTTGCTGTTACGCTGGCAACGTTGGTTGCCATGATTGAGAGTTCCAAACGTAGTTGCCATGTTGCCGTAGGCGCATGCGCAGTTCACTCAGCCTATCAATTCCACTCAACCGCCCCAACGAGCTTCGAAGTTAGTAATTGTTGACACGCATTTAACATTAATGTAGATTCTAAACATGAGGTATTAAATACGCTTTTACCAGGTAACATTTTCATAAAAAGTGTCTTCAATTCCTGTCTGACTGAAAAGGTAGTGAAGTGAAAAGGTAAGCAATGAGGGGACTCAATCAGGGAGATACGTGTTTGCAAATAATAATACGATTCTACATTAATAAACTCCCAGCAGAACGGTTTGGAAACAGTTCTGGCTGTTTTTAAGTTTTCGAAGATACCAATAACTTAGTTCGAGCCTGGAATCATGTTTCCCTGGCTGCACAGTTAATGGTTTTAACTTCTAGTTTAAGTCAGTTGAAAGATGGCGGGCGAAAGGGACATATCTCCGTAAATTGAAAGGCCTATTAATTAGCCTATTTATTAAACTACATAAACTTGTGTCAACATAAAAGTTGTGATACAAATTTATTTTTCGTCATCTGAGGACAAACTTTTGGTTTCTAGTTCAGTTTAAGATAAGATTATATAAAACTATTTTTACATAAGGAAATTGTTGTGCAGTGCAAACGTTGCAGTAAGTAGGACTGCATTTGATTTGGGAACAAGTTTAGAAAAATGTACTATTCACTGTGTTCAAGAGTCTAGTAATGCCTTTCGAACTTCGGTTTTATTTGTCTTTCCACCTGTGTATGTTTTTTGTGCAGGTTCTTCACTAGAACGGAAATGTCACACGTCTGGAGCTGTAGCTTCGGGAAATAAGGTAAACATCTCCTTTACTGTGCAGCAGATAAATTGTGCACACAAACAGTAACATCCAATATGATACAACCATGCATGCTGGCCTCCAACATCCCAAGGTGAGCCATTTAGACTCAAACATATACTTTAACATTGCAAGCTATATTTTCAGTTTTTGCTTTCATTCTAATTTGATTTTACAGGTGTGTGATATTGTTACTATTCCTTAAGCATAGCCTGTAGCTCTACCCCAATCTTATAAAGGGATAGGGTTTAGTATTGTTTGCAGTATTGCAAATGTGTTTGAGATGTACAGCATATGGCAAAGGTAGAGCAGCACATTTAGTCAATTGCACTTGCAATTATAGATATTAAGTTCACCGCCCTGTTTGTGGGATTATGTGTTATATTGCAAGCAGATCTCAGTCTCTTCAAAATTAAATTTGTAAATTGCCCCGTTTTTCCTGTACCCCACATTTTCAATAAAATATGTATGTACAAAATAACAAATACACAAATGGACTGCAGATCAGTTGCAGAGTTAGCAACATCTTGTGGTTACATGTGGATGTTGCAGAGACCAACCGTACTTACATTCACCCTATAGTACACAGCCTGAGATACATTTTTAGTTGTTACATATCTAAACATCAATGCAATGTATACAAAATAAATTAGCTTGCATCTTACCACGTATGTTACATAGTACTCATTTAAAATGCATACATTGGATGCATTTAAGATACGGTTAGAACTTGTAGCAAACGTTTTTTCTCTTTCATGAAGAGTTTTCCATTAGGGATGTTATTTCTCAAGATAGTACAGTAGGACAATTTATTGTGTAGTCTGCTGTCAGAATCAACCTTAAAAGCATTTCAAAACATGTCCAGTAGGTTGTGCCATTGTCTTTTTGTCAAAACTTCAGAAGATGGGCTAAATGAGCTTGGGCTGCCTTGGATTGATTATGATATAAATATGTTTGTTTCTGCTATTTCTCGTGTATAGTGTCTGAATGTACTATATTGGCATGAAAACAACGATAACAACTCTTTTTAATTTACTGAACTGACTCAACAGTCTATGAAAGCATGCTATCAACACACACATAACCACTAATTTTCTCTTAGGATTAAATGCATTTTGTAAAATGTGTTTCATTTGCCTGCAATTAGATTTATTTCAACTACTGCATCGAAAAAGTAGTATTAAGGCAGACACAAGAGAGCTACATTTAGTGACGATGTCCATAAAGATTGTATTTAATTGGAATATACATTGACAGTTTCAGCCTAATTTAAACGCAAAGCTTCCTGCTCAGTCAGCAGTGTTTCAGATACAGTGGGAGCAGAAGGAACAAATCTGGATCAGTTAAGACCTCTGTAGACAATATTTTATCTCCTTTACAATGAATTAAAGAGAGCATAATGAATCCCTGAACACGTGAGTCTATATGGTTCATATCTAAAATTAAAAATCACAACCATCTTTCATTGGGATGTGTCCCCTTTACCTTTTTCACTGACTGCAATTATAGTCACCTTCATGTGTAAGATTTGTGTCGAATAGACAATCTTTTAGTGTAGCTGTATAGAAAGCAATACTGATAAAAAATTCTGCTAATTCCGGCTTATCATCATTCAGATTCTGGCATTTCCTTTTAGTACTTTCAGTCTACAAATTGGGCTGACCTGTTGCTTGTTGTGATTCATATATGCCCATTAGATCAGGATTGCTGTTTTTATTAAAGCAATATGTAAACCTGAAATGAAAAATAAATGAATGGGGCAGTTCGGATGACGAGATTTAAAATCATATTATTGAGCAATATCTCCTTCATTGTTGAAAGGAAGTGGGTTTTAAACTGTTAATCGACTATAGAAATAACTTTGAATTGACAAATGAGAATAATCCAGAAAATGCTTCAGCTGTCACACTTTGTAACTTTTATTCACATCACAAATAAATAACTTTTATTTCCTTGCTTTATCCTGACTGTCTGTTTAATATTTTACTTTATTGCCTTCATTTTTGTTTAATCTTTCATTAAGAATTTGGTCTGAATCTAGCCTCACAGCCTGACCTTTTTAATCTTTGTGTATTTCATAGACCTATATACAGGAGTGTGCCTCTCTCTCTTAATTGATTGTGCAGCCACAGCTGCTCCGCTGTCCCCTGTAGCAATCTGGTCATCTCTGCACACATCCTCTTCTATTTCAACAATTCACCCCCAGTAAAACCTGCAAAGTCATCCCAGATCTTCCGGCACAAACTGAAAACTCATCTCTTCGAGGAGCATGTCCTGCTCTTTTCTATTTATCACTACTATTTTAATTAAGTCTCCCTCGCCTCTATATTCCTCTTCCAGGTGCATCTTTTTTTAATGTATCTATTACTGACTTATAACGCCTGAACCCAGAAGGAACTTAGGAATATTAGATTTTAAGATTTTTCACTGTTGATTTGTAATTATTGAATTGAAGGTAACACTATACATGCAAGGGTCCTGTACATCCCGATAAATATGCCCGTGCCAACAAATACCACCAATATTATTTTCAACAAATACCTCAATATTGCGATCATATTGTAGGGTTGACATTTGGAGCTTTCACAAAATATTTGCACGATGATATTTTTGATGAATAATAAACATTTAAATAAATTAGTAAATCTTTTGCAAGAAAAAAAACAAACTGTAAACAGAAGTTTGTGTTAATTGTGATGAATTGTTTTGTGGAAACATGACAAATTGAAAAGATTTTACATTGTGTAGTATGTAGTCTAGTATCAAAGTGTATTTCTGTTAAAAAGTCCTACCAAAAAGGTTTGTATTTTGTATCTAAGTGGGGGACTGACAGAAATCAAGTTGCGTCTCCAACACACTGTGCCACCGTAGCTTTATCTGCCCAGTTTCCCCTCCAGGGAAGCAGCGTCTGTGTTCCAGTAAACTCCTTTGTTTTCCCTTCACTATAACTGATAAGACCCAAATGAATCAGGGACTTTTTGTGGAGGGACAGAATGAGAGGAAAACGGAAAAGGATTGTGACTTGAGGTGACTAGTGAATAAAAAAAAGATAATTGTGGAGATATTCTTTCAGAGCCCAAAATAGGTTATCTGAGTGCATGCTATTATTGTTGGCATGCTTTGTGTATGAACCTTGCTGATTTGAATTTGGACATAGTGTTGTCAACTGGACACATTTCGACAAGAGGCTTTTATTCATCCCCCTGAATATTTTTTGATTCTTGGTGGGTGGGCCTTTTGGTAATCAGGATTAGCAGAGAAGTTCATCTCCGGGTTACTGGTACACTGCCGCTGAGCAAGATGTCAACATAATGTGCTGTTGTGATCTGTGCTGTGTCACATTTCACCCAGAGGTGTGTTAAGTCTTACTGTAAAATAATCTGGATTACTGCCACAGAACCACAACACTGGTTTAGTTCAATCTACACTGATGATTGAATCTGTCTTTAAAAAAACATGTTTTTGTCTTTTATCTTTGTTGTTGCTCTGAACGCAGATGCAACAGTTTTTGTTAATATTCAGTTTTTGTTGTTGACATATTTTCGACATAAAGAAATCAACTTCTCACCAATGAATGACAAAAATATCTTTAATATTTAAGAAAAATCTAATGTTTTATGACTGGAAGGTACTCTTATGGTGAAAATAACCATTAAAGTAAATGGTAAAAGACTTTATGGGAACCACCAGATCAATCCTTAGAAACTGAGCAGGCATTGTTAAGCTAAACTCTCACGCTTTTTTCTGTGATCCATCTAAAAGCTGGCAGATGTAGGGAGTACAATGAACGTAGCCCATATTGTCTTTGGTCAGCTTCATATGAAACCAGGAAACGGCTGTATTTTAATAGAAAACAGTCCTTGCTTTAACAATATTGTTTGACTTCAAATTGAAAGCCATCTGTCACCAGTAGGGGGCTCATTAGTAACAATAATCAACAGGCAGGTTAGACAGAGGTATTATACACATTTTCAGATGAACCCTACCATTTATTTAATGTATATGTGGTGCTCTTTCCAACCATATCTAACCTTATCATTTTGCTATTACTCTTTACCTTTTACAAGCTACTTTTAGTACACTTCCAGGGCAGATAATTATAAAACTATGGCCAGAGGCTACATCACTTGTGTGGATGAGGAAGCTGAGGAGTGACATTATCACTGATACAGTGTATATAAAGACGGTCTAACTGTAGTCTTTTGTGTGAATATAAGAACAAAAAACAAACATACATTTGAGCAGTTGTGCGGATTTAAATGGTGAATTCCAGCAAATATTGTGATTTAGTCTTGACCATCACATCCTAGTATTTAATCATTTAAAATCTATTTTCCTTGTTCTTCCGCTTTGTTTCTGAAACTGCACCCATACACACACACACACACACACACAGGCATCACATTTCTAGTCCTCATCACAGTAGCTGATGAAGCCGTTTCTTCCACAGTGGCAGCTAGCATGCTCTCCACGATGTCCCGTCTCCGAGTTTACCTGCGTAACCCCCCCACCAGCTTACCTGAGA
Source organism: Eleginops maclovinus (assembly GCF_036324505.1). NCBI lineage: Eukaryota > Metazoa > Chordata > Actinopteri > Perciformes > Eleginopidae > Eleginops > Eleginops maclovinus. The sequence continues at coordinate 12,079,802 of NC_086356.1, read as the reverse complement.
CGCCGTCCTTCCTCCTGAACACTCATGGTGAGGATTATTCTTTTTCAGTCTCTTTGCAGGTCAATACACCATCGTTCAAAGTCAGCTTTATTGTCAATCTTCAATTTGTGTGTACAGACAGAAAGATCGAAATGCTGTTTCTCACAGTCCCGATGTATTAAATTAAAATAATATACAATATATGTTTTTATATATATTGTATATTTTTTGGTTTATATGGTTTTAGACTTTACTGTTTGATAGTTAAGATGCTTTTGCTTTTGCTATACATTACTAACAGCATCAAGCTAAAAGTATAGAAAATAATATCAGTTTGTTTTAAAGCATCATAACGGTAAAGGAATGTGTCAGTTATATGAAAGAATTGTGGTTCTGCCAGCACAGACACCCGATCCTGCAGATCCTTAACGTGAGATGCCAATTACTCGCGCTTGGATGTTGCAACAAGTCCTTTGGCCTGGTAATGAGGCAGGCCCTGCTTATCTGGTGACACCCTGCATCATTTATGGAGGGTGCTAGCCAGACTGGAGGAGGGTGCACCTGTACTGTTTACTCTAAAGTGACATCCATTATCCAGTATATAACTGCACATAAAAACATATCGATGTTGGATTTGGCTTTTTATTTTAAATCCTGCAGGATGAGTCATCTGAGGATTCATTTCCACGCAGCTTTGTAGTAAATCATCAAAGATATGAATCTGTTTTTTGTTATTATGAAATTGACACGTAGTTACAGCACAAACAATGATTGCTTTAATGTGCAATATAAAACATTAATGATTCAATAAATAGATAAATCATAGGTCAGGTCTTTATTTGGTATACTAAAGGAGATGCAACCTATACCTGTCCTTTCCTTTTGGAAGTTCTGGCCAAGAGAAAAAATATCTGCATAGCATTGTGAAATGATGTTTATGCACCATTAAATCTTTCTCTCCGACTTACAAACCTTTTTGCTACTTTATATTTTTCAATTTTACTTCAGCATCATAATCTAGTGGTTTGACATCTTGCATTCGATCTAAAGCAATCACATTCATTCTTTAAATTCTGAAATGTCTTGTTATGCTAAATCTACCCTCATGGGGACTTACTTAGGTCCCTCTGATAGCGTGCCCTTTCAGAACTGGGTCAAACTTTGCCATGAGCTTGACTTCTTCCAGAACGCATCTTTGGTTTGGTGGAGTGTGTCTGTTGTCCCCGCAGGGAAAGGTGTTCCACTGCCGAAGAGTGAGTTACAGTCGCCCACCTGGTCAGAACCCTAATGTTTTCCCTTTCCCTTGAGAATTTGTGTCTGAAGATGTTTCCCGTCTACAAACCACTCCACACACCACGACTTGTTCCAACTAGGACAACAGTTTTTTTTTGCTGCCTAATAGTCACAGGAAATGTCCTAGTTTGCAGCCTGGAAATATAAAGTAACTTGACAGATCTTCTTGCATAATTCAAACTGGAATGGTTGGAGCCAAGTTATTTTTTTTTTATATGTTCAGTGTTTGTGTCTTATGTTCAGCGATTTGTTTGACAGTTGCGCCTGCACTGTAGAGTTGATTACTACACCACTGACTGGAGTTTGAGGCACAAACAGATAAAAATCTCTGAAAGTGTAAAGAGGGGTTTCCAGACTTAAAGATAAAGAGCTTTTTTATGAATATTAATATCAAAGAATCCCTTTACTTTATTGTTACTCTTCATCTGATGATGAATTTACATCCCATAATTCAGAATTGGACTTCAAAAAGTGCTTCTGCAGAAAAGAATGAGAAAGTATTTTGTATTTCTGAACTAGAGCTTATCATTTTAAGTCTGAATATAATTTTGTTACAATGTGTGGATCCCAATAGCCCATTTCTGTAGTTCCTGCTCGGGGCAAATTTTTTTTTGTGATTTTCTGTTGCTTCTTTGTCATTCTCAGTACCTCTCTTCACCTTTTGCTTCACTTTCCACCCCCCAGGTTCTCAAACTATTCAACTAATTGCCTTTCCTTAAATAATGTAACCAATTATTATTAATATTAATAATATATAACATTTTACAGAGAAAAAGATGTCAGAGTGTAGTGCCTTTTTTGGTTAACATTATTTGTATTTTCATTACATATTTTTTCTGTCCATGGACCAATTATTTTTCTTCTTTTCCTCAGAACGGATAAGCCTGCCAGGGACTGTGTGTAATTGATGGAAATTCCTTGTGGTTCTGATTAAAGTGCACAGAGCATTACAGATTAAAAAATATTAAGCAAAGGCCTTTCATAATATGAAATGTGGAGTCTTCCAGATAATGAATACTAAATTCCCCCAGACCTTTCTTTTTCAAACCGTCAAACAGTGCTCTGCTTTTGTATCTGTCAAGGCATATTGACATCTGAGTATTGATGTCTCCCTTTTTATGGATTAAATGGACACAATTACTTTGATCTACTAGTCTGATTAGTTGTTCAGCTCCATTCCAATGGTTTCTGGCAGCCAAAATGGAGAAAGGTGAGTTTTGGGAAGTTGTATAAAGGTTTAAAGAAACTCAGCGACGAAATGGGAAGACACCTTACATGTCTCCCATCTAATCTGCTCTTTGTTCCCCCTGATGGATAAATTGGCGCTCGCCCCAGAGGAAAACTTTGAATCCTATACGCAGCAGTTTCCAAACTCTTTAAAATAGTTCCCGTTCTCACAGAAAATTACAAAACATGGGTTGACTGCCGTCCCTTTTCTGCTGATAATGGCTACTTTAACTGTCACATAAAAACCGACAGTGTCCTCTGGGTTGACCTTATTGGATGCTGGCGGGGTGCAGGTTTTCAAATGTTAAAGTGACAGAAGCAGCAAAGCTTAATACAGCAAAGGGGATGAGTGGGAGGTACAGGATAACCAAGACACACACACAGTTTCACAACACAACCTTCTCACCAGCTAGAGTATGGCCTTTACTCCCTTTCTTTGGTCATTCAAATGGAAGATTTATTTTCCAAATAACATTCTGTACTTTGAAATAAGTAGAAAATTAGACATTTCATACCTGAATTGAATGTGTCTTTTTGTGGGAAAGGTGCACGGACACCTTAAGAAAGATCAGGACATGAACTTGGTGTCGGCCCTGGGTTGTTATCAGCAACATGACTAAAGCCTCAGAGGAAGATAGTGGTAGCATCTTCTTGAGTGACAGCATCACTGACAGGGCCCCCAATGCAATGACAGAGTAGGACATTTCAAATGCTGTCTGACAGAATGTGGCCAAATGGACACGAAAGAACAGATATTAAAGTTCATCCAAGATATCTGACACGTTGCTGGATGACATTTTTGATTTGCCTTTGGCAGAGCAAAGGGAGCCACACACAGTGACTGTGTTTTTAATTCTTCAGTATAGCTGTAATCAAAACAAAATTGATTCCAGATAGAGTGACGTGGCTGTGCTCATGTCTTGTTACTGGACCGCACTTTGGGGACTAAATGAGCTGACATATGAAGTAATACTATTTTATTTTTTGTGGTTAAACCTTTTTTTGTTCTTAAACATCTCTGTATCCTTTTTCCATAACATACTTATTCAATATGCTGTAGAGTATTTTGAAACACAAGATCCAAATAGAAAACGACAGTTGCTCATGCAGACAAAGGAACAACAGCGTCTGATTTATCTGTTAAACACAGAACTTCTCAAACAACACTGAGGAAAGGACGATAAACACAACTTGATGAGAAAGTTTGAGGAAACCGTGGTGAACATGGACATTAGCTTTATTGATTGAAAACAACATACATTTCTTAATAATAGTCCGCTGTTTCCATGGTACTTAATGAAGAATTAATTGGCGTTTTTACTTAAGTGGAAATACTGCCAACTCAGACACCATTCACATCTTTCTCCTATACCGGAGACTAATTATGTTTGCAAATTGACTCTGTTTATACTATGAGAGGAAGTTAAATAATTAAAGTCACTCAAAGTTTCTGAGAATGTAATCTTTTAATTTGAAGCTTCATAGCGTTGCCTCCAGTTAAATGCAAACACTATGAAATTAAGCCTTTTTCACCTTTGTAGTAAAGTATTATATTTTTCTCAAGCACACACATTGATTTTTCCTTCTGTAATTATTACCCGCTATGCCTCTCCAAAGCATTTTCATTGTTGAAGGGTCTCATCATTTTTTACGGCATCTATAAAAATTGATGCTGCATTATTTTAGTTCTAGACTCTCTTTCTCTCTGTAAAGGTTGTAAGGCAGGCCTTTCTTCTGACACCAAATACTTGTGTTACCTTGACCTTCCTTCCCAATGACAAGGCAGGCATTTCAAATTCAGTCCAGCTCTGAATCAACACAGAATGGCTGAGGATGGCATCTCTTTGTATTTCTGAAGAGACGAAGCAATGGATGAGGGATTTGGGAGCTGCACATGATCTTCAGTAGATCCAATCCAAGTAAATTCAGTATTATTCATATAACCCTAAATCACTTATTGCCAATATTGGTAGAACTTTGGAACATTTAATATGTGTTTAATGTTGAAGGAGTTTGAACTTCATGATGGAAATGTCTCTGATTAGAGTGGATTGGGTAGTCTTGCATAATTCGTTGTGATTTATTCAGTGGTTGAGCATTCAGAGCAGTGTGCACAGTGGCCATTTATTACTGCATGTGTGTGCGTGAGACGTGCGTGAGACGTGGGTGTGTTTTCAGTTATGCATGTACTGACCCACAGCGCTGTCTTGTCTGCCAGGCCCTATTAATTCACTCCTACACTGCATCTGCAACCTTTGCTTTCAAAATATCATTGTTCCACTCTTACAGGCCATCTGCTTATTTCTCTTTTATGCCTACTATTTATTGGATTATTCCTCCCCTGTCTTTGAAAACCCCTGTATGTTTATCTTCTATCGTTATCACCCGATATTTATCCCATTTGAGCTGATGTTTCAAAGCGGGCTAATGTATCTATCAATTAGAGCAATGTATCGACTGCAAGTGCATCACCTTCAGTGTTGAGAATCCCATTGAAGGATCAATAAAGCTCCTGCTGCCTGTTTACTCCAAATATGGATAGATTTAAACCGTTTAAACAACATTGTAAGCAAGTCTTATCCATTTGAAGAGATGGATTTCCCAGCAGTGACAAGAACCTGTTTACCGTTAAAGCTACAGTGTGGTACAGTTTGTGTTGAGACTGCTTCTGAACTACCTTTAGGTTCAGATGTACTAGCAAGATATTTCAAACAGTGTTCTCACTTTGTTCTTCCACATCAGCCAGCAGCACAAAACTATGCCAAGTTCAGTGTGGGAACGACAAACATCCCTTGTACCCAAGCTCTGAAGTGCCAGCAGTGTTATCACACAACGAGGCTCCCACATTTTAGTTTTGGACCGTGCTCTTATGAGCAGCAGGATTAATTTAGAGGAGCACAAAGCCAATGTTAGCAGTGACCATGTCAACATGACTCGCAAGTCTCCTAGAGCCCTGAGCAGCGCTAGGAGACTTACAGGAAAAGGAAAGAAAGAGAAAAAGCAGCAGACAGAAAGTGGGAGTGAAGGAGGGGGAAAACTGACACATGATGGACTCTGGACACACACACACACAGACACACACACACACACACACACACACACCAAAAAGTGGGTGAGCTATACTATAAATAAATTATTAAACATATTGTATCAGGCTCTTTGGTCTGGGAGATGATTCAATGTTAATATCAATGGAATCCTGAAACCAAAACTGGCTACACACACACACACACACACACACACACACACACACACACACACACACACACACACACACACACACACACACACACACACACACACACACACACACACACACACACACACACACACACAAATGCTACCAGCCCTGAGAAGCCATCTGACCTTTTTGGTTTGCTCCTGGGCTGCACTTTCCAAGATGTTTGCTCATGTTCCCTCTGCTGCCTTTTTTCAGATGTTGTCAAGTTCAACATTGTCTATGACCAGGATGAGTCATGCTAACCAAAAACTGTTTTTTTTTTACATTACAAACTAAACTCTGCCCTTATCAATAGTGCTAAAAATTGTTTTGGACATTTATGTAGATGTGTGTATTTCTTTCTTGCTGAGAGTCAGACGAGGAGATTGATACCATTTTATACGTGATGCAGATCTGCTCGTTTGCTTAGCTTAGCATAATGAACAGAAGCCCCTGATCTTTGTGCTGTGATGAGCCTGATTGTTCAAATTTTGTGTTCATTCTTCATAAGTATAGCTGCAGTTCTAGCAATCAGTCATCCTACAGTACAATGTGCGCATTAAAACTTTTAATTCACATGTAGATTAACACCTGGAGGCAGACAAAATAACACATTCAAATAGAGGCTTATGCTGTAGGTGTAAACGCTGCTTTTTGTCATTATTCTACAGCCAATACATTTTGAAATCATCATTTACCTCTCAATGACAAGTTAATGCAATTACGTTTTCTATTTTCCCCCTTAAATGTAAACTATTACGTCCAGCCTGTCATGACCTTCCTTCTCTTGTTTTCAATAGGTCAGCTGAAGCTGTCAATCATCCAGGAGCAAGAAGATCTTGTTGTTAGTGGTAAGTCATATTAAAGGCGGCACTGCTGTGGCCAAACACCATGTATACTGATAATTTGAAAGAAGGCACTGGTGAAATATTGAACAATATTTGGCAAGGCAAATTGAGCACACACGATTTGCAGCACATGAATGACACAGTGCAGACTGTCTAATCACGACAGCAAACTGTTAATATGAAAAGGCGTAGGTAGGTTGGTAGGGAGCGGAGAGCATTGATCTAACTTAAGTGGTTATTTATTTTGGTCTCCCAGCAACCAAGTCATGCACGCTTCTACTTTTGTTTGTGATTCTCCGTCTCCTCTCTCAGGTCTTTTGTGCCCCTGTCATTTCTCTGAGTGAATGGCCATTTATTCATCAGATGCCAAATTAGATGTTTTTTTGTCCATCCTTGCATGACAAATTTAATGAAATATTAAATAATTATCAAAAATGAGGGGAACAGACTATCACAAAAAACTCCTCTAGAGATAAAGCAACTCAATACAACACCATCATTGTGTCCTTAAAAAATACTGGAGAGTTTGCTCAACACATCTCTAACCACAGAGTGAAATGAAAACTGAGTTTTTTTTATTTCAAGGAGAGTGAAAGCTGATTTCTTAAATAAAAAAGGTATGTACGAAAAATCTATGAGTTATCCAATGTTTTGTCACCACGAATAATACTCTTTAAACTGTGTACGTTTTTGCATGTACTTTCTGGGATGTGTCTTCAATTAAAAGTGCTTTACAAAAATGGAAGATATTAAGAGCATTAAGAAATAGTGCAGCATAAACACATTAGAAAATGGCATTTAGAAAACAGTCATTAAAAAGCAAAGATAATCAAATAAACACAACAGGTATAGAATACATGAATAAAAGTTTCAGTGCAATGTTAGATAAGACCAGTTCAATTAAAAGCAGGGGTAAGAATACATGTTTTCAGCCTGGATTTAAAACAATGGTGACTTGTTTAGTTGCTTTTCATTATCTGAGCCAGTGTTAGAATGTAGATGTTAAAGAGAAGTGGCCCCAAGATGGAGCCTTGAGGAACCCCACATGTCATATTGGTCAACTCTAATGTGTAGTTGCCAATAGAAACATCGTTTTTCCTGTCATTTAAGTAGGATTCAGACCAATTTAGAACTGTTGCCGAAAGCCCAAGCCAGTTTTATAGTCGGTCTAGTAATATGTTAATAGTACTATTGATAATATGGAAGAAGAGTCTGAGGTCCTCAGAAATATGTTGCATATGTGGTGTTTTTATCTACAGTATATGAAATGGACATTTTGGTCTTTTATTAACACATCCTGAGAAATGCCTTAATACCAAACCGTGTGAGACTTCTTACAGCCTCCTGTCTCTTTCTTCATGAGGTGTTTGAGCCTCATGTGGAAGTAAACACTAGTAGAATTTCAGTTGATGCTGTTTTTTGGCTTGGGATAAAGTACCCGTACTGAAATGGCTTTGTTGGCAACAAGAAAGGAGGAGGAGAAACATGCATGAGATGTTGATTTACTGAGCAGCTGTTTCTATAAAGTCTGGTTTGCAGTTATTGGAAACACCATTTGGTTTATTATAAATCGTTTTCACTGCTTGTTATTTCAGCAGACAGACATCCTCTTTCTTTTCTTCACATACCACAATCTAGAGTCCAGCTAATGTGATTCAGTCAAGCTGTCACATTCTGCCTCTCTCCTGCTATTCCCTTCCCCTAAACTTTGTTTCTCTTCTTCCACATCCATATACTCCTTCCTGTCCTGCAATAACCTTATTTCCCTTCAGTCCTAGTCACCCGACCTTCCCTGATCACTGGTCCCACTTTCCTTCTGTTTCCTAAACCGGAAACCTAACCTGTATCTCTGTCCATCTGCCTGAAGCTGCCTGTAGGCCCTTTTATATACTCCCATTGTGGCAATAAATAATTAAACTTTTCCACTCTGCCTATATTGTCGACATTCAGGTCTTATTCTGCATTTCCCGAGTCGTGACACAAGCTATATTAAATGTGACAGCCCACCTATATCCAATCCTCAGAAGCTGTTATATACAGTGGGGCACAAAAGTATTTAGTCAGCCACCAATTGTGCGAGTTCTCCCATTTAAAAAGATGAGAGAGGCCTGTCATTTTTATCATAGGTATACCTCAACTATGAGAGACAGAATGAGAAAAAAAATCCAGGAAATCACATTGTAGGATTTTTAATGAATTAATTGGTAAATTCCTCGGTAAAATAAGTATTTGGTCACCTACAAACAAGCAAGATTTCTGGCTCTCACAGACCTGTAACTTCTTCTTTAAGAGGCTCCTCTGTCCTCCACTCGTTACCTGTATTAATGGCACCTTTTTGAACTCGTTATCAGTATAAAAGACACCTGTCCACAACCTCAAACAGTCATACTCCAAACTCCACCATGGCCAAGACCAAAGAGCTGTCAAAGGAGACCAGAGACTAAATTGTAGATCTGCACCAGGCTGGGAAAACTGAATCTGCAATAGGTAAGCAGCTTGGTGTGAAGAAATCAACTGTGGGAGCAATTATTAGAAAATGGAAGACATACAAGACCACTGCTAATCTCCCTCCATCTGGGGCTCCACGCAAGATCTCACCCCGTGGGGTCAAAATGATCACAAGAACGGCGAGCAAAAATCCCAGAACCACACGGGGGGACCTAGTGAATGACCTGCAGAGAGCTGGGACCAAAGTAACAGAGGCTACCATCAGTAACACACTACGCCGCCAGGGACTTAAATCCTGCAGTTCCAGACGTGTCCCCCTGCTTAAGCCAGTACATGTCCAGGCCCGTCTGAAGTTTGCTAGAGGGTATTTGGATGATCCAGAAGAGGATTGGGAGAATGTCATATGGTCAGATGAAACCAAAATCGAACTTTTTGGTAAAAACTCAACTCGTCGTGTTTGGAGGAGAAAGAATGCAGAGTTGCATCCAAAGAACACCATACCTACTGTGAAGCATGGGGGTGGAAACATCATGCTTTGGGGCTGTTTTTCTGCAAAGGGACCAGGACGACTGATCCGTGTAAAGGAAAGAATGAATGGGGCCATGTATCGTGAGATTTTGAGTGAAAACCTCCTTCCATCAGCAAGGGCACTGAAGATGAAGCGTGGCTGGGTCTTTCAGCATGACAATGATCCCAAACACACCGCCAGGGCAACGAAGGAGTGGCTTCGTAAGAAGCATTTCAAGGTCCTGGAGTGGCCTAGTCAGTCTCCAGATCTCAACCCCATAGAAAATCTTTGGAGGGAGTTGAAAGTCCGTGTTGCCCAGCGACAGCCCCAAAACATCACTGCTTTAGAGGAGATCTGCATGGAGGAATGGGCCAAAATACCAGCAACAGTGTGTGGAAACCTTGTGAAGACTTACAGGAAACGTTTGACCTCTGTCATTGCCAACAAAGGGTATATAACAAAGTATTGAGATGAACTTTTGTTATTGACCAAATACTTATTTTCCACAATAATCTGAAAATTAATTCATTAAAAATCCTACAATGTGATTTCCTGGATTTCTTTTTCTCATTTTGTCTCTCATAGTTGAGGTATACCTATGATAGAAATGACAGGCCTCTGTCATCTTTTTAAATGGGAGAACTTGCACAATTGGTGGCTGACTAAATACTTTTTTGCCCCACTGTAATATAGTGATAGGCTTTTACATTTTACTGTACTCTCGCTGGACTCCTAACACATGCACAGTCGTTCATATTTGTAGCAACATTCTGTTGACTGAAAAATTGTTTGCTTATTCTGAGCCACAGTGGAGCAGTGAAGCAGGCCATTTGTTGGTCCAGTTGAATTTCATTATTAGTGATAGTTTGCCCCATCTCCTGAAAAATGAGATGAGCATATACATAATTAATGCGACTAATTTATTCAGTTCTTTTTGTATGTGTTGACAGTTCTAGAGGCTAGGGGGATTGTGGAGCATTGCCAGAGGTCATGTGACTCTTATGTCAAGGTATGTAGCCCTCTACCCTACAGGGTTATACAGTTCAAGGAAACCCTTTTAAGGACTGTGACACAACAGTGGATATTAAATTGTGTGAACTTGTTTTGCTGTCCTATTCAGATCGGCCTGTTCCCGGACAGTGATCCCAGCGACAGGCAGAAGACTCAGATGGTTCCTCATTGTAGGAACCCCATCTTCTTACAAACGTTTTACTTGTAAGCTTTTATCACAGAAAAGCGACACACCTTTCAAAAAAGATACTTTCACCGAGGTAGTTTCACTGAGATTTGATGTATCTTACACAATTATAACTGACACTATGTGCTGGAAACTATACTGAATATGATAAATATGTAGATAAATCATTGTCTACCATAGCATTTTACATACACAGCTTTTGACTCAGTTGTGTTCAGTTGTTGTTAATACCAAACAGATGTTCTTTCAAAGATTAACTTGGTTAACATCTGAGTCAAGTGAGGGAAATTTTCTTCTTTTTTTCTAGTGCTGTCAGTGAAGGGGACCTGCATAAGAGACTGCTCTTCACAATGTGGAACTCTGACTCCACATCAAGGTACCTGCTGGAGATGTTGATGATGTTGAAGGTGATGGTTATAGTGGCAAAAAGACAGTTGCTTTGCGAGTCTTTTTCCAATTTGGACAGATTTATACAAGAAGCTATAACATGCAAAAAGCCTCCCAATAGAGCAGTAAAACACCATTGTATAATTGATGCTGCTGCATGCTTCTGTCTGCTTGGCTCTTTGTGTGTGTGTGTGTGTGTGTGTGTGTGTGTGTGTGTTTTTGTATGGCTGTTTGTGAATCTGGCAGAGTGAATGTGTTACTCTCGGCTCCCTGCCTCACCAGACTAAAGATGAAACAGGGTCATTGCTGGGGATGGAGGACATATGGTTGAATGAGTCACACATCTCTTGTGCAAGGTTTTTATTGAGAGGACGGATGAAACATTACTATGTGGTAGAAACACTGGAGATCCTCCTTTTACCATTAAAATGATTCTTGCTGTTTTCAGTTGATTAAAAACAAAGTGTCACATACAGCATCTGTTTGAAGCGATGTGTACAGATGTACTGAATGCATGGGCGGGCTTACATGAGAGTTAAGATCATGGGATGCTTATAAAGATAAAGACCTTTTTGGGAGAGTTTCTGGGACACAGATTAAGAGAGATTTACTCATCTTTGGTAAGCAATTAAGCCTCATTCACACCAAATGTCACTTGGTATGTATTGGGTAAAGCCAGTAGGAACAAATGTTTCAAATAGTTATACATATTGTTTGATTTTATCCTATAGGCTGGTTTGTTGTAATATTAGTTTTGTCAGTTTATTATTCTAAATACTTGTCTGCAGTGTGCCTTTCTTAGTTGTATAGTATTGCATTAACTATGAGAGGTAGACTCTTACAAGCTCCCATTTCCTACTAACTCAGATCGAACATGATGATTTTGAAGGCTTTCTTCAAAAACTCCAATCCACGCAGAGCAATGTCACACCAAGGACTATCTTGTGTTAATGTATGCGTCTTAGAACATCAAGGAAGTCTATCACAATTTAAAGAACATAAAAGAATGTCATCTATGAGATGGATCAGCCGGATCTGTTACATGCACTAATTTAACGGTGAGGTGGAGAACAGATGCTGCTTGGATTTTGTTTTGTAATGTAATGCTGTTGATGAAGTTGCAAAACACTCCTCTGTACAAAGGAAGCACATAGTAACAACATGTTCTCTTATCAGGCAACAGACAGACAACAGACATGCCTACATAAACTGAAGAAGCAGCTCATGATCAACATCTAAATAAAAGAAAAAAAGACCTGACCACTCGCAGCCAACATGGATGCACCACGAGCAGAAATGAGGACCTGCAGTGTAGTCTCTTCAGGGGTGATCTTTATCCACATATTTTTTGTATTAAATCAATTTTTATTTCTAGCCCCAAACAAAAATAAAACTGTGCTTATTCAACTTTCCCCTCTTCTGTGCTGTGGTGAAGAGGTTGTAAGCAGTAGTGCCTCTTATTAAACACCACAGAACATTGGCCAAATCGCTGATGTAACCAACCGAAAGACATCAGTGTAAATCAAAACAGGCACAAAGTATTGCTTAAGACAGTAGGGTAAGGCTGATGATAGGAGAGCAGCACTTAATTTAGATTAACCCAGGGCATCAAGATGTCATTTTCGGTGTTTCCCTGCTCAATCATCCATTATTCTCAACTACTAACTATACACATTATACCAAACAAGTGTAATGTGGGCCTCTGCCAGCTCCACAAAGTGTGATCCTTAGCTAATGAAGGCTCAAGTCTTTACAGAGGTGGATCGTTGTTTGACCGTTTCACTTTGAAAGACATCACAACACTATACACAGTATTGTTAGTAAGAATGAATCCTTTAGAAAAGCTGCCGCCTTTAATGCATTATTTTTTTAAACTTTAAAATAACTTAAGACACTGGGCCACATGGCAAATGGACAGTACGCAGATGATTGAGGATGCTAATCAAGCTTTTAGTGGAATTATGAGTAAGTATGAGATGGATTGCTGGAGAATTTTATACAGAGAATGAATCCTACTGACTTTGGTGAACCACTGGCCTTTCATCTATTACACACACACACACACACACACACACCTTATATCACATATACATCATGAAGCTGTGGTTTCAATTGTAATTTCCTAAGGACGACTGGATTAGGGAAACATGTTTTGTCAGGACTCGATCACATTCGTCGTGATCCCTTAACTTTTCATATAATGCCATCATAGTCAACATTTTAATTGGTCAAATAACTTGGTTTATGTAAAATTAAGTTAAGTGCTTTTTTAAATCAAATTTCAGCATGCTGATGTGTTAAATTATGATGACATTCTAAACATACCTGCAGAACACCAGCTTGTTTACATTTCCAATTAAAGCATTAGCACGCTGACTTAAATATTTAGCTCAGTGCACTGCTCTGCCCAAGAACAGACTTACAGAGGTGCTGGCTGGAAGTTTTGGCAAAATGAGCCATTATAAAAGTCATCATTGTGAACAATCTGCCAATGCTACTGAGCTCTTTCGGTCACTGGCTCCTTCTACTGAGCCTGAGCCGAGAAAGGTGTTCATTTGTGCTGACAGCCAGTTTGCCCTGAGCACAGAATCAGCAGCTGCATTAGTCCTGTCCAGCTGGGAGGTTGTCGAGAACATTTTTTTTCATTTGTGTATGCATAATTGAACATCCCCACCCCCTCAACCACCACACACAGACTCCCATAACTCTGGTTATACATTTGTCCAATGTCAGAATTCACACATTTCCCATTTTATAGCTTAAACTTTGTAGTTGTTGTTTTTCAACTTCGTGTTTTACTATGCCTCTTACAACACAGGATGTACACAAGGGATCAATCTTGTCAATCTGTGCAATAATGTGGGACAAGTTAATGTGACGCATCTGACACTAAGATGACAAACATTATACAAATTTGTTAGGATTGTTAGGCTCGTGGGATTTAAGCCTTTTGGAGGATAACAAACACATTTCAGAAGCCAGACCTGAGTTGGTTAACACATTTGCTTGAGAAATTAATACATTTTTATCCTACATTTGAATTCTCTCTGTTTCTCTCTCTACAAACAGCATGAGTGCATTGCTGGGTTGCATGAGCTTTGGGGTGCGATCCCTTATGGACCCAGACAAGGTGAGTTCAAACAGAGATTACAGGAAAAAAATCCTTCTGGCAACTGTGTAGTAGCTGTCTTTTCAACTTTCCCTCGACCTACGTGTGCGTGTGTCCAGCCATTAGACCATGAATCTAAAAGTTCAGATCAGTGTGGATGTATCCAGTGACCTCGATAGTTGAGCGGAAACACTTTGGGGTTACGAGTTTTTCAGTCCAGCATACTGCCTCCAGTCACAGGAGTAAGACACAGTGAATCACTCGCTCTACTGAAATGTAATGGGTCACACACTGGTCACACACCTAAACAGAGATGCATTCATTATTCAAGAGCCCTACGGAGTTGGCAAGGAGTGCCTTTGTCTTACTATATTTAGGTTATGATTTGTTTTTTACAAAATGTGGTTTGTTAATCATGTGATGTTGCACATTCTATTACACATAGAATATGTGTGGTTTTATCATTTTGATAACATGCAAATCAGTAGTACCTCTTGTGTCTTTGGAGACTTTTGACATCACGTGTACTGCAATGATAACAAGAGTTTGTTACCCATCACAAGACACAAAGCCCAAAGTTGATTCCTTCTTTCAGCTTTTGTTGGATCCGTCAAAAACCAGCACTTCCAGTTCTCATCACAAATACTGAACCTTTTCTATCTGTTCCTCAGGGTTCTTTATTTGGTTAGTTGCTGTGAATGTAAATACAGGAAAAAAAGAATAACAGTCTATGGCTGTTATGTGCAATGTGAGGTGCAGGTGAAAAAACATCACAACAAGAAAAGGTTTTCCTTCAACCAAAAACCACGCCCTTTTAGAGAACTGGAACATAACTTGCATAACGTCAAACGTTCTTTCCAGAGGTGCTGCTCTTTCACCAACCAGGAAACAAATGCCCCCTCTCCCTTCTCTTCCCAGTCATTTACAGCTGATTGCCCGCCTTCCCAAACTAATCTGGCCAATCGGGTCATGGCTCTGAAAGAGTAGTGAAGAGTTAAACAAAAATAAACATTGTTTTCAACATTTAACAAAATCCTCAAGGCCTAAGTAGATTCATTATCTGACCTTACAAAACACTGTACATTAAAAACAAACGAGATCTTAACAAAACGGATAGTTTTTAACTTAATTGGCACACCTTACATCACACACATTTTAGACCAACCACAGCCAAGACTCCACCTACTCAGAACACATATAAGCAGCAGCTTGGAGGCGTGTTCCCCCTTTGAGCACTGGCACAAGATGGCCTCCAGGTCTGAACAAAGGAAAGGGTAAATCATATTGTGATTGTGTGGCTTTTTAAATGAAATGAATTTAAATACACAGCATCTTTATTTGCCTATGTATATTATGAACTTTAACTTAAATAAAGACAGCTATTCTAGAACATTTGCCTACCTTTCTTAACAAAGAAACAAATGTTAGTGAGGGAGTGTTTGCTTCCTCACATTTCACACCTCCTCCCCCTCTGGCTTGCACAGGTCAGGCAAACGGGAAAGATAGTCAGATATGAGGTTTTTCTTACCGGGACAATACTGTGTGGTGAACTGGTATGGCTGGAGGGCTAGGCACCAATGTAGAATCCTTGCATTCTGATGCTGCTTAGATGGCATCCACCTCAAAGGGCTGTGGTCTGTCTGCAACACAAACTCTCTTCCCAGCAGGTAATATTTGAATGAATCTATAGCCCACTTTATAGCCAGTCCTTCTTTTTCCACAGTAGAGTAGCCTTTTTCCCGGTCAAACAGTTTCTTACTCAGGAACAGTACAGGCTTCTCTTCGCCAGGCTCTCCTTGGGCTAGCACTGCTCCTAGTCCAACACCAGAGGCATCCACTTGCACAAGAAATTGTTTTGTGAAGTCCGGGCTCTGCAACACAGGGGCTTGACAGATCTGCCTCTTCAATGCCCGGAAGGCACTTTCACATTTATCATTCCGAACAACTTTAGTGGGTGATTTTCTTGTTAGATCAGTCAGTGGTGCTGCCCGGGTAGCAAAGTGGGGAACAAACCTCCTGTACCACCCCACCAGGCCTAAAAAGGACCTCACCTGTTTATTTGTCTAGGGTCTGGGTATCACCTGTATAGCCTTATCTGAACTTGTGGCCGTCTCTTCCCACGTCCAATCAGGTATCCAAGGTCTTTAACCTCCTCTTGAGCCCAGGAACACTTGCTGGCATTCAGAGTTAGCCCGGCTTCCTGTATCTTTCCCAAAACAACCTTGAGATCCCCCAGATGTTCTTCCCTGGATTCACTGTAGATTACCTCATGATCTAGGTAGGCTGCTGCAAACCTGGTGCAATCATTAAAAACAATGCCCATTAATCTTTGGAAGGTTGCGGGCGCTCCATGAAGACCAAAGGGTAGTACAACCCATTCCTAGGATCTGAAAAGCTGTATACTCTTTGCAAGCAGGTTCAAGAGGCACTTGCCAGTAACCTTTGCAGAGGTCAAAACTGTGATGTACTTAGCTTTCCCCAACTTCTCCAGCAGCTTTCAATAGGCGGCAAGGGATATGAATCAAAACAGGAAATGCTGTTCAGCTTCCTCATGTCCGAGCAGAACCGAGGTTGAGTGGTGTTTTTCTTAGGGACAAGCACCCTCGGATTTGACCACTCACTTCTGGATGGTTCAATGACTCCCATGTCCACATCACCTGTACCTCCTTCCTCAGTGGTGCCACCATTCTTTCAGGAATTCTGTAAGGTCTCAGGCGAACAGGTTTAGTGTCTTTCAGTATAATGTAATGCTTTATCACATCAGTGCGTCCAGGGTTTTATGAGAACAATGCTGGGAAAGATTGCTTAAGCTCACCAAATTGATGCCACTGATCCAAACTCAGATGCTCTGGAGGGGCCTGGGCTTTACACCTCTCTCTGTAAGGCACCATGTCAGCCTCCTTTGCTTCCAATTCAGCATCTTCCTCCAGCTGGACATCTTGGATCATCAGAACATGTTCTCCACCTGCCTTATGGTTTTCCCTGTCGTGATATTCTTTTAAAAGGTTTACATGCAGCAACTGTTTATGTTCATCAGGGCAGAGAATTTCATAGGTCACAGGGCCTGCCTTTCGTGTTACTGTACAAGGGCCTTGCCACTTAGCTAATAGCTCACTTGGCCCCGTAGGGAGCAGTATCAACACTTTCTGGCCAGTTTTCAGCTGTCTTTCACAAGCACGCTTGTCATACCATATCTTCTGCTTATGTTGGGCTTCATGCATGTGTTCTCTGACCGTTTCCCGGTAACCGTCCAGTTTGTCCCTCATCTGCAGAATGTAGGAGATGATGCTGTTGTTGTTGCCGTTGCCTCACCAGTTCTCCTTCAGCACGTCCAAAGGGCCCCTGACCTGTCTGCCATACAACAACTCAAAAGGGAGAAACCAGTCGATGTCTGTGGCACTTCTCTGTAGGCAAACAAAAGGAAAGGCAACCATTTATCCCAATCTTTGCCAGTATCATCAAAACATTTTTTCAGCATTTGTTTTAGTGTACCATTAAAACGTTCGACAAGACCATCAGTTTCAGGGTGGTATGGAGTTGTTCTGGTCCATTTAACCCCAAGTTGAGAATACAATGACTTCATCAGATGTGACATAAAGTATGTACCTTGATCTGTTAAGATTTCTTTAGCGATGCCAACTCTAGAGAATAGCTCCACTAAACACCGAACTATATGCTTTACCTGAATGGAACGCAATGGATAGACATCTGGATATCTGGTGGCGTAGTCACAAATAACCAAGGCAAATCTGTGACCATTGCTACTTTTTGGCAAAGGACCAATTATATCCATGGCTACTCTTTCATAGGGTACACTCATTATTGGTAATGGTTGTAAGGGGCTCCATTTGAAACTTTGTTAGGAGCTACAACCTGACACTCATGGCACGTTTTACAGTAATCCATTACCTCTGTATAATCCCGGCCAATAGAAACGCTGAGCAATGCGATGGCTATTTGAGCATCTAAGGTGGGCTTAACATGTTATTAGTTTTGCAGGTATTTAAGCAAGCACGTTTACTAGTCATTTAATTTCCATCAATAGCTGTCTGTTTAATGTGTTTGACTCAACAACAGGCAGTGCCATCCCTAGACAGGAAACAAAAAGGGTGACACCACCTCATCCAAAGCACCCACAGAATAATAAAGAAGAACACAGCTCCGGGCCTTTCTCCTCAAATGGTCCCAGGTGATGGCAGATCAAGTGTGAGGTCCAAGAGTTCAGTGTTGCCCTTTACTTATAATGGGTTCTCCTCCACTGTACGGTTGGTCCCTATAGCTGCTCTTTTTAGTTTATTCCCTTTACAATTTAATTTTTCAACACTAATGTATCCATCTGCTTTCCCTCCACCTTTACATAATATGCGTTGTTTGTATTTTTAAAGCCATTTTTGGGATTTAAAGAAAACAGGAAACCAGAACTCTCTTCATGGTTACTTAACCATTGAGAACTAATCTCCAATATTCTGTTTCTTTTTCCATAAGCCTTTAATTTAGGCTATTTAGCTCTAAGCTTTTCTTGCCGTTTTTTTCTTAGACTAGCTGAGGGGTTGACATGCAGGGCATTTTATTTTCTCTTTAACTCATCACCACATTACTTTTTTTCTTTTAATGAAATCCAAATAACGTCCACATCAGTGAGGAAAAACAACCAACAGGAAGAAATTATATTTTAGTCAGGCTCGTGGCTTTTTTCCACTTAACATTTATCCCAATGAATAATTAATTGGCTTTAAATGCGGACGATTTAGCTCACAGTCACAGTCGTTTTCCCCCTACCATACACTTTTTCCCTTATTTATTTATTAGTCAGACCTTTCTTTCTCTTTCCCTCCACTGGGCTCTTGTTACGTAGCTTACATGTGAGTGTTATTTCTGTTACCTGCATTGCTTGCATGTCACATCTTGTCATCTGTTTGCACCCTTTGTGTTTCTTTGGGTTTACTTCTCTCATGTCCTGCTTTCTCTTTTCATCCTACTCATATGTCTCCCTCCTGACTAACTTCTCCCTTTGCCCTGCTGTTCCCCCCCTCCTCTGTCACATGTACAAGGTAATATTGAACGATAAATCCATCGCTGACGGTCAGGACGTATGCCCTCCCCTCCCCCATCCTCTATACAAGTTCCCGCCTGTCCTCCCCCCTCGTCCCACAGCCCGCAGAAATCTGTCCACTCAGATAAGATGCTTTTAAAACGGAGATTATTGTCACTGTTCATGGCATCACATTATTTAGTACAAAAGAGGAGGCTGGCTGTTTGTGTGCGACTGTGTGTGTGTGTGTGTGTGTTGTAATACATTTGAGACACAAAATAAGATCACTAAAGACCTTCAAACAATATTGTCATGTCCCTGTTTGCAAAACGGTGCTCACATCATCATCAGGATTACAAATCAGACCCTTCTGCATGACTTTATGTAACATGTACAGTACAGTAGTTGCAAGCACAAAACACACACTCACACACACACACACACACACACTCACACTCACACTCGCATACACTCACATACACTCACACACACACAGTCACCATCTGGCTCACAGGGCACAAGTGCAGAAGTGGGGGCATCAGCTGCTTAAATAAGCTAAAGCATTGTGAGTGGTGAGTGTGTATATTCAGTGTTTGCTGCCCTGGAGGAGCGGGCACATTGTGTGTGTGTGTGTGTGTGTGTGTTGCTGTACACAACATGTTTATGGTCACATAAATTTATTTAAAATGTTGTTAACAAGTTGGATCCCAAGGCTTGATTTCAGGCACACACACCACACGTTTTTTTTTGTTTATGTGCTGTAGGAAGTTCAAGGATGGTACTACTTACTTGGGGAAGAGCTTGGGAGGAAGAAGCATCTTAAAGTGCCCTCACAACACAACAACCCCAATGGTAAGTTACATTTCTCATTATTAATTCACTCATGTTTCCTTAAAATGTGTCCGTATATGGAAATATTATATTGTAAAAAAAAAAGCTGAAGACTAATAAATGGTGGGACTATGATGCATGTTTGCTTAATGTTTTATTAGATATTTACTTATTTAAATTAGGAATATGCTCTCTATCTAGGCCACACAAAAATGGAGGATACTCAAGTATTAAGCCCTAGAACTTTCTTAGCAGGAACAATTTTTTTTTGTTGATATACTCCAAACTCTAGGAACTTCAGTCAACTTAAGCACTGTCAGTACATGTCATACATATGACATGCATGTCTCACATGTTTTTGTGTGCTCATTGCTCTAAGTCTTCATCAGTCTGTGGGTCTGGAGGTGGGGCGACTGGGAGCGGGGGATTAAAAGAGGGAAAGAGAGAGGGAGTGGGAGAGCGAATGAGGGAGAGACGGAGCGAGGGGGAGGGAGGGAGGGGTCTGGACTAAACCCTGACACGTCACAGTTGCCAGAGAGCGAAAGAGAGCGAGGGACAGAGCTCTCCCGTACCGTCCGCTGCTGGAGTGGGTCTCCTCTCACACACTAACGCACTCCCACCTTACTCACACACACACACACATCCTCACACACACACACACACACACACACTGACACATTTGTTTGGAAATCGATTTTTCTTCTCTCCACCTTTCGAGTGCTTCTTCTCTTGCTACTTATGTTTGCTCTCACTCGTAGTTTCACGTTGGTGGTGGTGGTGTGTGTGTGTTGGAGTTATGCTACTGTGTGCCAGCCATAAGGGCAACCTAGACTAGGTGAGTACTATGTTTGTGATTTCATACTTCAGTGTACTGACTGCACATGAGTGCATTTTGGAAGTTGCTTGTTGATTTGCATCTTGAATGTGTGACTCCTTTTTCACTCTTCACTTCTTCCTCCTCTTCTTCTTTCTTACTCTTTCACCTTTCTTTTCCCTCGTTATTGCTCCTTTCTTCCCCCTGTCTTTATATCTCTACTCATTTTGCTTTTATTGTTGCTGACATATCTTTTGAATCTCTTTGTTTTCTCTCTGCGTGCGCTGTTAATCTGTCAATTTTTCGTCCAATTTTCTCATGTTAAGCTTAATTGGTCACAATTGCTTTCCATGGAAGACCCCTTAAGCAGCTTACCCATTCAGTAGATTACAAACAGTACCGACATATCTTATTGTAACAAACCTTTCACATCAGCACACATTGACATGTACACTCTACCCATATACACTTTTTTTTTTTCTACCCTTTTTCCTTCCAACCCTTCTTATTCACCCTTAGCTAATTCACATAGTTCCATTCAGGGTTATGAGAACGACGTTGATATCATAAGACGTTAGCTAACCCAACCCAATTTACACCGCTTGGTTGAACTAGGCTAATCTGCCTCATGCAACTTTAAAATTAGTTTTATGCTTCTGTGGTTGGAAATGGGACACAGGTATCAACTAGGACTCAAGACTCAGCCATTATAACGCTTGCATGAGGGCAACCTGAAGCTTTACACAGTCGGGAATACTTTTAACTTATGGCTGACAGGCTTATCGCTGTCCAACTATAACATCAGTGTAGTTATTGGAGTTTCAGTTGATGAGGAAGCTAATGGAAGTTTTAAGGGTTAAGATGGCACGGCAGGAAAGGGAAAAACCAACATGTTCGGCTGTGTAAATGGATGTAAAATGTTTTCATCCCTCCCAATGGAAACACTGCCCCACAACTGTCTCATCTGATCCATGTTTGTGTGTTGAGGGGGTGGACAGTGGGGGCATACTCATGCATGCACTTGTGTGTTGCCAGCTGGCAGAATGTAGGCCATGGAGGCTCTGCTGCACCGTAACATGCACTCCCATGGAAATGACCAACATCCAATTCATTACAACAGTTTGTCTTTTTTATTTTGTGTCTCTTTCACTCCATGTGTTTGTGAATTGCCTTAATGCTTTCCCCTGTCTTTTCCATTTCACGCCTCTCTTTCTCACCTGGTTTTTTATTTTATTCCCTCCCCTCTCTCAGACGTGTCTGTCATCACTGTTTCTTAGACTCCAGCACATCTTTGTCATGTGTCCTCAGTCCATCTCTTATGTAACCTGACACTGTGGCAGAGTGCAAAAAGGCTTTTACTAAACAAACCATTTCATGTGGCACTAGCTACCAGCCTATGGCCATCCATGCTTTCCAATATATAAAGGATATCATTTATGGAAACGCTGCAACTACATGATTGAGTAGAAGCATAACGGGAGCTTGGCAGGCTCAACATGTTCTTAGAATACTTTTAGATTCAAAGGTGATTTATCATTTTTGCTGCTTGTCATCATGCTTACTCTCCAACTACTCTAAGCAATAGTAAGGAAATACAACTTTGAGTCCATTGTTTTATATGTAGCAGCCTTCACTGTACGTTTTAAGTGAGCTGGAAGTTATAGTTATTATGTTGTAATCAAATTTAAATTGGAGGTTTTTTCCCATTTTTATGCTGCGAGTAAGCAAGACATTTATTTGCTATCAGGTTTTGAATATCCTATTTCAGGTTCAACATGCTTTTTATGGAATGTATCATTGTTGTGCTCTAGAGGAGTTGCTGGTTGTGGGTCATTTTGTTTGTTTGTTGTTTCGTGCAGCACTTAGGGGAATGTGGTATGCACCGATTGGGAAGAACCTCAGAGCCCTGCAGGGGAAGGGAGGTGCAGCTGGCACTCACCACGCAACACAGTAGAATTATGTTAAGATTTTACTGTTTCTTACATGAATGCAGACAGTACATTAAAAAAACTGTTTATCAGGTGCAAAGTGAAAAAACATTACAAATGTATAAGTTTGTAATGCTGTGGTAAGAAAAGTGAAACTGTTTTCATTTGCCCCAGATTTGTTCATGATTAATCAAGATGCACTTTATCTAAAACTTCAAGCATCACAACCAGTCAGCAATCATCTTGTAAATGAGCTCAACTTTAATATTTGGATCTAAAAATAACAATTACATTCTTTTGACCATTTACAAACTTTCTAACAAACAGCTATAGCCATTTTTATGTGACTCTTCTGCACTGGGAATGTGCTTAAAGTGGCCTGTATATATTTTATCGTAAGACGTATTTTATCGATTTCCTTTAAATATTTGTGACAAACCAGGCCTAAGTCACATACAATGTCAGTGAATGTCAATAATCCTATAATGACATATCCACTTTGAACACAACCTATCTTTACAAGGAGACATCATCTGTTGAAAGAAGCCTTTTACTGGTCTGCTGGATTAAATGCTCATGTAGACAGACTCACCAGAGGTGCACTATTTGGATCAGTGTGTCTGACTAAGCCTCACTCTGTGACCTGTGCCAGTTCAGAGCCAGGGCAGCAGCAGGCAAAGCCCTGGGGGCAGAATAATGTAGGAATGGGACTGGAAAGCATGCAACACATCTGCACATAATGTAGCATCATCCTGACCTAATGATTGTTCTTGGACATGCAGAAATAGAAAGACATCAATCTGAACATTTGCTTTAATGACAAGTACATTCCCGATGTAAAGTGCTTAAAAGAAACCTACAAGCGAATAAATCACTTATGGATATAACTAAGATTGTTACAAGTCCTGCACAATATACTTTCTTTTTGCCTGTTTCAGACTCTGCTTCCAAAACAAAACATATCCGCTTAACACTGACAGCTAATAACAATGTAGGTCTACAATAAAAAGGCTGCCATCTTAACTTTGCTTAACATCTGTTGAGAGGCTGAGTGGCAGCCCAACGACATCTCGGAGATAACGAGTGACGGGGCAATTAGCGTTTCTTCTCAGAACACATTTTTCTATTATGTTGTGGTAGAAACTCTTTAATAGCTGTTCTGTCAGGAGTCATATGATGGTACAAGATGCATGGATGTTTGATGTAATGTGCTCCGACTGCTGGTGTTGAAAAAATGTTAAACCTGGTGCTCTCAAGTGGTCTATATATAGAGTATTTAAATGGTAATGAGGAACACAAAAAGTGAGTTTTCATTTAAAATTGCCTTAAATACTTAAAACATTTAAAAAAAAAAAAGCGTTTTGATAAGTAGTGCTTATGATCGTTATTAAGGCACTTGTTTTTGGAGATTAGGTATATTATTTCCATCTGTACTGTGTATTTTTATGTCTATAGCTCTAACCGATTAACTGTTATAGCTCTGCTTTTTTGGCTCGTGCATTGTGTGAGTGGAGATAGCTGACCCACGGTGACATGAACGTGTGTGTGTCTCTGACCATGGCTAATGCATTTCCTTCCGACAAGCTTACGATGTGGGTCAGATGGTCTGTATATGCGTGAAAGCAGAAAATAGCAGAAGACCCATTGGGCTCGTGCTTAAAAAAGTGTGTCATCTGCATAATTGTTTCACTTTTCATAATAGATGAATGTAGTCCAGATATACTGAACACACACACACACATTGACACTGCTGGGCTTTTCCAGATGGCGAGCCTTTGAATCAGATTAAAAAGAACACTACGTGATTAACTTATATGGAAGTGGTGGGACATGGAGGGGCGGGGGTGCTTTATATTGTTCGGTTGCTCTGCTAAATATGGGATGTGAGTTTGTGTGGGTGTGTGTGATCATGTTAGACAATGTCTTGGGTGAGTATATGTCTGACATGCAATGCATCTGATGATCTGATGATAATATTGACCCCAAGCTTCTTTTCACTTGATCTGAAGTGAAGCTTTCGACCCAGTAGCGTACACTCGCAGCACTGTACTGCTGCATTGCACTTCCTACTCCTTTGACATTGTCAGCCAAGTACATTTCACATAATCTTTTCCTGTCAAACAAATGCTAAAACTAAGATGAAATCCTATATTCTGCATTAAAATAATTAAAATCCATGATGGTCATCCCTTAACATCTACCATATATTTTAAAAACTGTCATAAACGGTTTGAATATCTCGTCTTTAAAACAGAAAAATATTTGTGACTGCTTATTGTGTTAGCATTCAAATTTATTTATTTAGCTGAAAAACATACTTCTTGTAAATGATTGTCCTAACAAACATATTTATTATTTCTTGGGATCTTGCATAAACAAATTAAATAATAACTGAATAGTACAATAAACAGTATAGGATTGTTATAATTACACCTTTGCTTCGAAAGTTGGTTGAAGATATTTGTAATGTCACCAAACTATTTTTTAGTATGTTATGCTTTGCTTGAAATGTCTCTTTCTCAAGAAATTTGCCATTTAACTGAGATCAGAACCTGCAAAAGAGCCTGAACTTATGTCGCGAAAGGTCAGATTCACCCTAACAGAAACTGTATTACCAGTGCACATGAGCAGCATGTTCAAAGACAACATAAAGTATGTAACTGTGGTGGCTCAAGACCCTGTTCACACAGGATTAAACGTATTTTGTAATGGTGAGTGATCACTATATTCAAGAACTTTTAGTTGACAGAAATCATTTTTCCATGTGTTGATGTGAATGTTCAGAGACAATTCTACCACCGCCTCAATGAAAATCTGTTTGTTTCATCGCATGAATCTCTGCCATCTCCCAAACAGCACAGTCTTTGATCTCCAGTGGGCGGACACTTCCAGCTCGTTAGGGTCAGAGGCAATGAACCTAGGCGACTCAAAGTCGTGATGGACACGAAGTAAATTAGAATCAGCTTCCTGACGGGCATGGCAAGCCTGCAGAAGGTAGGCGGAACTAAGTGGGCACGACTGGCGGGGTGTGTGACTGCCAATATGTGGCGCGCTCATGTGAAAAACAAGCATGTTCTCATCCTGCCCATTCCAAGTGTCTCTGTTTGGCTGATATATTCACATCATGTGTCACAGCACACCCTGACAGCTCTGTGTAGGATGACATGACATTCTCAAGCAGAGAACAACAGAACTAGGAAATCTGTTGCATATGTAATACAGGCATTAACACATTACATTAAAGTAATCGATCTTTTTAAGTACCAAGATTCATTTTGCCTTGGTAGGTTTTTTTTTTTCTTTCAGTTGCCTACAACAGCATTTTAAGTTAATTGCTTTCAGTTTGAATAGCCACATTCCCTATTGTTGCATCATAACTAAGCCACTCTTTAAAAAAACATTTTAATGAGGTCAGGCCCAGTAAATTATTCTGCCCAGTGACAACTTTTTTCTTGCACAAAGAGGCTTGTACACTGAGGGTAATGGACCAGCAGCAACTGTATTGCACTCACAAATATAAATGCCACGCCAAACACTTAGTATAGCTCAGTGTGGAAAGCTCGGTTGAAGACTAAGAAAAAGGCAGAACTTGTTTGCTTTTCTAGTAAAATGTATCATCTTTGGTTATTTCTTACTTCTTGAAACAACTTGCACTGCACAGGAGGAAAGGGTATTGCAGTGCAAACATTTCTTCTATTATAATCAAATGATGATCCCAATTAACTAGAAGTGGTTATTGATTTGATTGGAAGTACTGTTCAGGCTGGAAAGTAATAATAAACCACAGTCTTTGATTATGTATAAGCTCATTCTATTGAAATCCTTGTTGAAAGCTTTATAAGGGACAATCACGCAACACTTTGAGTGACCAGACCGCCGACTTAATCCTTTCTAACCTCGCTCAGGGAAACAGGAAATGAAATGCTTCATTCACTACTATTAGGGGGCAGAAGTCATGGTGTTGACTTGTTCAATGTGACATCATTCAATAAATAAGTCAGACGCTGAGGGGCTGTAGATGTCCGACAGTGGCACGGCACAAACATCTCTCCTACTTGCTCTGTGTTTTAAATTTGAATGTTGCTCTTGTGTCATGTTGTCAGATTGCTGGTGGTGGTGAGCAGGTAAATAATTCATAAACAAAAGGCATTCCTCTCAGGAAATAAACTGTGCGGTAAGAAGTACAGTACATTGTCTGTTCATTTATTTACATATGTTGGTATTACAACATGCATGTTTGTCCTAGTTTCGTGCCCTCGTTTTTATTGTCCTATTAGGGATGCATTTGACGCTTATTATAGTATGTTTTTTTTTAGTGTCAGAGCTTTGATGATACTTTTAACATATTCTTAGGCTTCATGTGTGGTGCTGTAGCCACTGGATTGTAAAATGGAACTTGTATATAATTTTGATCATTTTACAAGCATCTAGACACAGAAGGTACCCTCTTTATATCACAAACCACACTTTTCAGACCTCAAATCTGGTTTCATTACTTTGTTATGACTTTTTTGTTAGTTTTAGGTAAGCAACTACCAGAACAGCCCACTTACCTCAGAAAATATTTGAAAACAAGACACACAAGCTCCAGAACCTGACCGTATGTCTTTGCTTAGGTTTAGTCAACAGATCGTCAATCTTTCACTAACCTCAACCAAAAGCTACCAGCACCTAATAGTCTCCAAACATTTTCCTCTGAGATTTCAATTGACAAAATGAATCTTCTAATTTGTACATTTGCTATAGAAGACATCATTTATCACCTTTATAATCCTTGAAGAACCACCATTAATAGCCACCAGAAACATCGTGTCTTGAAAAACCTGTTCCCCATCCATCATGGATTTTATTTCTGCCTTTTGGTGGCCTGGTTAGTCTGTTAAGATTGCCCAATGTTACACAACCAAACTTGGAAGCTGGTATCTCATTTTAATTTAATTGACAGCAATTGGTATCAGAAGGGGCAAGACGTCTCTTATTTGTTTGCTTAAGTTTTCTTTTAGCCAGCCCTATTTGCCAATTGTGCATTTTAGATATATGATCAAATGATATTTTGGAACCCTGTACAAGCCGACATTCTTGCATGATTATTGAGTTGATGGTTTCCTTATGAGTATATCATTTAGTCTGTCATTTTCATTTAATTTGTTGAACCAAAATAGTTAAACAATATCTGTTTACACTATTCTACACCAAGCGTCAGTCATGCTGCATAATTCAGAGAATCTGGTGGTTTGTACTGGAGTGTGTATTTGTTTTGCTCATGTGGTTTTGTGCCCGTTGGTCGGTGTGTAGAATTGACTTGTTCAGAAAGAGGTCAACTCTTGCACTCAGGCCTGTTTTACAACATTCCACTCTAGTCGTTCAATAAATTGACAAAAAGGACTGTGCAGCAAATTTTGAAAAAAGCTTGAACAACAACAATAGTTGTAGGAAAACATTCAACTCAAGCTGGATATAAAATGCTCTCATAAATTAGATGTATCGTAATATCAAAGAAACTGCCTTGATATATTTACATTTAAGTCTTTTTATTAAATTAAATGATTTAATATACAGTATGTCATTTGTCTTTCATAGCTGGAAGCACAGAATACAGTTGATGTACTTCATATTCATAAAAGGTGAAGTTATTATTAATAACTGTAGCTTACAATGTACTTGCAGCATTTTACATTATCTATAATTTAATTAACTTAACTACTTTGTTGAGACATTTACCAACGTATAGAGCTATATGTTACCTTCATTTGTAAGTACTAATGTTGACTGCTGTTTATTGTGTTTGAACACTTAATTTTGTTAATGTTCCCTACTTCAAACTAATTTAAATTCTGTCCTCTCAGCGTTTTGAAGTTAAGATCCCATCTCTTCCACAAAGCACCTTGTCATCCTTTCATTACTTATAGAGTGTGTTAGTTCTTGGTGTCACCGATTTAAACAATAATTTCTTGATGCTTGAGGTGATCTTAAGAAACCCAAACAGTGAAGTGGAGAAAATCCCCTCCCATCTTGGCTTTTCCACCCTCTCCATCAAGTGTTTATTTGTTTGTGGCCGACAGGAGGTGAAAAGAGGGACTGGATGTCAAGTGAGCGAGTGCTGCAATAAGAGACCCGGCAGAGTCGAGTGCTTTTTTTTGTTCTGGCAGATCTGAGACTGGCTGACCCAACTTCAAAAGACTGCCAACACCTTTTGAATCCTATTATTTACTCTTACCTTTTGCATGTCTTAATTGTTCTTCTCCTCTTGTTTTTTCCTGTACAGTTCTATTGTCCGTCTTATTTAATCTTCTCAGTTTCTTCTTCGAAGTACATCCTTTTTTTCATTCCCTGAATTTGTCTTCTGTATGCTTTTCCCACTGTCCACTATTTCCATCGCTCTTTCATTCCCTCCTTTTCCTGTCAGTCGTGCTGGATGTTTCTGGTTGCCAGCTGCTGTGTCTCTCCCCTCTTATGCCCAGAGTTACTGATGTCTTACCCACACAAAGGGCTCCTCTCCTGGGCTTATAGCCAGCCAGGTTAGCCCCTCTCTTGTGCTGGACCCCTGGAGGTTTCAGATTCAAAAGTGACAGGATTGCTTTTTTTTTTCTCAAAGAGCCTTTAGGCTACCATAGCAACTGCGACTATGGGATTGGGCCTTTTGCTCTGGGGTTAAATGCTCTTTAGAGTTACAGAGGAAAGTAGAAACTCTGTCCATAAGATTGCAAGATGCTTGATTTTCCTTTTCTGCTTGTGGGCTGTCTTTAGTAGACTACAGATACATTTTTAAAACCCCCCCTCTTGTTTGCTCTGTTGGGTGTTTGACGTTCACTCTGCAGATGCAGTTTGACACTAGAAGCCTGCTTTCACTATAATCTGCTGAAGGGGAAAGTTTCTCTGTGCTCAGCTCAAATATGAAATGAGGAGTGTAGCCTAACACAAACTATAAGTAAGCCAAAAATGATAGAATCATGCACAATACAGTGTGGTGGGTAAACTTAAAACATCTTTTTAAGTCATTTGTCATTTTGTGGAAAACAATAGAAGACTTGAATTACTATTATTATTGTTATACAACCAGTAGAAAAAATCTGGAGGATCTCTGTTAATAAAACATCTGTTGTTGGATGTGCATGTGGTCATGTGAGGAGATTTTTAAACTGTATATAAACAATTTGGGTCACTAATTTAAATTATAGGCATGGGTTAACTCTCATAAACCGTGCTGGACCCAGAATGATCCATCAATTAAAATTCCTTTTAATTATAGAACAAAATACGGTCCAGTAACAGCTATTATGAACTGCACATTTATGCTTTGTCTAATCTGACATTCCTATTGACATTAACAAAATCGTTTGTCAGTGCCTACTAATATTGTTGGGTGGGTTGGGTTCAAATACAACTTGGTTATTGTTAAAAAGCTAATGATTTTGGTTTGGGTTACAGTTATTACTTTAGTGGACTTCAGTTAAAATGAGTGTACTTTGTCGTCATGGTTAGGATAAAATAAAAATAAACAAACACCAGTCTCCCATGGCAAAGCCCAAACTGATGTTGTTGACCCACCAAACCACCCAGACCTCTATTCTATGCAGTCATCCAAACTTCATAACATCACGCAACTTCCTCTTTGACTCCCAATGGACGAGCCATAATTACGGCCGCTGCTTGAGGACTTTGTCACTTCCGTGTAAACATAAGTTGTTTTGGGGAAATAGCTAAATTACTGATGCTATCATTTATTTTTTCATCTCTTACAAAAGCATGTTTTACTGTCAAGTTTTGTGTAGTCCTTTTATACTTTTATCACAACTTTTAGTTAAAGAATACAAATGATTTGCCTGAATTCTTGCAATTTTGTTGTCTTGTATTAATATTGTATTTAAAATGACTAATTTAAAAGAATATGGACATGATGCATTATTTAAAATGTCTTTCTTCAAACCATTTAAGTACAAATTTTAAGGCTTGTTTTTGTTTTAACTCCAACAGCATCATGTATATGTATTGTAGGAGTCTAGAAAACCAAGGGATCAGAGGATAGAAAACGGAAGGAGATAGTGGTTTTTAGGGGGGGATAGTGGAGTTGGTGTTTGTGAAGTTGGGGAGTCAGAAGAAAGGGGGAACACGTAAAGGATAGACGTATATATTGAGCGAACCATGTAAACAGAAGGAAATGTAGAAAGAAAGAGGGAAAGAGGGAGATCTGCATTGTGGCCCAAAGCTGAATGCAGCCTTTATGAGCAATAGTTAAAAGGACACTGAGGCGTGAGTCCCTGTAACCATAGCAACTTCCCAGGAGCCCTGTGACGGACGGATAATAGAGTAAGAGAGGAGTTCCTTTTCTCTTCTTCACCCCTCCCTCCCTCCCTCCTTCCCTCCCTCTCACTTGTTCTCACTTCCACTCCTCTCTTGGGCAGTTTGTTGGATCCCTCGCATCTTACGGGATTTTCCTGACTCTGGCTGACTGTTTTTTGCCTTTTATGTGCGCTCTGAAGTTTGAATCGCAACGCTGGCGTAAACTGCTCCAGACAACTGTTGCCATAATTGCTCCTTGTTATCTTTCTGAGTCACTTTTATGGACTCTCCGAACTATTTGAGGACTTTATTTTTGTGCATCCAGAAGGCTGTTTTGCGTTGGCACAGAGCGAAATGTGCTCCAAAGGCACTGTCTCAGCCCGTGATTCCTTTGTCTACATTTCAGAGGCTGTGCTGTCAAACCATGGTGCTGCCCCCGAGACCAATCGCCCTGAGAATATGCAATGCTTAACAGTAAGTACAATCAAACTTTTCTTATTTTCTGTGTGTGCATGTTAAGCTTACCATGCTTATACCCTTGACTTTTGCTGCTTTGTGTGGGTGCAAACCAAATATTTAGGAATTTTATGCTGTGGATGTGTGTGCAAGTATCTATTTACTCTATTGATGCAATTGTTTATTAGACATTTCGGTGAGTACTTGTCGGTACAGGTGTATAACTTATTAATTTATTTATTCATTTCCGTGTTTTTATTTATTGCGCTTGCATGTGCGTGCAACATAAATGGATAGGCCTGTGATAAATACACACCAAGTAGTTGACCCGTGACATTGCACCATGTCCAACAAACTCATCATGCATAAACATGCCTTCAGTAAGATATTTACTGCATGGATTCCATGTTACACATTCTCAGAAACCATAGCAACTAATTGAATCATGCGTTGGAGCTTTGAGCGGTGAATGGAGCAACATGCCTTTTCTTGAAAGACAATATTTGTCAAAAAGCTCTCTTGCATGTGAGTCACATGTGGAGCAGAACTGTGCAGTTGATGGGAAGATGTTTATTTTTATCTGCTCTTTATCCGTCCTTCTTTCATCCCATTTCCACTTTATGGACTATAAGATAGCCATTAATTCATTAAAAATTAATGTGGAACACCACTTAAACTGTTTACAGAGCCACAAGAGCATGACTAATGATACTTTTATCCAATTATCAACTTACTTTTGGAAACGGTGGTTATTATGGCCATTATTTGTTTGAAAACAGCAGCAATATTGAAACCAAGAACAGGAACAGAAGACGTCAGCAATCAACTGTATCACAGTAAAGTTCGGGAACCATAATGGATCAGCAAATGGCAAAAGTAGATCTTTGTCTTTAGTGGATGTTCCCTGATTTTCCTTTTTGGGAATTACACTGCAGTCCCTGTCACTGCTTACCCTGCTGTTTGCTTTCGGAGGGGTGAAGACCTCATTGACATTTGCCTTTGCCAGCAGCTTCTTTTTACCAGCCAGCATTGAGCTTCACTCAGAGTGTGTACCAGTTACCATACGTACTAAATTCCATGTACTACAAGAGGTTCATGCTATCAAGCCATTCACATTGGGATTAAAAAAAGCAATTCTCCTTTACTTTGGCTTGTTGAAGACGTCCATCAAGAAAACGTTGAGATAAAGTGGCATTACGCTTACAATTCCACTCCCCGCCTAACTGCCTTTGACTTTACATTTATTTTGATTGAAAATAGGGAAGTGTTTTTAAACTTTGACTGCAAATATAAAACTCAAGACAAACTAGATAATGTGTCCTCTTCTCAAATTGCTGCCATTTGTCAATTTGAGTCTTATTATATGTGCTAGTACTTTGTCCCCTGGATTTAAATTAAGATTTCCTTTGACTTATCCATGCAAAGTGGCACTGCCACAATGTTGCTAATGCAATACAGAGAAACAGACATGTAGATATTCAAATATAACAGCTTACTGTCTTTGTTTCCTTCCAGAGTCACACTACAGTCACACTTGCCTTGTTTGGTATAAATGCTGCTTCTTTTTGCATGCTTTTGTTCGTACTACAGCTGCGGGGCAGAATTGATTCCTTTATGGTTTACTAATCCAACTGGAACCTGAGTTGGCAAATTTCCAGAGGAACGTTCATAGAAAAATGACTCCGGTTCCGTTCCCACACGATGCCAACATGGATAATACTTGAGCTTATTCACATATACAGGTTTCAATGCATGTAAGACTGTGCCTATATTTAGATAGGGCAAGCCCTTATTAAAAGGCAGAGGGAAGAAGTCAGCTATCACAAATGAGGCATGTAGAATCTTCCCTTCATGTGTGTTTCTGTGATGCATCATTTGTCTCGTGTACTCTGGAACTAGATACTCCTAAATTGATGATATGCTTCAGTGTGAGGAGCAGGCTACATGTAATAAGAAGACCAAACACTAGTACTTGAAAGGAAGGGTATTAAATACCTTTCAATCCAACGCATTCTTGCCAGATTTTCCTACATCCCATTGTCAGAAGACAGGACAACACTTCCGCATAAGCAGTAGTCTTTTAAAATGAGTGACAGACCACAAGTAGAGAGACATTTGAAACCACAGCTACTGCTCACAGCCCTGCAGCCTGCTATGACAGAAATGCCCCTGTCTGCTCCAAATATACAACTGACAAACAAGAAAGAATATGTATTCACACTCGGAGGAAAACAAGACAATGAAATGTACCTCGCTTAACCTTGTGCTTGTGAGTTATAATGACTAATAAAGCTTTCAACAGTTCAAGTTTGATCTTCTATGTGGTTTTACAGTAAATACTGTTAAATAATCATAATTACAGAAACAGTTGGCTATGGGTTGACGACATTAAGCCTCTGGTGGCAAGGGGCAAAACTTCAGGTGCTGTGTCGTAGCCAACAAATATCCGTGCCAAGATTGCCTGTTCCGTGCTTTGGTCATTTTTTTGTGGAAGCATAATTAGTTACAATTCTGAAAAAGTATTTACGACTGGATTGCTTCACAAGTGGCTCTAAAGAAACATGTTAAGTTAATTAAATACAAAATCCTCGTATGATAAAACAAGATTGCATTTCAGCCAAAAGCCTTTTGCCTCTTTGACCCTACACACAAACTGGTTAACTGCATTCAAGCAAACCTGCTCAACCGTGATTGGTCAATGCTATTTGACATTTAACCAAAAACGGAACACTTTACTTTGCCAAGTCTTGCCATATTTTTATTAAACACCATAAATAATTATTTATAGTTGTAATTTAGGGGAAAGATAATCGTTTTGACTTAGAAGCTTGGAGTGGGTGACAGTTCAGCCTTTCCAACAGATCAGTTTGTCATTGAAGAATATCCGGGTTGCTTTTGAAACCCTCCAGGATGTTAACTCAGTGGAAAGTGGTGGTCCTATGGAGCTTTACTGGACAGGATTAGACAGAGGAGCTCACTTTACCTTCACCTTTCACACGCTCTTTTTATTTTTACACACAAGGCAGGTCGTACTCGCAGACACACAGGTTAGGGAGTGCTTATCTCACAAAGCGCTGAATTTGACCCTGTGCCTTCCTTAAGTGCTTTGTGTACCTGATACCTAATGCGGGTTATCTCAGGCTAAATGTTGTGATGTAGAATTTCAATGTTTCCTATCAGAACCACAATCCAGTATGTGAAGAGTTTGAGCAGCTCTTAAAAGCATGTATAAGGTGGAGAAGGCTGTCATAATGTGGAGACGCATTGAGATGGAAAAGTTTTACATCCGTATTTGTGAATGCTCCTTTCCTCTCCTTCCTCTCCCCTCCTTCCTCTCCCCTCCCTCCCTGCGCGTTCTTGTTCTCTCTCTTCCCCTTTATCTGCGGGTGAATCAGAGTAACAGATGATTGTGCGGTTTGTGTGGGACAGTCTCAGGGGGGAGTTAAAGGAGGGGGGGAGCACATTCACAGACTAAATTAGTGAAGAATGGAAAACCTTTTAGACTTTCTCTTCTTTTTTGTACCCGTTTTCTGTTGCCTTGTCCTTGTTCCTTTCCAGACCGCTGCTTATTTCCTCCTTGAGTGTTGTGGCCTCTTCCTCCTCCACCTCCCTTTTCTCCCCCCCGCTCTCCCTCTCTGTCACCCCATGGCCATAACCCCCTCCACACAAAGAGCTCTGTGGTATCATTAACTGCCCACTCTCTACCTACTCAAATATTTTTCAGTGTTTGATGATGGCCTTAAACCTAATAATTTCAATGATTTACACAGAGCGTATTGAAGGGAGTTTGGACACTTCAGATATTGTTGAAGGTAACACTAATGTCCACACAGAAATATCCCCTTTAGAAGACCACAAGGCTGTTTCAAAAACATTTTTATATCCACTGCGTACACTTTTGCAATCTTTCCCAGGAGGAAGTGATGCTGTGAAACAAACGGATCAAGTATCTCAATCTGAAGTGAAAGAAAGTATTTCAAATCCTTAAAGTCTGGTGTTCCTGGGGTTTGCTTTTTAAGAACTTGTACGAAGAAGTTGTTGAGATAAATTCCATAATAGTCGATGGAGGGATTTTGGGATGTGAAATGACATATTTCCCTCAGATTTAGGACAAACATCCAGTTAGACACACGAATAAACTGATAAGGAAACACATTTTAAGCCTTAATTCATCTGCTATTGATGGCAATTTAACACACATAATGACCTTTGGGACAGACGTGGATGTAAACTTTAACTATACAGGGACGTTGCCCTGTTAGAAAGGATCCTGATGAAATGTTTGAGTATCTTTAAAATGTGGAATTAATGTTTCCTCTCTTTGACCAATATTCACTTTAACCAGAGATGACATGCGACACAACAGTGCTTTATAATCTTTGATTTCAGCAATTACCAATTTTGTTTACAGGCAAGGACATCTGTTTATGTCACTGGCCGAGAGCAGAGACTTCATGAATATTAACAATAGTTGCACCCCAGCCAAAAAGTCTCCCTGCATCACTTTGCTTGTCAGATAGCATTAGCTCCTAAATGGTGTCTGTGAAAACGGGTCTGACACTTCTGTCTGTTGGGAAAGATGAGAAGGATGAGGGAGGTTTGTTGAAAAGAGGACAAGAGATGGATGGATTTTCTGGCCGGCGTCTCAGAATTAATTAGAAACTGGTTAGTTTTATTCATTTAAAGTATCGTTTTTGGGGTATTTTAGTCCCTGGCTGCTTCTAACCCTTGCATTTTCTCTACTAAATGTGTAATGTATGAGTACTTATCCCTGTTCCATGCTGCTGTTCAGTAGATGCACATTGCTGTAGTTGTCTAGTGTTTATCTTGCTGTAAGGACTGTTGTGGTTCAGGTGGTAGAATGAGTCATCCATTAATCTTGGGGCGGTTTGATCCATGACACCACCTCCACATTTCAAGCCCCGAACACCAAAATGCTCCAGATGAGGAAGCAAGCGCCTAACATCGCAGGTCGGCTGTCATTAACGTGTTAGTGTGTATGCATGGGTGAATTAAAGCCTTATAAATATCCTAGTGGGCGGCATGGCTGTCTGTTAATCCTGCACAAGGTCTAGAATAAAATATCTACACTGATGTTGACTCACTTTCTACTCATTTTATTATGGTTCATTTCCGATGAATCCAAGTGACTTTGATAGAAGTCCCAGATTTTTATTCTGTCTAGTTTGTCATCGATATGTAGAGTTCTTCAAAGTGCGCTTTACTTTGCACCTATGAAGCTCTACATTTAGACTAATATTGATGCATGAAGCCATGGTGCTGCTTCATTTGGTTAGTTGTCATCTTACTGTGTCATATAAAGCCGCGTCACCTTAAAATTGTTGTAACTGTAGCTATAAATCCACATGCAGAGATTTAGAAGTACAACTTGAGCTGTGACCCTGAACTTGGCCATGTGTCTTCAATGGCTCGGAAGACACCTCCTCCTTTGATAGTTGTCTATTGAGGTTAGAAGGAGAGTGAGAGAGGGGGAGGGATGGAGAAAGAGTGAGAGAGAGATCCCACACTGCTAAACACCAGATTGGCCTTGTCTGGCTCCTAGACCAGCTTTTCAAACTCTTCTTTCACTCCTCTCCCTAAGACATGCTTTCTTCTCTCCCTTTCTCCTCTCCCTCTAATCCGTCCTTCTGCCTATTTAGAGGTGAACAGCGCAGCATGAAAGAGAGAGAAAGTGTTTTTTGTGTGCTTGACGGGTAACCCTCGCCCTTTTGAAAAGGCAAACAGGGAAAAGCTGCCATTACGACTGGCATGAAGGGATCTTAAGACAACGGCCTTTTCTGCCACTTTATTAGCACTGTAGAGACTAGTGCAGCACTGCTCCTCTTTCACCCCTCTCTTTCTCCATCACTCCTCTGTCCATGTTTCATTCCATGAGCCTGACATCCAAAAAGCATGCTGGGTAATTAATGGGGTTGCTAGGGGTTAGACTGGCCACTGTTTTAGCCGTAGTTTAACAGGCTTTTTCCTGCTCTGCTGCTGAGGTGATTGTTGTTATGTTCTGCAGATTGCCTCCTCTTTCCCAGGCATATGGATATCAAGAGCAAAACTAAAAGTAATGTTTAGATACAGGAAGAGGAGGGGAGATTGTCAAAGGTCACAGACCTGAGAATTTCCCGTTCTGAGCGGTTAGGGGTCGAGGGGGGGCAGCTGAAAGGAAAAGCAGTGGAAATATGGAAGTTGAAAACATAACAAACAAGCATAATGTCTGGATGGAGATTGGGGAGCGTGGGAGCTAAGGTGGAAAACATCTGATGAGGTGTGAAGTCTGATGAGGTGCGTGTGTGTGTGTGTTGTGTGTTACGTGTTGTGTGTTGTGTGTCCAAACAATGCTGCTGTCATTGTCCTATGTTGGGAAATGCGGTCATTAACAGTTGCAATCAGAATCATTTCTGTCTAAAGTGCAAATATGGTCTGTCGTAAGTTTGCTTACCTTCTGAACTAACCCCATAAAAACTCTTTACAATTTCTCCCCGTCTGACTTGTGTAACCTACATTAGTCACTGCAGTTTATATTTGCAAAAGACCGAGAGCTATAGCACCTCTCACAGCTTCAGTGTGGACTCAGGAAGCAAACTGGCCTTATCGGGGGCAGACACACAAAGCTGTCCTGGCTGTGGGGTGGCGAGGTATGCATAAGCGCATGTGTGTGTGTGTGTGTGTGTGTGTGTGAGGGGGGGGGTGGCGGTAGGAGGCACTTCCTCCTATTCTTCTGCTGTGGAAGAGTTCCCATGAGCGCCCCTGCCAGGAGCTACAGTGTGGCCTGAGCAGGCCGAGCCAGCGCCAGTCTCGCCTACATGACGCCGCCACACACTCTCACAGCCGAGCTCAGGAGCAACTGAAACTGCTGCTGCTGCTCAAACCACAGGGTGAGAAGCGCGACTTTGGTAACAGGATAGGAATAATTTGAGTGTGAAAAGTTGAAAGAAGTAAGAAGTTGGGAGGATTGAAGTGAAGTTTCAAACAAGCCAGGAGGAAGACATACAGTAGTGGAGTGCAGGTACAGACGCAGGACTGAGCTTTATTGACTGGAAACTTTAAAGGAACCTTGAATGGATAGCACTGCAGTTGGAGGTCAGTGGCAGAGTGACGCCTACTTTCAAGAAAGGACTGTTTCCAAGAAACTTGAATTTAAATTAATTTGTGGGAAGTGGCCAGTTTGGCTGAAAAAAATCTCCAAGGACACTTTTTTGTCACACTCGACAGATTCCTGTCTATTTTCCAGCAAGGTGAGACACCATATTATTATCTAGAGACACAATTCAACCTGACTGTCACCTGGAACCTCGACATTTTGAAAACTTCAAAAGGCCACCGCCAGACATTTTTTGGATAGCTGTCCCCGTTGAGATGATTCATAACACACTTAAGGCCACCCAGCCATCGGAGCACAGCCCACGGAGCACACACTCCGCCGCACAGAGGAGGCTGTGGAGATACTCGGGCTGCAGGAGGGCCGGACAGGTGGAGAGTCACCGTCGCAGCGTGTGTGTACTGGCTGCAGACTTGAACGGTGGAGAAGGACATAGAGGAGGAGGTGGAGGGGTGATACACACCATCCACGGGCTGTGCCACCTCTGCATCGGATGTAGGCTGCCTCAGGTGTGTCTTTGTTACAGAGAGTAGGGGACGGGGGGAAATCAATCAACCTGGGATTGAAAGTTTGAAAACAATCTTTAACAAATGCTTTCATAATTAATTGCAAAAGATTAATTACATTTCATAAATCTTCACCACTGAAGTCAGCTGTCATCGTGTCTGAAAACAGAAAAGTGCATGCCTAAAATATCTGTAGATATCTGTGTTTGAACATGTGAGATCCAAATAGTTAGCTTTTACTGTACAGCAGAAAGGAATGAGTGGCTGTAAGAGGCTGTGTGTTTTCTTCCGAGTCAGGAACAAGCTTTTGTGTCCTCTGCATTATTTATAGTTCACATAGTAATAGGAAGATAGCAGGAGTGAAAGAGAGGAGAGACACATCTGCTATGATATGAACTGATGCCACTCTCCTTACATAAGACCCTTTCTGCACATCTGCGTTGCATAAGAAATGAGGAAAAACACATTTTAATACAAATAAATGATCATTTCATTTATTAAGGTGGCAGAACCTTCAAAAAGGTCCAAGATACAAAAAAAGAGGGTTTACACGCCAAAAAAAACAGCCTTAAAATGTAGTCATGTGTATGATGTGATGTCCTAGTTTTTGAGAATACCCACTTGATATCATTGCTTAATCTTATACATATAAACACTGTTTGGTGATACGTTTCATTTAGTTTATGCTGGCCTGTCTGCAGTAAATATAACCTTTACAGAACTGATGGAAAATAGACACGACATGTTTTGTATCCATCAAATCATCAGACTGGCGTGATTCATGCACTGTCTGAAAGCACGGTGTAGCTCGGAGGCATGAATGTGAAAAGGGGAAAACTGTCCCACAAGCATGAACACATACTGTTCACACCAGATTTTCCTCCTAAATTCATGACAAGAAAGTTAAATTCTTGTAAATTAGTCTAGTCAGTTCCTCCACAATCTGTTTTGATTGAATTAATCAAATGAGTGATCAATAAAGCCATGCTAATACAATGTAAATATTCATTTTCATTTATACATCTTAAAAGTCCATGTCAGTACTAATTTCTTGCATTTTCCCAGGCTAGTCTCCTCTTTTCTTCAAACATGGTAAAATAATGCCCCTGATTTTATTCAAAGTGAAAAAAGGAGCATGGGACTGCCTCTCCCAGACCAAAGGAGTCCAAGTGGTTGGACTCAACTCTGCTTACAAATTAAATGAACGCTGAAAAGGCTCAGGAGTTTGGATGAATCGGCCCAATTTAGGCAGCTCTAAGAGTTCCCCTGAAAAAAATAAAAAAGGACACAAACAGCTTTCCATTAAAACGCACAGACAGAGATGGACAGAAGCAGATGGAAAAGGCGTGATGG
Organism: Eleginops maclovinus; assembly: GCF_036324505.1. NCBI lineage: Eukaryota > Metazoa > Chordata > Actinopteri > Perciformes > Eleginopidae > Eleginops > Eleginops maclovinus. The sequence goes on along the minus strand of NC_086356.1, from coordinate 12,039,274 downwards.
ATTAACTTCTGTTTATTTTGTGTCACAGTCTTTGCTTTTCAATATTTTCTTTGACATATCAGTTTTCAAGCTCATCCATCAAACTGCTCTATGCCTGCTTGTTGTTTTTCTGCGTTAATTCCACTGAACGTTTTCTCTTCATACCATCTGTTCTATTGGTCTATGTCATCTAAAGTCCCACTCCCCTATTTACCCCTTTTTTAATCTTTTTTTTTAATATCTCTTCTATCCTTGTTTATTATCTTTTCATCCACCTACAAGTCAGTTTCTGTTTATCTTTCATCTCTACTTCTGTCACACTGTCAAGGCAAGGAGGATTAGTGTACATCCAGCCATCTTTAAAAGAAAAATACACAGCGCAGAGCGTAAATCTTTGCCAATGCAACACGTTAATCAAGTTTCTAATATCTTTTTAAAGTAGGTGACAACGTCAACATGCTCTCTGGAGAATGACAATTATTTAGCAGCGGTGTCAGAGACTGAAACCGAGAGATTTGAGAGGAGAAAAATATGGTGAAAGAATTATTGCCCCAAACGCCGTGACACAGGGCACATAAAATCATTGGACTATACGAAACTACAATTACATCCGACATTTTAGGGTCGTCATAAGCTTCAGGCCCCTGAATAGTCAACGTATTACTGCAAGTCGCTGCATCTGGCGCATGGGTAGACTGTCGACATGCTTCTGACCAGGACTCCCTTGTCTCTCAATAAGCCTAATAAAGGATAAATAAAAGAACATGTTTTACATAATATAGCAGCATTTTCATGTTTCCTCTGAGCAAAACAGAGCAATGAAAAAGAATTGTGCAGTGGGGGCGGTGCGTGTTTTAGTCCACTGGTTGTCAGCAGATGACATGGAAAGTGAGATGTTTTGGACGGAGACTTTGTTGACTTTGGCTCAGACTCTCTGGCACAGGTAGCGAATGTTTGGCGACGCAGGGTCAGAGAAAAAGAGAGACAATGGGAAACAGCCATCAGTATTGTAAATGTGCGTGTGCGTTGTGTGTGGACCTGAAGAACTTGATCACGCGAACAATGTTTTTAATCTTTATTCCTGACGGTTGCACATTATTCAGAAGCAAGGGTTGCACTACTATAACATTGGGAGGCTTTCACCTTAAAAAAACGTTCTTTACTATTCCGTGTGCAACCGTTTGATTTTATAAGTAACATATGATCACAAAGAAATATAGACACATAAAAACAAAAGTCATTTTGGTGCAACCCTCTGACAGATCACATGTGACTTAATGGTTTACAGTAAGCAGTTACTTGCTGAAAGTATTTGTGCTGTTTTGGGTTTATAAACAAGTTATATTATTACTGATACTACCATGGAAAAGTTTGAGCAGTCTACATTAACATTACTCAGTTACTCTCAGTGTGTTCCTAGCTATGAATTGTCAAGTTTTTGTGCAAAAGAGGCTTTGTGTGTGTTTCCACTGCAATTCTTTTTAGTGTTTAGCTATACACTATTCAGAGTATAGGTCTGATTTAAATTGCTTTCAGAGGATTCAGTTTATCCCAAACTGCGGGACAATGAGCGCCTCTCCTCCATTTCTTGTTTTTCCCACTAACAGCTAATTGGGTTCACTGGGAAACTGCTGCCAGGACAGTTTTAATAGAGGAAGTAGAAGCAGAACACAAATCTACTTAATCAACTGTAGGAAGGAAGTTGATTATTATGCCAGCATGCTGCTTTTCGTTCCTCGGGTAGTGAGAGAGAGAGGTCCCATCTTCTTATCACGACATGACCGTGTTTGTGTTTGTGTTCCGCAGGTGACCATCCTCCGAGGAAAGGATGGATTCGGCTTCACCATCTGCTCCGACTCCCCGGTGAGGGTGCAGGCTGTTGATCCAGGTGAGTTTTGCATGCACACGTCTGTGTAAATGAAGCTCAATGTTCCAGCGACGTTTGTTCTCCCACTGGGCCTTCAATGTTTGAAGAAGGAACATCTTACTTTGATTTTTACTCCTAAATTTTCATTGCAACTGGAAGGCTTTGTCATTCTCCTAACTACACCTAAAGTCATACTTTTAGAAATGTGAGAGCAGCTATAATCAAAGTTAATTTACCTAAGAAGATTGGATTGTAACACTGTCTGGCTGTAAAGGATTCATTTGGTTTCCACTCTCACGACTGCCAACAGGAGACTTCTAGTTTTTAACAACATTTATAACATGAGCTTGATATAGCACTCTGTCGTACCACATACAAAGATATATGTGTGTTGAAGCAGCCGTCTGAACAGCTTCTAAAATCAGAAATTCTTGATTCTTCATGCATTCTAATTCAGCTTTCAGGGTATATTACGGTTAAGGTAGCCTTATTCCACATCCATTGATCTGAGTTTGACATGTCATCACAATTTTGTCATCTGTGGCCTAGTAATGTAACTAATTTAGCTTAGATAATTACCATATGAAAGGGAATTCCTAAATGAATTTAGCCCTTAAAGACAACAGAGCAGCTTAATATCAGACTAATATTAGATAGACAGTCTCTAACATGTCACCCGCATAGAATAACGTCACTTGAGTGTGCAATGATCTAAACTTTTTCCCTCTCTTCACTGTGGCAGGGGGTCCAGCAGATCAGGCGGGCCTCCAGCACTTGGACACTCTCCTTCAGCTAAATGGTCAGCCTGTGGAGCAATGGAAGTGTGTGGACCTAGCCCATGCTATCAGGTAATGAGTCCAACACACCAGAGGATCATGGGGTCAGGATTGGTGATTTGTCAAGATTATCCAATGGATTAATTTCTTGGAGGATTTAATTTTGGTATCATGATTGACATTTTGATGTGTGTTTGAATACTTGAACAAAACCTGGTGTGGACCAGGATACAAATTGTAAAAATATAGATGATAACTACTAAGATATTGTTGCTCATCATATTTATTTCTCTTTGCAGAAACAGCGGCAATGAAGCCAAACTGGTGGTGTGGCGCACGGGCCCTTCAGCTAAGCCTAATTTCGATGGCCTCATCCATCGGCCCTCCTACAAGCCGTCCACCTCAAATTATGACGCCCCCTCGCCCCCAACCCGCAGGCGTGCTCCAGATCTTGGAGCAAGCAAAACCCCCCCGGCCGTGCCGCCTCTCCCAGCCCACCACCGTGCCACCGCCTCCCGCAGGTTGCTGATCAACGGCTCTGAAGCTGGAATGGGGGGTGGCATAGGTGTTGGGACCCTGGGTGGGTGGGGAGCCCATGGTGGGTCGGCCGAGGAGCTGGATGGGAAGCCGAGACTCCTCCACCACCCTCACACTGCCACGCTAAAGGGGACCCGGGTGAAGGCATCCAACGGGGACAACTACATCATCCTGGCCCCAATCAACCCCGGAAGCCAGGTACCGCAGAGTGCTGGTGGACTGCATCTTCATCATCTTCTTCGTCCTCCTCATCCTCACCTCGGTCATATGGTGGCTCATCCTAGATATGTCTCCTTGCCTTTCATCCCTGGTGCTGATAGATAGAAGGACTGTATGTACAGTATGTCTGCGCCATTTGGGTTACTGCCCTCTCACTGATCTGTGCTTTAAGACACGTTGCACTTCACACAGGTCAGTGTCCTGTAGACATGAGGTAATGCAGGAGCAGACCATAACATGCAATATATGCAGCTGCTAATAATATACATGTATGCCTCTACTATGTGAAGCTTTGTCAATATTTATTTCATTACATTTTACCAATGAATCACAGTTCATATAAGGCAATGCTTATGTATCTAACTTAACTGACCCTAAAGATATCATATAAAATAAAATAAAAATCAGTGCGCTGTAACTCTCAGCTCAGCATTTTAAAAACAAGTAGATCTGGCTTTTGACAAAAAGGAAGAATTCCACAAAAAATAGATATTTATTCAAATAGGTATTCAATTGCTGGTGCATTTCTCAAATCCCGTATCAGAGCATATGAAGGTAAAACAATTCTAATACAGAGCTGGGGCAGGGGGGTTCAATTCCGAGATTAAAGATGCACATATCTGAAGAAAAACTCACAAATTTACAAGAAAGACGTGATTATTCTCTTTGATTAATGTCACAAGCCAATATGCAATTTTTTTCTGAACAGGCCCAATCCAATGCAATGTTTCCTCGTAGTCTTTATGTTGATAATAATATGTTAAATCATTTTATACAGCATGTACTTATTTTTCCATCCAATGACATCATGTATATAAGGTAAAGCTTTGATAATAACACAAATAAAGCACATTTATTCAAATCAAGAAGACTGAACTGAGTTCCTCAGCTAACTGTTACCATTTGATACTAACCAGTTAACAACCTCAGGCTCACCAACATGTTGAACCAAAATATTCTAAATGTGTTTTTTGTTTTTATAATATGGTTAAACCCTAGGTGGATAAAGAACTGATTCTAAAAACATTCTAACAAACTAAATCCTTTTTCCTGTAATATTTAGAACAGGCAGTTAGGTGAAATTCTCTTCCTCTGTGTCCTTCTGTTACTTGTTACTTGTGTTTGTGTGTCTGTGTACCTCATGTCCATCTTCATCTGTGAATGCTTCTCAGGTTGGGGTTCAGTTAAGGGACATGTCAAAGAAATTGTGTAGTGAGCTGTCCCAAGTGACACAATGAGATTGATTTTAAGAATAACAGAAATAGATTCACAGGAAGGAAAATATAAAGTGTAGGAGTGTATATTTGTTTTGCATGGTGAACAAACATTAACTTTCAAACTGCCACCACTTCTGTCCCTAACAAAAGAGGGGGGGAGGGGTTTGGTGTGATTTTGTGGCTAAATATACCAGAAGCCCTGTAGAAATAGGTCAAGTTGTTGACTTATTGCACTGAAGGAATACTTTGTCGTAAACAAATATCTTGGAAAGCCCACACTACAGACATATTTATAAAGAGAAGCTGGCAGAAAAGGAAGGCAATGATATAAAACCCTAACATTTTGTGACTATCCAACCACTAGCTCACTTACTTTCTTAATCTGGACAACGTGTGATGTAGTGGCCATCTTTTCTCCCTCGACTGACTGTTATTTGTTATGACACGGAGAAACCTCTAGTGGCTCACTGAGTCTAGCACAATTCAAATGAACTCAGCTGAGTCTTAGACACTAAAATTCAATGTCAAGTAACAAACCTCACATGATAATGTCCAGTTTGATCCATAAAGACAAACTTGTGGCACAAAAAAGAGAAGGACATTTTGAATAAGGATATGTGTGTTTAATGGCAAGCCTGCCTTTCTAGTCTCACATCATAGAAAGTTCAAATCTGAATTGTATTTGGAGTAATATTTGACGAATGTATCATTATTTTAATAAGGACATAGTGTCTAATGTCATTATGTTTTGGCTTTATTCCATTCTAGACAGAGCTTAGATGTCATTTGTCATTGTGCTGAAGCTAGCCTTTTTAATATTAATGTCATTTAATATTATTCTGCTTTCAGATCTTGAGGCCTGTTTACCAAGACAACCAGGGAACATTAGGTAAGATATGTTATTACTCATACAACATTTTCTTAAAGGCCACAGTGAACTCTGGTGAGTGTTTTGGCCCAACGCCTTTGTTTCATTTGGCTTTGATGCCTCTTTTGTTGGCTGTAGCCCAGAATGTTAATCTACTTTTTTTTACTTGACATTACAGGGTATTGTTAGTTTAATTAATTTGATTAAATTGACTTACGGGTTTGCACCCTGACACAGCCTTAAAGTCAACTTTAGACTCAGATTCAACTTTAGACTTTTTTCTATTTGAATCCAGTTTTCCCAATTGACTTTACAACACACCTTTTACTGCTTACCTTTAACTGGCCAATATAACCGCTTAACATATCAAATGTGCATAAACTGTTGTGTCCAAAATGATCAGCACTATAAGGTAAACAGAAGGCGAGCAGAGGATTTTACCTTGGCGACTGAACACACTCATGTTCTTTTTAGCAACTTTTTCTCAGTGTTTTTCTGGGTAAGGATAAAACTCAAGTGCAGTTTTCTCTCTTCCTTTCGTTGCTCTTAATTTGAGTGTTTTTTTAATTGAATTTGTTTTATACAAATTAACAAACTATATAATTTATTTAGTGAGCTTCTTGGTGTTGCTATGCACATTGTGTTACCGTTCCACAGCCTGGCTATGTTTATTTGTTGACAGTTATGGCTAAACTTCTATAGCTCCATCCTCTTAGGCATAGGCCTACAGATATTAGAGTGGTATCCTCTCATCTAACTCTCTTAGAGATGATTACTGACACTCCACAGTTAGCACCAGTAATGATACTGGACATCATGTAATCTTAGTCTTCACGCTCACCTGCTCACCTTCTTTTTCTTCCTCAGCTGCCAGGTTATACCCGACACGGCAGGCCTCTGGTCCACAGCCCCAGAGCAGTGGTGGTGGAGGAACTAGTAGTGGTGGTGGTGGTGGTTTCTCCAGCCGAACTGGATTCTTACGTAGGTCTAACAACTCTAAGACGACAAAGACAGCGTCCACCTCCACCAACGCCGGTGGACCCAACTACCAGCAGCAGAATGCTAACTTTGCCAATTACCAGAACTGCACCATTGTTCGCTCACACACTCCACATGCCAACTACGGATATGTCAAAGTGGCTCCCAAGATACTCATCTTCCCCATCTTTGTTCAGGTAAGCCAATGATTGGAAAAGCCAGCCAAATGTTTAAAGGTTTTATGCTAAGCTAAGCTAGCTGGGTCCTGGTTGTAGCTCCATATTTAACAGACAGGCAGTGGCTTTGATATTCTACGGTCTATATTCTATTGGTCTAAAACTATAGGTAGTCATGATGCTCTACAAACCAGTCAGACATAACTTTGCAGAACAGTTGGGTCAAATAAAAAAGACATTTGAGGTTGGAGTTGAATTCATTGACCTTTTTGGTTCTGCATTTTGTTTTGCAAGTTTATTTTAAGATCTAAGTGTTTAATATGCACTTATGTTTTTGTGGAGTTTGTTTTTGGAGAAAACAGCACTGTGGACATTTTCCAAACTTATTACAATACAAGGAAATGAGGCTCTGTATTTATACAGATAACAGTCATTCTGTATGATATGTCCACCTTGTTTATCTAAATATAGCTGTGCACAGAAACACTTTTCGTTACATATATTCTTTATACTATGGTAATCAGAATAATATGTTTTCCTGAGGAGGAATAGTCCAAATTAGGAAGCAAAGGCGAGCCATGAGTCATGCAGAACAAAGGATCCCATGTCTTCATATACAGTATACAGGCAGTATACAGTTGCTACAATGAATATATATTTACTGTGCATATGACAATAAATATCTTCAAATAAATGTTTGAACATTTTAAGCTAGAGCAATGCATTCTGCACCTACTGCCACATGTAAAAATTGGCTTCTTGAGTTCTTTAAGTCTTTTCCTGCTTTAAAATGCGAGGCTGTGGTGGTACTTCCTGTTATGTCATATAGAAACATGCAGCTTCACACAGTATGCAAATGTGAAACAGGCATATTGAATTAGCCTACCCTGGACTTAAGAGGAAGTTGCCTCCTCCTGTGTCACCGTTTATATTATTAGTGTATTGTCATTCTCAGACCACATAACGCCGCACAGTTGTTTCAGTTGTGTTCCTCGCAGCAGTAAGACGGCTCACCGTTCAGAAGATCATTTGGATTTGAGTGCAGAAATGAATTTGGTATTGCAACCTCTGGTTTTGCTTTTTAAATCTACAAACAAACAATATTCTTGATTTTTATCTTGGTAACTGCTTAGCCTATTTAAATTAATTTGATGATTAGGCAATGCTTATAGTATGAGTAATATGTGCCTGTGGTCATTAATAAATATCTCTTAAAAAATAATTATGAATAAACCTTAAAATTATGTTCAAAACCCTTCTTTCTTAATCTGACTGTTATATGTCAATTATCTTTTTCCAGCCTCTTGACCTGTGCAGCCGAGCTCTCATCTTATCCGAGGAGATGATACTCCATGAGAGCAAGCACCACTCGCTCAAGGTGAGAGGCAACAGTATGTTCCCGATGTTTACACATGTGTATATCGTTGCTTATGCTTTTGATCTAAGAACATACATAAACAGTCATTTCTTTACAATATAAACGTTTTTGTGAGCTGGTTCTCCGTGTATAAAGCACAGCTTTTCTTTAGCTCTTTCTTCAGTTTGCTCAGGAATTTCAGTCGTTCACTACGGAACATCCAAACTGTAAGCATTATATGATCTAAAACTAATTTTAAGAAACCCAAAAGCTAAAATGAAACTGAAAGGCACTGGATGGAATTTAGTTGATACGTGGAAAGAAAATGCTATTTCCTCAATCCTTTTTCGAAGAGTTTCATAATTTAATTGATACAGAGAGATTGAGGCTCTTTCCTCTCCAGCTTTTTAAGGTTGCAGGAGACACAATGACTAGTGGCAAACATTTAGCTAGTTTGTCACAACCAGTTATGTTGTTTGTTTGTTTGGCCAAAATTGAAGTGACGGTCCATTGACCCATTGCTGATCTTAAGTCAAAGCTTGTGTCTGTTCAAGAGTTATATATGGACCTGCAGAGTGAAAGCTAGTGAGGAGCAGTTTGGGAGTGTCAGAGGAGATGTCTAAACATCTCAGAAGAATTTGTAACTACTCTGAACCATCAGACCCATGAGTCGACGAATGAATGAATAATTGATTAAAGAGTGCCAAAGATCTAACAGAGAGAGAGAATATGTTTTATAAATCAAAGGAACTTGTGGCTCTCAGAATATATTAATGATTCTTTCACAGTTTTTTAAACTCACCTTGCATAATCTGCATTATATATTAAGAATGGAAAAGATGCAATATAGTTGTATAAAAGGTAATAATTCTTTTTTTAAGTTTTAAAACATAGGTTTGTATTCTGTAACAAGTACTTTGATGTTGCAGGTGTCAGAAACAGTGGTGTTTTATGTGCTTTACCATTTTGGGCAGGGGTGCCCAAACTGCGGCCCGTTGCCCATATTCATATGCCCTCAGCATATTCAAAAAGTATAATGGAATATGCCCCCCACCTGAAACTTGGGCTTTTCTTATATTGTAGTTTTTAAATGTACATGTAACAGATATTACACAGTAGCATTCATGTGTTAATAAGACCACTTTTCAATAAATTCAGATAATTAAAGCTGAGAACATTTTCTCACAAATCTCAGTTGATAAAAAAAACCCTAATAACTTATTTCCATAACAAGCTTTAATTACACCCTCCATATACCACTTATTATGAGCACTATGAGGCTTCTTTTTTAAGAAATGAGCTGCCAAAAAAACCCTATGGGTAGCAGTGCTGTAGGTCGTGTTTTTACTTAAATCATATTGAAGTATGAAGCATAATTTACCTACATTTGATTGACTTTGCTAACTTATAACTGAACTTTTGAGGCAATATACCTCACCTCTACGGAGGCGCCCCAACCTTCATATATTTTTCTGTATGTGGCCCTCAGTGAAAAAAGACTGGACACCCCCTGATGTTATTCTATAAAATATTACTATATTCTACATTTATTTACTTTACAAATATTTGCATTATCTTGATAAATGTCCAGCTGCATTTTCCTTAAAAAGTCAAACTTGTGACACAGGTCAAGTTAATGTTTTGGCATAAACTGAAATAAGAGAATGGAGATGTGTTTCAGAAATTTGAGGACTTTGGAATCAGTGTTGCAACTCATGGAATCCTGTCTGACATCAAGGAGAACAAGGAATGATAACTATTTTTAAGAATTAAGCTTTTGCTGCAGTTCTTTAACTTCCCCTGTCAGATAATATTTGCTGTGTGGTGACTGCTGGCATGAAAGGTAATCTGGTCCCTCTCCGGGGTCGGTCATAAAACAAATATTAACAGCCAGTGTTGGTCAGGAGGGTGTTTCTCCACACTGCTTTGTGAGCGCTATTTTTAATGATCAGTTAGTGTTGTTCCAGCTTTGAACCTTAACTCACCACAGTTGTGTCAGACTGCCAGGAGGCTAACACACAGGCTCTTTTGTTCACACTTAGATCTACCACTTTCATTATGATATCCGAACGGAAAATAATGAGCACAGCATTGCAATAACTTGATATAATCTAAACTGACATTTGAACAAAATGGAATTTCAGTGGATTAAATAACGGCAGTAGTTCAAAGTGACACTTGGCCATAACAGATTAAAGTGGATTAAGTGGTGTGAACAGTGAATAGAGAATACAAAATGTCATGAAAGACAGTTATTATACTGTATGTTGGCAAAGTCCTGGTAGGTCACCGGTTCAATTCCCCAAAAGACCAAGGGGGCCTACACTGCTCACTGGGCGCCGTACTTAATGGCAGCCCACTGCTCCTAACACTAGGATGGGTCAAAATGTCCCGTCTGTGGGACAATTAAGGGTATATTCTTCTCCTTTCGTTATTATTCTGGTTTCTACTCAGATGTAAGTTAGTTTTATTTAACATTTGTTATTCTCAATCAGACAAAAAGGTTGTGTTTGTAAAACCGTCTGCGCACTTTTCCACATTATGTGTATGCATTTAAAGTGTGTGTGTGTGTGTGTGTGTGTGTGTGTGTGTGTGTGTGTGTGTGTGTGTGTGTGTGTGTGTGTGTGTGTGTGTGTGTGTGTGTGTGTGTGTGTGTGTGTGTGTGTGTGTGTGTGTGTGTGTGTGTGTGTGTGTGTGTGTGTGTGTCTGGTCTGTCTGTCTTTGTGTGATCATTCTCTGCTGTGTGCCTTTCACTTGTCACTTTGTCCTTGCTCTGTACCCTTCCTTACATCCTCTTCCACCCACTCAAACCCACACACACACACACACCCACCCTCACCACATACTGGTGTTATCTGAAATACCCACTCTGCTTTTTCCCCTTTAAGAGGAAGCCACCAAAGCAAAAGCATTGTTTTGAAACATTGCCCATCTACTACAATTACTCCCTATGCATGTTATGCGGCATGAAAGGACAAAGTGTGTTTAGTCTTTTTATACTCTTATATGTCCTTTTTTTAGTTAATGCTTAGTTCCTTCATTATTATCAGTGTTAGTGTTTTACTGGCATGCCTTGCTCACTGAGCCAGATTTCAATCTGAAGTTTGTGTGTTTGAGGACTTTTAGGAGTCTGTACTGTTACTAATTAGATTAAGGCTGCCATTCTGCCTCTCCTGCACACTGACAGCAATTCCTCTCATGACGATTCATCATCTCTGACGGGTTACTGGGGCTACAGTAAATTATATTAATGTCTTGAGTTTGAAGTGTGGGAAGATACAGTATCAACAAGGCTTCAATAGCAGACAGAAATTAAAGGACATATTTAAGTAATATTAAATAACGCCCTGCTATTTTGACAAAATGAATTGTGAGCTGAAAAAGTGTTATGACAGTATGGTGATTATAATAAACTGGATAGGCTTTATTTGCAGTAATATTGGTAAAAAGCCATTGATTACTTGATCAACTAACATAGGAGACATGATAACAATTACACTTTTTCTAGAAAACCCCAGGCCATGTTACAATCTTTAAATCTAATTAGATAATTACACATTAACACAAGAACATTCATCTTTGTTTAAGGCTTATACATTTTTTACTAGCAGGTGTACATGAAGTTTAAACAATGCTAATAGATAACATAACTGAATAGGTCAGTATACCTTAAGGTATACTGATACTTATATCTAACAGGTTTCAAAAGCAAACTGTGGCTGTATGTTAATGCATGGCCATAATTGTGTACGTGTGAACTGCATTTCCTGTGTTGGAGGAGTGAAAAAGTTTGAGTACGGGGAACAGTGTTGAGTGTAAGGTGGTGTATTTCACACCTTACCTCAAAGCCCTATTGAGGCCTTGTCAGAGTGCTGTTTGAAATTCAGTATTTTTCTAATGTGTCTTCGTTTTCCTCCTCTGCTCCTGTAGGTAACAGTGTTTGTGTACAGTGACCTGATGCTGGTGACAAGAGAAGATGAGCCCGGCAGGTGTAATGTCCTTCAGAGTCCGCTGTTCCTCCGACAGCTCAGGCTCCAGGACGGTATGTACAACCCTTTCTTTGTACCGGTTACTAAAGTGTGCTAAAGTCTAAGATGTCAATATTGTTAATTTGACTACAAATTCATGTTACTATATCCACACCATGCCAAAATTGGTATATGTAAATATATTTCCAAACAGTCTTATCTGTTACCTTGTTACAACACGTTTACAGTTAAACACAGAACAAAAAGGGAAATGGAAAACTTGAACCCACAAATTACACAACTAAAAATAAGCAGACAGCAGCATGATTACAGGGATTCAGTTGAGCTTAACCAGAGGATATTTAGGGAAGGACGGCCTAAGTTCCTGATGCTTTGTCTTTTTATTTCACCACAGTGTAAACAACCTTCTCCTCCAGCGTTAAGCAGAGAATAGCTTGACTGTCAGGGCCACACAGACCATAGGGCTGTCAAATAAATAGGGCTCCCTGTAAATATCCCTGTTTAGAGAAGGTGGGCGGAGACGGGGGGGGGGGGGAGTTTAGAGTCAGTGTGGGGTCAGAGGAGAGGAGGAACACTAATTCCTAAAATTGATAAGTCTAGGTGGGAGAAGCCAATCTCTCCTCCAGGTGTGGGTGTCAGGAGCTGAGTGACAGTAAATAGGATTTAACAGTGGGTAGTGGTGTCGGGATTATGTGGTTGACTTAGCAGCATGGTAGGTGCTAAAAGGATGTTGAGCAAGGAGCATGTCCGTTCTGTCCAGCAGAATATTGACTGTAGTGGCAGCGTTCACAGTCAGAGTGAGAGTAGGGGCAGACAACTTTGGCTCCCAAGTCATTGATTGGAAATTGAAGTGCCCATTCAAATAAATACTGCTTTAGGTGATTTATCATTTTTTATTTGAGGGCTTGGTCAAACTGTCAATAGATAAAGCCCTCCATAGCTGTCAGTGTAGTGTGGCTGATTTCAAGGTTCAAGGGTTTTTAGTATGGTATGCACAGCGTAGTTATGGCAATGAAAATCATAGTTACAGATAGGACAAAATAAGAAAAAAATAAATAAGAAAATGTTTTAAATAAAAATAGTGCAAAATGAAACAGATACATTAGAATAAAATAGTGTAATAAAATAAACACAAAGATAAATGATGCATAGAATGTTGAAAGTGACCAAGCATATGCAGGATTCTATGTACATGGAAATATAATGAAATGTACAATAACAGAATGTAAGATTAAAGATGAAATATTGTACAGTGAAATACAATTAAATACAGTTTGATCTACGAATAACTATTAAGATGTCAAATTAAATACATTTCCCTCCGTCACAGGTTCACTGCACATGACTAACTTCTCCTTTACTTAATATTGTTATCCAGGAAATCAGTAGTAACGTTGGCCCCTTAAGTCTTTTGGTGAACATGTTTATTGGGTATAGTCACATTTTTGTCTTTTCTTTGATGAATATTAAGTGCATATCTGCCTGTTTCCTTGGTTTATTGTTCCCACCTGAACTTTGAATGCATTTACTTCATAAATCCTCCAAGGTATGATCAGCTTAATGTCTCTAGCAGAGACATACTGCTACTGAATGCAAAATGCTGCTTGTTATGAAACAGGTCATGCGGCCAAATCTGTGGCAAAGCTGTTTTCCAAATCAATAGGAGCAAAAAAACATTTGATTCCCCCGATGCATGTCTAAGACTGGATTATGTGTTAGTTGTGGAACAACATTTTGTTTATAACAACATTTTATATATATATTTGCAATACTAATTTAAGGAACATTTCCATTTGGCTCAGTCTATGAAAATGTTGTAAAAGTTGCAGCACAAATATTTCTGAACGTATAATAAAGCCCCCTGAGACAGAATGGCCTGAGCTCCTCTGCCCTCCCTGCAGATACCGCTGTCTCCTCTGGGAGGCTTCTGACCTCCACCCTTCACCCAAACAATTGGAGATCTCCAGGGTGGGAGATTAAGAAGGGTTAGCCTGTCTCTGTGAGTGTGTGTGTGTTTTTCATGAGAAGACGCACACACATACAGACACACATCTCCACCCTGCTGCCTGTCATTGTTATTTCGCTTCGGCAGCGTCACTCAGGAAAGAGGCGCCCGGGGATTGTGTTTGTTTCAGCAAGGGTGTGTTTGACGTGTGTGTGTGTCTGTGTTTGTGTATGTGTGTGTGTGTGTGTAATGACAGAGTACAAGCTCAACGCAGGGTCTTTCCTGTGTCACCCCTATACTAGCCTGAGGAGCGTGGGAAACACTGAGAGTGATTGACCACAGATAAAACTAAATTACCATGTGTCAATCCAACTTTATGATTGTACTTAACAAAGTGAGAAGACGTCCTTAAACAGACACATGACCTTATCAAGCCTTTTGTCAGCTACTGTAACTTAGTTATGGAAAAATGACATGACAGTTAAAACTGTATTGTAAACTGTTACTGATGTTATAAATGTCCTTCAGTAAGACAGGAAGTGTATTTGAGTGACAAGGAATTACTGGAATGACACTTCTTTGACCCACCAGTAAGCCACTGCTCTTCAATTGGAGATTACTGCTTTTCAGAACACTTATGAAAATGTGTGTTTTTTTAAAAATATGGAAATTGTTCGACTCAAACTCAAACATGAATTTATTTATGAAGTCCTGCAGCAGTATGTTATATGACAGCACTCTCTCTGCTGCTTTTTGTGAACATAAATATATCCAACAGTGACCTCTGCTGTTGGCTATGAAAAGGAACACTTTCTGCAGTATAATGTTCATAAAATACAGTAACAGGAAAACTGCCTCTGGAGGCTGCTGTCAACACAGCAGGTGAAGTGGTAGAAAAGGCTTGGGGCTAATAGGAGGGTCATTTACACACAAAAAAAGGGGACAGTGACCTTAAGACGACCTCTCTTCAGTTTGTGCGCGTGTGTGTTTTGGTATACTCTTCTTTGTTATGCAGGAGTCAGAGCCAAAGCTTACAGGCTTAACATTTTGGCCAAGAAAGCTAAATGTTGTAGGACTGGGCCCAAGTAAATCTGGATTTAATTATTTAACGAAGGATTTCATGATTCAGAGATGAGAAGGCATAAAATACTACTTTGAATCACTACTTTTTAACGCATTGGTACAAACTACATGTATTCGAGCACAAGGGCCAAGTTGTTTTACAAAATAACTGGACTGATTTTACCTTTCTGAAAGTTCTTCTGATGAAACATACTCTCAGCTTAAAAATGAATATGATAAAACAGCTTTAGGGTGTATGTACCTTGTGATTGACAGGTTGCAAACACTGCAAGCTGGCAATCAGGATAGTGGTTTAGCAGTCTGTATCCTTTAACACAGGGGTGTCCAAACTACGGCCCGGGTGCCAAATGCGGCCCACAGGCCATTTTGAATCGGCCCTCTGCAAATTCTAAAAGTATAATGGAATATGGCCCAAAAATTTAACTTTTGCTTGTCTTATATTGTACTTCTCAAATATATATGTTCAAATATATTAATGAGCCCAATTTTATCATCATCGTTATTTAAAATTTAAAACATTTTCTAACATGTTTTAATTTTCAAAATCGCACCGTTGTGACGAAAAGAGAGTTGAGCCAGAAGGCAAAGCTCTCTGTCTACCGGGCCATTTTCATTCCTACCCTCACCTATGGTCATGAAGGATGGGTCATGACCGAAAGAACGAAATCGTGGATACAAGCGGCCAAAATGGGATTTCTCCTCAGGGTGGCTGGCATCTCCCTTAGGGATAAGGTCAGAAGTTCAGTCATCAGGGAGGGCCTCGGAGTTGAACCGCTTCTCCTTCGCGTTGAAAGGAGCCAGTTGAGGTGGTTCGGGCACCTAGTGAGGATGCCACCTGGGCGCCTCCCTAGGGAGGTGTTCCAGGCACGTCCAGCTGGGAAGAGACCGAGGGGTAGACCTAGGACCAGGTGGAGGGATTATATCTCTTCGCTGGCCTGGGAGCGCTTTGGTATCCCCCAGTCAGAGCTGGTTGATGTGGCCAGGGAAAGAGAAGTTTGGGGCTCTGCTGGAGCTGTTACCTCCACGACCCTGACGGAAAAGCGGGAGAAGATGGATGGAACATTTTCTAACAAATCTTAGTTGTTAAAAAAAAAAACAATAACTTATTTCTATAACAAGCTTGAAATTGAACCTTCATATTTACTCTTATTATAAGCAATCTAAATCTTCTGTTTTATGGAATGAGCTGCCAACAAAATAAATGAAACCCTAAAGACAGATGGGATGTAGGCTGTTTTTTTCTGAAAGCGTTTTCAAGTATCGCGCATTATTCACCTACATTTGATTTGTTTTGCTAGCTTATATCTTAACTTTTAAGAATATATTCACCTCTATAAGTGGCCCAGCTCTCCGTATATTTTTCTGTATGTGGCCCTTGGTGAAAAAAGTTTGGACACCCCTGCTTTTACAGCACCCCCCTTTCGTCAAATATGGCACTTCATGCCAAACCTGAGGTTTGAAAACAGTAGTCCACAAATAGTTGGGTGACATCACGATGGCTAAGTTAACCTTTTATATAGAATCTATGATATCAACTGAGTTGGTTGTTGTGCTCTGACTTTCAGGGTGCCAACCTGAAAGTTTCTGTTTTGATGACTCCTTATTGTCAGTGAGGTTGAGTTTCACAAGGCACTCGAGAACTGCGGTGAAACCCGAGTTCCATTGACATAAGTGTATCTATATATATATATATATACACTTTTCCTTACCAATATGAAACAGAAAGAAACTTGGTAAAGGAGGGTTGTCGGTATGAATGGATGTTTCATGTCTTTCTGGGATATATGAATCATTTTAAATCTCATCCCAGGGTGAAACTGCTCCCTAATGTGATATTGATCATCAGACAGGATCGTCAGTCAGTCAAAGCGTTGAATTGTCGGAGCACTTACTGAATATAAAGCAGTAAACCTCGCCACATCCATTTGTTGTACAGATGTGTGCGTGTGTATTTGTGTGGTCACTCGATTAAAACCATTTATCTTGACTCTTGACCCACAGGCATGTCTCGTAGAATGCTACTTCAGTGAATTATGGATGGATGGCTATAAAGCTGACCTAAAGTAAAAGCCTTCCATCAATAAAAAGTATATTAGCAAAAATCCTGATTGGAAATCAAAGGTGCCTGAAGGAAGCATGTGAAAAATGAAACACAGGAAATTGAGTTGGGTGGTTCTCAAAATTAAAGTCTCCTGTTTTTTTGTTTTTTTTTACAGATTACGCTGAAGAACTGAGATTCTACCTTATTCACATGACAGAGGTAAGAGGCAGCCTTGTGTGTGTTTGTGTGAGTTTTTAAACTAAATAAGTATCTAATGTGAGAAGCCTATTTTGTGTGTGAGCCAAAGGGGCTATTGAGACCGGGGACAACCACATTAAAGATACTAGAATTAGCAGAAGGCTCTAATGAAAATGTCTTTTTATGTGCGTCATACACAGACATTCTCCGTGTCATACACACACCAAGCTTTTCCTTTTTACATTTTTTAAAATAAATCCTAACAATGAAATGCTCAAACACACATTTAAAAAAAATATGTAATCCTACTTTATTATTAATGGGCCAAAAAGTTATTCATATATTCCGACCTTAAATAATCCTCAATTTGAATAAGGCTGTGGAAACAAGGTACAATAATCTTTGTGGCCTAGTGGTATTCAGAACAACAATGTGAATGAGTCAAACTATGATATACTGCATCTATATATTTACATTCTAATGTTTTCATATTTATTATGAAAACTAATCATCCTCTCTTCCATCTGCTGTAGCGCCTCTCAGGCTGTCATTTTAAGTTGAAAAGCTTTGGGCATAATAATGAATATTTCATCGTTGGCACTTTAAAGGCTTACACTTCTATTGTTTAAGCTGCATGAAATATATATGGCCATGGCTGAAATCTGGTAGTTTGATAAATGGTTTAAAAGTAATGTATTTTCCCATACAGCTCAAAGGCAACAGTATATTGTTGCCTTAAAGACCCTTGGATGTAAAAAATACACAAACTCTTTTTTCCAGTTTGAAAATCATAGATTTAATTAGATTTTTATGGGACTCAGCTAGTTGCATTTCTTACTTCAGGGCAGCTCTTCGTAATTAGTTTTAAAAGCCAAAATATCAATGGGATTCTACATCACTGTCTGTCCTGCCAGCAGCCATTACGGCGTTTAGATGGTCTTCTTCAGATAAAAATCAAATCAAATCAGCTGCAATCTGACAAAGAAGGAGGGTTTGATCTGTCCGATACTTTACAGTTATAAAGCCTGCTTGTCTGTTTTACAGCCTTGAAGTTGTGTGTGTTTCTGGTAATTCTTCTGTACCTTATGAGCATTTCAAGCAGATGGTTGCCCCTTGTTTCTGTGTATGCAGAGTGGGAATGGAACTGCAGCTTTAGCTCACTTTTAACGTTGCCATACATTATGTTTTCATCAGTAATCACATTTTGGTTCCACCATCTCACATCTTTCAACCTTATTTTGTTCTAATCTAGTAGATGTAAAAAAAACTGACATTTTCCAATACGCTCTGTGTCTGGAGACCTTTCCATCATCGCCTCCAGCCAGATTTACCTTGATGTGAAGCATGTTATCTAGCAGAGCATAGAAGTATGCTTTAGCCTGCTGAGTATAAGCCATGCACATTCATGGTTCATTTATTAACAAGAATAAGCAGCTGGGTGATACAATGGCTGGGGTTTAGAGGCATTTTATTAAGTGGTTAACCCAGTTTTCGAATAGTACAATCTGAGTCTGTTACCAAACATATGTGGTTTGAGCTTTTCAACATCTTTAACAGTTTGGAATAGTAGCCTGATTTAAGTTTACTACCAGAAGCCACAACATGAGAAACTAATGAAAGCAAATAGGTTTATAGCCCTGATACTTAGTGTCATACACTGTACAACTCAAAATACATAATGTGGTGAATCTGTGAAACTCACACTCATACATTTCGTCCCTGAACAAGATCATCTTTCTTTTTCGTATCTTGAAAAACATTGTATGAAATTGGAGCTTTTTAACCTTCCTTAAACTGAAAATCTAATGTCTCAAAAGTGTTTTAACTATTAAGCTGAAGAAAGGGGCCATTTTCTGCCTTTTCCCTTTTCCCCAATCTGCATTTATAATTTTTTCACAGAGAAACTCGATAAACCCCATAGCCCTGACTCCTGCTGCGCACACACATACATTGTCACAGTATTTTTGCTTTGAAATGTGCCGCACATCCTCATTAGCAGCTTATGAATCTTTTAGAGAGCCTTTTTTTTATTATCAGAAATTCCAGACAGAATGAGAGATGCCCAATATCTGTCCCGCCAGGCTAGCAAAGAGGAAGGAAAAAGCTTCCATACTATTTAGTCTATCCAATTAGGTGATGCATACAAATAGAAACTCTTACGTAAGAAAGCATGAAAGAGAAAGTGAGATAGTTTGGGTGAGTAAAAAGGCAGATTTGGGAGTTTATATAAACATCACAGGAAAACAGATTTGCTAAAATGGTGATATCAGCTCTTGGATTGAGCGAATGTATTTGTTTCCATTCAAAATGTACTTGGCTCAGCCTTATTTCTCTACCCTTCCTGTCAGCTGCCTCCCCACGTACACACAGAGTGCCTTCATCTGTTATAATTGATACACCTGTCAGCAGTAAATGTCCTACCTCAGGGAGCAAACAGAAGCCACAATGAAACTCTGCATGCCGTTCACTTGTACTGTAACTCTTATCTCTCACATGTACTGTAAGAGATACTTCGTTTTCATAACTTCATAGTTTTATGCAATGCAGTTTAAATGTATGCTGATACATTATGAAATAATCAATGAAGGCACTTTCTATGATTTGGTATACACTTAAATTGGAAGCTTCTTAAATACTGCAGTGCTCATTTGTCTTTAAGTGATGACAGAGTCTTTACAGAGTGGTTGACCTTCTGGTCCTGCTGGCAGGGCACACTGTTGTGTGAGGCAGAACAAAATGTGACCTGGATGGAGAGAGTGATGAAGAAGAAGAAGAGAGGATGAAGGCATGAATGACTTTGGCTCAATGAATCGAGTCATTTGATTGGCTCGATTGAAGGAGAGATTTTGGACTCATTGCTCACTGCAGTTTTTTTGTTTGCCTGAAACACACACTGATACACTGTTCCTGACTTAAATACGCTTACAGAAATCCATCTGGTCACAAATTTGCACTGATTCACAAGGACCACACAGCAACATATGTGACTCCTACGTATCAGCCCATAAAACTTTCTCCAGATGAGGCACTAATCCTGCAACAGACCTCTTCACTAGAGCTGTTCATCATAGGGATGCATAGTATCTCCTCATCTGTTATCATTTCATGTTCTTTTGTCCAATGTGTTTATTTCGAGGCAGACAGGCATCTTTGAAATGGTTTATTTGCACAGTGAACTTTCAAGCAGTTATTTAAAAGATGTTGGCAAAGATTGAGGAAGTATAGCACTTTAATTTAGCAGAAGTAGGAAAAGCTCTCGCGTAGTTTCTCTTAAAGTTTAAGTATGTTAAAGCACTTCAGTTTCCTCCTCTGTAAGTCCGCTCCCCTCGTTTTGTCTGCTCCTGCCCTTCTCTTCCATCGCTGGAGGTCATCCTATTTTAGCACTGTCTCAAAACAGAACTGATCTAACCCAGATTTACACGTGTGTTTGGGGAGGTGCAATTGTGTCTCTGCAAAGTAAATTGTATGCGCGTGTCAGCTAAGCAGCAAGAGAGGAACCAAGAAAGCGTTGTGTAGGTGATTGAGAAACACAGAGAACGAAGAGAGACACTGTTTGAAGTTATTGACCAGTGGAGTGCCTCACATCGCAGAATCACCATGGGCAACTTGGCGGATCGGGTCGGGCCTAAGAAGAGGTTTGTTAGAGAGGCCAGCTCTCTACAGAAGCACCTGCTTTCTGACTCCGGAGATGTAAGTCCTACTGATAGATGGTTCGGCTCAGGGTGCCTTCACAGGTTAGGAGAGGGAGATTTGTAATGTTCTAAATGTTTATATCAACAGCATGAAAAGATGTTTTACATTTATTTTTGCAAAATAAGTAGCTGTAGTTTCTGTAGAAAGAAAAAAACACTTGCAGGCATGAAACTCTGTTTGAGTGAAAGTGACGCTCCATAGTCTCGAGTGAGTTATATTCAAAATCGTATGCATCTGTGTGTATAATTAGCTTATTATATGTCAGACTTAATAAATGTGATCTCGGTCATTTATCAGTGGGTTTTGTGGCCCTGAGGTGACCATGATGACTCTGGCTTTGCCCCGAAACATTTATCTTATTGTATGTTGCTGTTCCTGCTGTTGCACTATGACTACATGTGGCTTTGATCATTCCTGCTGCTGTGATGCTTCCAGTTAAAGCTGAGAATTACATTAAAGCTAATGCATTTTCCTTATTTATAATAAAATATTGAATAAGTTCCACTTAGCAAAGCACAGCAATAACAATGACTCAAACTGCTTATGACCATACTCTGCATACATTCATGTAATCTATCAGACTTGCACTTCTTCATTGGTCAGTTTTAAAAAAGCTCCTCAACCATGCACCCACATCTGGTTTCAATTGGAGTTTGCATTTATTCGTTTGAAAATAAAAACTTGTTGAGAATACTTTGATTGAAAAGTGATGAGATTAGAGGCCCCGAATACAGAGGTACACTGCCAAACTAGGTAACATCACAGTGGGATGTCTCGCGATTTGGCCGTTAAACACCAAGGGAGCTCTGGAATCAGGCTACACAGCACAGTGTGCATACAAATTGTCATTATTTTCAAGGGGTCGGTTCTATAAAAGGTGTTCTTGATGCGTAGGCTGACGCTCATGTGACGTTTGTGGACAAAGGAATTAATGGTGCAACTTAGATTTGATTACTCACTGTTGATGCTTTCTCCAGGAATAGAAAATACATCTTAAACATATCTATAAGGATGAACACAGAAGGTGTTTGTCTGCTATATGTGTACAATTATGCAACAGGATGCCTTTCTCTTATGCATCCCTGTATGAAGTTTCTCCTATCCCTCAGGGAAATCATTGACTGCATGAAATACAGGCTGTCAGTTTCGGTCTGAGGGCAGGGTGTGAATGATAATGCACCTGGGGGCTTTTGTCAGCAAAATCCCCACTTTATGGTGGTCATCCATAACATGGCTGCGGCAGGAACAGTCTATGGAGGGTCGGATTGAACTGAGATGTCCCCCCTTAATTCCATTTGGCCCTAAACTAAAAAGTGTACTTTACTTTCATCATCTGATTTAATATGCCAGTACATATGGGCAGGAGTGCAGTCACAGTGGTTCATCATCTAAATATAATCACGTAAAGACCTCCATCACAGCTATTCGATTGCATTGAGATCTACAGCCTTCAACAATTTACCCAGCAGCATTGGTTTCAGTAATGAAAGTATTTCCCCTGAGGTGTACTAAACAGTGGTTTACGTCATCATTCTGTTTGGTGCCGGGCAGATGATAACAAGACTCTAAATTATTCATCGAATGTGACTGTGTTATTTACAAATTAATAATTGATCTTTCATTTTTGTTTGCTAGACCAACAGTTATTTCCCAATGATTTCACAGTCAGAGCCATTCAATTAATGTCATGATCACTGATTTATAGAAATGCCCAGCAAACTATCTAAATCACAAATTAAATGATAAAGAAGCTTGTTTGTTGACCTAAATGATGAGCTTATCTAAGACTCAGGATGTGTTCATGCTTATGCATAAAAGCACAATTGATACAGTCATGTGAAAAAGGATAAGAAAATGGTTCAATTAATTCACTGAGTGGGTAATGATCTTGACTAAAGATAAGATTAGTGTTTCTAAAAAAAGCCAACTGAAAAAACTTTTTAGAAACAGTACATGACTTCAGAAATCTTCTTCTGGGCCCAGTCATGTGCTTATCATCCTCCCCAGTGGCTATAGGAAGGGCCCTGGGCCAAGAGCTTCAGTTTGCATGCTCCTTTCATGGCTGCTATGTCTGGGCAAACCACAGAAGAGCTCTTAGCAAAAAGAGAAACAAACTAGAAATAGATGAAAGAGTGTGGGAAAGTCACTGAGGAAATTACATTCCTTTTTTTTGTGGAACATAAAACATTCTTTTGTTTGGGTGTGTTGTGCAATGAATTTGTTGCTCAATTAAAAGTTACCCTTTGGACCACATACTGGATAGTATCAAACAGGGAGCCAGAATAAACCAGCATTACAGGGACAAGAGGTCAACTCCAACCTGCATTGGGTTTTAACATATTTTTAGACTTCTGGTTACGGAATGTGTGTCATAAGACAGTCTTGCATTACAACTAGACTTGACCTACAATATTTTACCCTGAGCTAACCAGGCCTTTCTCAGATGTATGACTAGTAACCATGACTGTGCAAATTCGTTTGCCAATCGTAGATATAGAAATGTTTCACTGGCACTGCAGAAAAAGTGATCAAAGTCTTTACGATACGACTTGCCACCATGGGTATTATTACCAGTCATTAGACAGAATGTTGAAACATTTCACTGCAAACCAAAAATGGCGACTTCATAAAGGTGCTAGTCAAGAAGTCTGAGGATCACTAAAATCTATTGGTGTCATCGTCTGGGGACCACGAATGTGTGACAAATGTAATGGTTATCCAAACGATTTTGAGATATTTTAGTCTCTACTTAAATGGTTGAACTACCATCTCTAGACCCATTCAACTGACATGACAACATAAGTAAGAAGCAGCAATTCAAAAAGACCACAAGGGAGAGGAGATGACTTAGACAATACGGGAAAAACAGAATGTGAGAGGTCCATATCCAGTACACGACAACAGTCAGCTAGCCGCTTAAGCATCATTAGCTACTGTTCCATGTCTCGTTATTTGAAGCCATAAATCCATTAACTGCTGCCGTTACAGAGCCACATTCTTAGAAGTGATTCACTAAAGCCCACTGGAGAAATGGTAGAGAAGATGAAGGTTCTGTCTGTACGGTTCAGGCATAAGAGAAACAGCTATAGTGTGCTCTTTGTTAAGTAGGACTATGAGATAATATAGCGATGGCGTGCTGGTAGTTTTATCTGCAGTGATTGGGACTGGTCACGATACCATGTTCAGCAGTAAATGGGCTATGACTAATAGCTATGACACTGTTTCATGTAACAATGTATAGGGACTTGCTTTGAAATATACAACTAAAATCTGGTCACATTATATCCATGAGCGGATATGTTATGAACCTGTGATATAATAGGCAGTTCACATTTTATATATGTTACAATTCCTGCTACTGTGGCTTTGTAGAATATACAGCTCCAGAAAAAATACAACAATATTACAATATTATCAGTTTCTCCAGTTTAAGGGGTTATTTCTAACAGGCAATGTGAAAATATGCTACCTGAATGCCCATTCAGCAGTATCACATGCATTAACTTTCACTGAAACCATGCTAAACTGTGTTCAGGCAGCTTAGGTGAGCTGTTTTTACAGCAGTCCAATGATACAGTGAAAGCTCCCCTGCCAGATGGCTCAGGGGGAGGGCTTCAACCAGGGAGCACTTTAATCAATCTGATTAAGGGGAAATGCTGCCTGTATTTTTAGCCACTCCATGGCAGGCCAGTAGCCATTCATTGAATTTTGTTTCATTAGCTCTCATGTTTATCTCTTGGGTGGGTGGGTTTATAAACAGGGGTAAGCCGAAGTAGGAGTTAAAATAAGGAATCCATTAGGTATTTTAGCTAATAAGGTTCTTTAATAAATGCTCTAATGAATAAGCTGAATAGTCACTCTGTTATTCCAATAATAAAGGTTTTTTTAATGGCCTGACTCCGCTGCAGAAACTGATGACAAATTGTTGAAAAAATATTTTTTGTTGTTTCTAGGGCTGCCTCTGTCGCTTGCCGGATGTTGTTAAATTCCAAAAAAAACATAATCTTAAAATGAAATTCCCTAAAGACCTGATTCCTCAGAGAGAGGGAAATTCCGATGATTTTTTTTCCAAGCTAAAGACTGTCCAAATATTCTCCATATAATTGATTTCTTAAATATAACTGTATTATCTAAATATCGAAGGCAATTTGGTCGCAGTGTAAATTAGGATGTTATTTTTAGACAATATTGTGGTTTAAAAGTGTTTGTTTCACCCCTTGCAGAAAAACAAACATTTTGAATGATAGACTAAAGTAAGGCAGCACTTAGATCTAGCTTAAACTAATGCCGCTTTTCGACCAACCCGGAGCTGGAGCCAGAGCTGGTGGTGGAGCCAATAAAGATCTGGATTTTCGTGTTTGCACAGCAGCGGCGCCAGCATTAAGCGACGAAAAACTGGATCTTTCTGGCCCCTCTCGGCTGCCCGGCAAGATCCAAGATCCAATTCGAACCTATATGTCACGCTTACTTCGGAGGGGGCGATTAACCTGAGCAATACCAGTTCATGGCGAGTACAGCGAATACAAGTTGTAACAAGCAGTATTGCTGAGCAAAGTGGCTAGAATGCGACCACACACTTATAAAACACACACTTTATAAAGTCAGGCAAAACTAAACAGGCTCAGTTTGATGCTGTTTATTTTTACCTTACTTTAATCACCATCCGTTCACTGTTATTGGTCATTGTGAATAGCAGACCTGTTGTTCTGTATTATTGCAGCTATCGGATGGATTCAATACATGGGCTACACAGGTTGCCATCAGAAGTAAAATCATAACCAAAACTGACAGATCCGGTTTGGTGGAAAAGGGGCATAAGAGACAGCTGTCCTTGCAAACGAAAGCTCCAGCTGGCTCCTAAAACATGTGCTCTGTGACCAGCTGTCAACAGTTTACTCATTTGCCGCTATGACTGATTATTTTAGGTGATGTAATGCAATGATGTGCATGTCACTGTCAGGAAAATCATCCCAGATAGATGCAATAATGCTCAGTTAGGCAGCAAAGCACAGCAATGTGTAATAATGGTAAACATGAGAGAGAGAAGGAAATGTATTGTTGGAATTGATAGCCAGAGACAGATAAATCATCATTAGTAGTCTCCTAGCAGAGCATAATTCAGTTTAAGATATGATGCTAAAAAATGCACTACTGTGTACGCTGTATTACTCGCATAGAGAACAACTATTGTCGACGGTATTCTACATCTCTCATTATCTATTGTCCCCCTCCCTCATTTGTCTTTACCCAAGACTACATGTTCATGATGTCATTAAGTGGTTTACAGTAAAGTATGCTCCACGACCCTCATATTTACAAACCAAGGCTGTGTAAATATACACATTTCCTCTCTTTGTTAGATTAGGATGTAAGCCCAGAAGCAGCTCTGAGACCTGTGCTTTGCCAGTACTCACAGAGAGGAGTCCCAGCTGGTGTCGATTCTTATTAATTTTTTTCATAATTTAATGTTACAAAAGCTACAGTAATATTATACTGTAAAAAGTTCAAACTGGTGCTTATAAGAAGGGTTTTTGTGTGTTAATGTATCTGGGGATTCAGGTGCATGCACGCCTCTGGGAACATGAGCTGCTGTATCACAGATGTGTTTTCTCTGATGTAGGACAACGGGGAGATTCCTGGAAAAAACATGTCCATATGAGACAATGTTTCCTGGAAAGCCTGAGCATTTGCATTATTTTCCCAGCATTACTCAACCCAAGTAATTATTATTAGTACTTTATTGTTATGGAAGAAAAAGAAACAGAGACATTTATCTTAATCAGAACTGAGTACTTCTCGTTCACAAATCACTTCTGTTGAAAAGTGGGCTGCATGTGTGTTATTGTTTTGTCATTAGCATAATGTTATTGAAGGTTAATTGGTTTGGGTTGTGGCCATGTGTATTTTTGTTTTTATTCACTGTATTTTATGCCTGCATAAGTAGTGTTGGTACACGATCTGTAGTCAACCATGTAATGAAAGGAGGTCAATTAACTAGCAAAGGCGTATAGCTAAGTACAATAGAAAATAAATGATGGCCTTTCACTCTTCAATTCACCCACACCCCCACGTGTCTGAAGAGTTTTTGCTATCTTTTCCTGACCCGTACAAAAAAACCTCTCATAGATTTATGGGATTTCATTGACAGCAATATCATAAGGGTTTGCCCGGGGGCCGGTTGTTTACATTGACGTCTGCGTGTGTGTCCATGTGATCCAAGTATTATGGCCTCTGCGACCTTTATAGACCGAGACTCATCCAAATGATGGATATCAAAGGACATCGACAATGATTGGAGTCTATTCGGAAAAAGGCCCCACTTCATCGTCTTGTGGTGCAATTTAAAAAAGTCTGGTTCAGTATAAGAATGGATTTTGCTTTCTTACCTACCTCTCTATCTTGTCTATTGCTGTTTATCTCTCTCCTTTGAGTTGAAAGTCGTATTTACAAGTCCTCTTTTGTTTTTGTTTTGTTTCTTACTGGACAAGTAGGCATCCCAATATTCTGTTCTCGTCCTCCATAATATTCAACATTTACTATTCACAAACATCTACAGTATGCCCTGCATGCAGTTAATTTTATACGGCACTTTACTTGGTTTTAATGCATTTTACCCTTACATTAGCTTCACCAACAATGACAAAGCTTGAACCACAACATTGTGCCAATTGACTCCACAACACGCAGCATCCCCATCTTCAGCAGAACATTGAGTGTCATTGAAAGAGGCAGGTAGTTGAGAGAATGCAACACAGCATGGCATGCCCATGCAGCCAGGAAACAGGCATAGAAACTAGCATCATGATTCACCACTGACC
Source organism: Eleginops maclovinus (assembly GCF_036324505.1). NCBI lineage: Eukaryota > Metazoa > Chordata > Actinopteri > Perciformes > Eleginopidae > Eleginops > Eleginops maclovinus. Next base: position 12,011,533 of record NC_086356.1, on the reverse strand, counting down.
AGGGCAGTGAGCGTCAAGTTAAGCCCTGAGGACTCCAGTCCATCTCTGAAGAGACTTGCACAAAATGGAAACATCCTATTTATAGTCTGACTTGTGCACAAAAATGTCAGGATACAAATGTTTCTCACCGACACCGCCGGAAGCAGAGCAACCGAGGTAGATGGAAAAATAAATGAACTGGGGAAAATAGTGTACTCGAACACAAAAGGTCACTTTGATTTTAGACTTTAAACTATTCTAGTCAATATGCCTGTTGAAAGAGGGGCTGCTTCGATTGCGTACTCAATGAGTGCATGAATGACTGGGTAGTGATTTGGTAGTTGGTACCCTGAGAGCCATATGTTTTTTGTTTCAATTGAAAATGCAATTACTGAATGTGATCCTTTCATATGGTTTATCGCCAGGAACTGTCATTTTAGAAAACGTGCTGAACCTGTCTGCACTGAATTATGAGTCTGTGTGTGAGGAAATAAAACATGGGGGCATTTACTACATTCAGAGTTCTCAACAAAGCCCAAATAGTGCTATGTTGCCTTTGTAAAAGAGTATGAAACAGTCTAATGAATTTCAGGGAGCTAAACGTGCCCATCAAGAACAATGCCAGCAAGAGATGCCAACATTAATGCCAATAGAAAGGGACATAAATGTGCCTTTTTGAACGCAATGACAGAACATTTTAACATGTCATCCTTGCGTTGGTTCCATTCAAGAACCTTTAGTTGTGAAGCCGCTCAAACTAAGACAACATGTTCATATCCTAGACATTGTGCTCCCATTAACTTGGTTGAGCAGGATTTAAGGGGATCTATTAGCAGAAATGCAATATCATTTCTATAGTTTTGTTTTCTTTAGTGTATAATCACCTGAAACTAAAAATCAATGCCCTTCCTGTCTTCATACGAAGCAGGTCCTCTTAAACAGAGTCATTTTGTACCTGCCATGTTTCTACAGAAGCCCAGAAAAAACAAACCAAACCACGGCTAGACAGGGCCTTTCATGTTTTATGTTACCTGAAATCCACATTGTTGTCTACATGTTTGGAAAGTGAGGAACGAGCGACAGGCATTCATTTGGTTGCCATCTGCAATTTCACCACTTGATGCATTGGTCATACACACTGGACCTTTAAACTTTTTAAGAGGTCCCCTCGGAATCAAATTCAGGATAAATGAGTTTTGTGTGTTATATAAAAGATTCATAAGATCTGTCATTTATTGAAAGTGCGTTGCTGGGATCATGACCCAAAAGCAAATGGGGCCATTAAGTGAGTAGAGATTTAATCTGGACATCAGTGAGCTCAAACACAGATCCTGGATGTCGTGGAGAGGCAGCCAAGGGGTATTAAGGCCCTTTTTAAGTGAAAAGCTGTGCCAACTGGAACTACACTGCTGCTTGTTAAATATTTATTATCTTGTATTTCCCAGCATGAGTGTATTGATTTGTACTCTTTTAGGAGTGCCATAGTGCCATTGGGCACGTAATCATTTCGTCAGCATATCAAATTCTGCCTGAAGTGGATACTAGCCATTATCTAATTTCACTAATGCTGGCGTTTTTGCTACCCAGACGCCTGTGCAGCTTTACAGTCGAAGGTGACATGAAAACGAAGCCCAGATGACATCTGAATGTGCAAAAGCACAAGTTTGAGATGAAACAGACAGACAATGACACTCACTTCAAAATTCTGGCATATACACACACAGTTCTTCACCTCTGAAACTGAACTTACATCTGTTTTCTCACTTTTCTATTTTGTAGCAGTTACTGCGCTCACTCACGCACACACACACACACGTAGCTTTAACTTGAGGGCTCATTCATTCTTTTACATTCATACTTTCTTGTGGAAACATTCCTGTACTACTTGTGCTCTCATGCTTTACTTTTTTGAAGGGTCAGGACACTTCTTCTCTGCTTCTTTGACAGGACAAGTCTAATTGCCTGCCCGTCTCTTCCTCCTCTCCCTCTTCCTCTCTCTCTCTCTTTCTCTCTCTCTCTCTCTCTCTCTCTCTCCCTCCCTCCCTCTCTCTCTCTCAGAAGTGTGACTGCCTGCTTAGCCTGGAAGCGTATTCAGCAGACCAGAAGCGCCGTGTGTGTCAGTGCCTGAAGGACAACATTGACAAGCAGCTCCAGCTAAACAGGAGGGAGGCTTCCTTTCCACATTTTGATGAGGTATGCCACATGAACACACACATCTAGGAATATTTCCACATTTTTTTGAGGCCAAAGATTAATCACCAAACACATGAATACAGGGGAATGCGTGTAATTGTGCATGCCCCCATCACTGAAACTCTCTGAGCACCATACTCTTTCAAGCATCACACTTGCTTTCCTGCACCTCATATTACCACCGTATGATTTTCCACTTAGCTCTCACATTTCTTTTGCCAAGTTTAATGCTGTCTTTTATCTGGCTGGATTTAAGTGTCAACTCAGTGCATTTAATCCCTTTTTCGCTCTGTTCAGTAATGCCAAAAGAGGGATGTTTTCAAGCAAAAGCAGCTCTGCTTCTGTTACTGCATTTTGTATATTTTAACAGAACTTTGCATCGTGAATTGTGTTTATTGTGATGATCTACAAACACTTATCACACAAGACATGAAACAAAATAATTAGATTAAAAGTTTTTCAGTTTTAAAACCGTCTCTGTTTTGTCTTCTGATGGACATTCTCATGGGGTTAGTTATGTCTGCAGTTTGTAAAGAAATGTTTTTAAGGTTTTTCACCAGAATGGAGATGTGAGATAAGCATGATAGGTTATTAGTGATGCCCGGGGCTTTACTTGCTCTTTCTCAGTTCCATTAATGTAGAAAAACCAACAATCAATTCGTTGGTTTTGATATTGTGAGCAATAGCTGGTTCTCTGACAACCACTCTGCAAGATTGTCCTGTCTATATATAGTCTCATCGTTCTTTGTAATGTGGCTGAAAATGGTAGTGTCAACCGCAACCTTCACAACAAACTTCTCTTCATGTCCGAGGGTTGTTATTGGTGTACAGTGTGAACAGGAGGGGGATGAGCACACAGCCCTGGAGGACTCTGTGTTCAACACTAGAGTCGCAAAATAGAGTTTAATTGAATTCAACCATGTACAGAATGTGAAATCGTATAGAGGTTTTTTAAAAACAATCTAAATCAGTGTCAAGTGGTCCACTGGTTTGTTTTGTTTCGTGCGATTCGTCCCCAACTTGAATAAAGGACTGCCTTACTTGGACTTTTTTTTTTCAGGCTGACTGGATTCCACTCAACGACACGAGCCTCTGACAACAGTTTCCGTTTTTTTCTTCTTTCTTTTTAAGGCGTTTAATGCAGTGTTTTAAAACATGGCCATTTTATTTTGCCTGATTACACACCTGCCGCGGTCCCGCTACGTCGCGTGTATGACGTCATAGGGTTCAGTGAATGAATGAACAGCTGATCGACCATGATAGACTTTTTTAAAATCCCAATCATTTTTAAAAACCTGTTTGACGCTACAATCAGTATTGGCTTAAGTCAGTACATCCCTACTTGAAATGTAACACAACAGTGGTGCATGGTGCTGTTAGGATGCACTGTAACTGATACGTAAGTGCTTTGTGGGCTCACCTGAGTGCACTTGTTAAGTGGGTGGCTGCTGCAGAGTGCTGAATGAGATTCTTGTGGCGCATTTGCTCATTCAAGCATTTCTGCACTGGACAAGGACAATCTTTTCAAAAATATATACATTTTTAATTTCCTGTCAAGTTTTTTAATGCCTTTTTGTGACGTTTTTGGGAAAACTGTGTTGGCATGTTTTAATCTGTACTAGTAATATAGAATTATCTTTATTTATTGCATAGATTTTAGCGGTGACGTCCTACATTTCAAAGCAGGGCAACCCAGTTAATTTCGATGAAAGGTTTAAAGGGATAAATAGTTTTGAGTTGAGATGTCACAAATGTTGCTCATTAGGGGATTGTTTCATCAGCACATGATAGAGAGGAAGAGTGAGGGACTAGCTAACAGTCTTTCTTGCCTTTCTCTCTGCACGCATATTCATTTGTGTTCATGTTGATGAGTGTGTATTTTTGACCATATGTTTTACCCAAAAAGTGTAAACAACCCAGAACTTGGCCTGTATTTGAATATTCACAAAAAAGTTAAGGGTGAATTTTGCCAAAGAAATCACCAGATTTAAACATTCATACAGACATAAGAGACATAAGCTATACAGTAGCGACTACAAATTGCTCTCCTTGCCTGTTTCCTCCCATGAGCAGTGTGAATAAGGTGCAACGGGCTGAATGAATGATCACATTTACACACATTGCTGTGGTCAATACATTCAATAACTAAACAGCTTGAATAGCGTGATCTGTCACGTAAGTCAATTGCATTTACTTGGACTGTATTGACAGAACCGCGACATTGATCGGTTTAGACATGGTGAAAGAAACTGCCATGATTGATTGCTTTTCCTATTTTCATTAGTTTTTAACAAGTTCAATCATTCATGAAGGATATATCATTGCCTCGTGTTTCAAAGCCTTTGTAGCTAATTACGTTTATCAATGCGTTATCTGTTTTCTCTGGATAAAACCCAGTCAGTCCCACAGGAGGAGGTACCTGCCTGCCTGCTATGAAACAACATGTTTGCCTGATAAAATCTTAACAAACACATCCTACATCTTTTAGCTAGCTACCACAGCTCAAAACTAGTAGTCAGTTGCAGTTTTATACAACAATCCAAGTGTATTTCATTTAAAATAAACACCTTAAAATGCATGGGCAATTGATTCAGACACTGATAGTACTATCCCAAAGAGATTTTTCATTCAAGTGTGCATTGCATGCTTGTCCTGCCCTGTGGAGATATTCCTGTATACTATCTTTATGCAGTCATGAGAACCTTTTACTGTGATCTCGTATTAAATGGAAATCTGAACCCCTGAAGGCAAAATAATACACGCTTAATCATAACATTTTACATCTTGAACAATTAGTTCACTTTTGATTGCATTTCTCCAGAGTACCTTAGAGGCAAATAGTTTGTATTCAGTCAACTGTGTTTAATTATATGTAAATCAGCAGGAGCTTTGAGGAAAATGCCTTTGTAGTAGCGTATCTGATGCATGAGGCAGGGTCAATCTTTTTTAGGACTATTAATGCGTTGGATAAATACATTTAAAAAGGGAGTGAATATCAAAATCAACAACACGATTAAAAGTCTGTCACAATGCCCTAAGTAATCAAAAAAATGTGTGCTTTAATTTCATCTCAAATACTAGTTTGTAAAATGTACATGTAAGTAATTCAAGTTCAAAGCATCTCTGACAGCGTTCCATTAATTGGACATGGAGTCATATTCCTTTGGTGGTGCTAAAATAACTTAATTTGTGCCCCATTGTTAGTACTAAGTCTCTACTAGAACATGCTCCCTTGTGCTACACACTGCATTTGTCCTCTCATGCACAAAGTCGAGTAAATCCAAACTTAGCTGAAGCATGCACTTTACTCAAGAGTAATGTTCTATTGTGCTGAAAGAGCAGAATCCACTCCAAAGGGAAACAAACATCTTACAGAGCCACATTGCTTCTTTCATTCATGTTTTTCCAACAAATGGGGTTACTCCGTCACAGTGTGTCTTGGTGCCTCCACTCTGTGATCGCTTTAAATGCTTCCCTTTGGATTTCTTTTGGATATGAGCCCTTTTCACTTGAAGACTCTTTTAATGCTACACTCCCTCTTTGAGTCAGGGCAAAACGTTGGCAGTTTGTAGTTTGTATGGAGCTTAATTTAAAGTCAGTAGAGTATTTGAGGTAAATGTTTATGATGATTCACCCCAATTTCAATGACTGATGCTGACTCCAGTTGTTTTACTCTGTCAGACCCCCACTGCGACCGGGACCAAAATAAAGACGGAGCAGTCGGATATGAAGCTGTAAATGCTACAAAATATATGGCAGAAAAGTGGTGCATAACTTAGCTGGGAGTCTGCCAAGGGGATGTAATCGTCATAACAAGGTTATTACAATGTCAGGTGTTATAACTGAGGATGATCCTGTCATGCAATGAGACTTTGAAAATGATGTAAATACAATCAAAAACAATAATGGCTTTTCAATCTTCTCAGTCAATTTGCATGTCATGATGATTTTAACGCTGATCAGAATATAAAGTTTCGCCTTACATTTATTTAATTTGATTTCAGTAACAGATAATACCGCCAAATTAATTAATTCAGATTAAGGTGTGATAATTCTGTGTTCTGCTCCAGATTACGTGTTCATGACTTGACTTTTTTTTACAGTTATATAAACTGCAGCATTGCTCTCAGAAACTGTTTACAGTGGAAACATTTTGTTCAATATTTATTTATTTCACATCACATTTCACACTTCATCACATGCTTAGCAGATTTGGTGCAGAGTGTTTGGCAAAACTAATGTGATTCTACATTTAATGTTTTTTCCAAAGTAAAGCTGCAAAGTTGAAACAATTTTTGATGGTGCACCAATGCAGTATACAAACTAATGATTTACAACAAGTCTTTAAGCCCTTTTTATTTGTTATTTACTCATGTACAGAAACGCTTAACACTTAACACTTAACCTTGGGGTCTGGTACCCCACAGCCATTATAAGCCTGTGAGCTCTTTCTTTGGAACGCTTCGGGCACATTCTTGTCTGGGCAGCATTAGCCATTAAGCTGCTGGAAAAATAAATGTGTTCAACTGCAGACACACACATGCCCTCAAATGGGAATTAAGGCAGGACTGGCCATTTTGGAAATGACAGCTGCACTTCATCACACACAGTAAGCATTTGATGAGCAAGGCTGGCACTTCTTCTCAGAAAAGGAAAGCAAACTATCTGCAGTAAAAGTTGCATAAATCTTTTACATGAGGGTGTAAAAAAGATGGCAGCTGCTAATGAAGGAAGTGCGTATGTTGAGGTTTTGAGGCAGCTTGTTCTGTTCCCTTTCTTTTGCGTACTCATTTCAGATTGATGAGAACATGTTTAAGAGGCACACAGGGTTATAATACAGGATTTATGTTCGAGGAAGCAGTGGCACAATATAACAACAAGGACCCTCTATCCTTCCCTCTCTGTCTTAAACTAAGTGCTGAAAGTGGTGGGCTGTCTTTTCCCCTGTCTTCCTGTTCTACCCATCTCTCCACCCTTGGGCTAACTCGATCAATGATACAAGAAGCTCTGGACGGATAAGAAGTGAATATGCATCTTTGGAGCAGAACATCTCACTACGAGCGCACACTGAATCTCAAGCAGCAACACAAAATAACAACGCCAATGGCTCCCCCTCAGAATTCATCAGAAAACTGAATAATTCATTTCCCCCATTTTGTCTCTAAAAATGTTGAAGGGCCACACACACCAGCAGGGTCGTGACACCTGTCAACTTGTCAGAATGTGCTCCTATCCAACTGTGTTTCCCAGCGTTGCATGTCAAGTCTTCAGAATAGCTGCAGGTTTACCACATTTGCTCCCCTGATAGGCTGATTCTGGCTAATGTACCTTGACTGCTTCTTCAGTCTGTGTGACACATTCTGCGGGTGCTTTAAACGCAAATTGACGTCTAAGACACCACGCCGGTGTCTGTTATCTTTGCTTCAGTCAACGACATCACTACTGTATGTCAATGGTCAAAAGTCCCTTAGGAATGTTTTCCCATACATGGTCTGTAACTGGCTGATTGAACATGTGTATTTACAATCAAACGTATCATGTGATCCCTCAGAGAAGGAATGGAATTTCCTAAATCCAACAACTTATGTAAGCAGAGTAGATATTTTGAAAAATAGTGAAAGCAAAACGTTGTTTTAAGTATACTAAATAGACACAGTATCATAAAGTAGTTCTGTAGTATACAAGTTCACTTAAGGAATACTAATGAAAACTTCCCCTCTGTGGGATGAGTAAAGGGTATTCTGATTCTGATTCGGATCAACAAAAAAATGGGTATGAATATGTGGTAAACTATTCTGATTACAAGAATACAGATAGTTTGTCCAACAGTATTTTAACCCAAGTGCTTTTCACTGAGATATACTTAATGGTGTAGACTATGGTGTGGACTATAAAATGAGATTAGGGTGAGATTATTATGAGTGAATGTATGATGAAGGAAAGTTTGTTGAGACAGCAGCAGGTGCAGTCGTAGGTTTTTAGTATTAGAGTGTTAAAGGAGTTCACAACAGTAGGGAGTTGGTTATCAAAGAGAACGTGAGGATTGAGCATTAATCCCCGTGGGCAAACAGATAGAGTACAGTTACACACAAGGATATACAGATGAGTTGCGGTTTTAAAACAAACTGTTAGAACAGAAAATAATTAGAAATGATGTGGGCATATATACATTTGAAGTCTGTTTTGTTAAAAATATACACATGTGTATGTGCAGAATGAAAGTGCAGGTACCCGTCTTGCATGATTACCCCTTCATTTGAATATACAGTCTGAAAACAAGGGCGTAAATAAATGATATATAGATTAGGTCAAATATGAGCAGCATTTGTTATGTCACACGTTCACATGAATAGCATTTCTCTCGCTCTCTTTGTTTCTCTGCAACAGACACATGCTTTCCCCTTCATTGTCTCTAATTAGACACGGATGAATTCCATTTGTCTTCTCTGTATGTCTTCTTCACACACGTGCACACACACACACTACACAAACAGCACTCTGCGTGCTATTTTTGAAATGTGTTTCGAACTGTGACATCCACATTTAGAACCGGTTCAAACTGAGCAAACATGAGGAACCAAGATTTAAAATAGTGAAGATATACCTTTCCTTATCCAGTGTATTTAATGAGGTTTCTGCCACTTACTGCTACAGTACATCTTTAATTCTTTAGTTTTTTAGTTACAGTACCATCTGAAACTCTGTTTCTTTACCGAAATAGGTATTTAGCAAACTACCTGGAAAATATGTTTGTTGTGGTTCAATTTCCTCATTGAGGAAGTTGACCAGAAAGCAAAAAAATCATTGTGGTCATCAATATCTTTATCATTGTAATGGTTTGCTTCTATGTATCTATCTATTCCTATCTCTCTCTCTCTGTCACACACACACACACACACACACACACACACACACACACACACACACACACACACACACACACACACACACACACACACACACACACACACACACACACACACACACACACACACACACAGGATGTTATTCATTGTAGCCTGTAGTGTAGGATTAATTCCCTTCTCTCTCTTCAAACATGAATGGTTTCCCTTTGATGGAGTGCTGTTTGGCTTTATTTTAGTTCACCTTTAACTATTCATAACTCTGTTACATAATGGCACAGGAGCAAGTAGAGATATGAGCCTGGCAGATTCATTCCTAATAAGGTACTGCCCATTATGAAAACCATTCAGTGTCTAATTGAATTATGCACATTCAATACTCCTAAAAATTACGTTTGCGCCACCGAGCCTGCAATGGAGCAGGGTTAATAGTTTAATTTGCATGCAACAGGAGTCTATTTGACGTCTTCAATTGGTACAAGTGTTTAATGACAGTAATAAGAACTTTAAAGCATCCTGCCACATATTAACAAGAATAAGGGGTCAGATGTGGAAAGCAAAGGAAACATTGAACTCTAGTTCACTTTAAGTTGATATTCCACTTCCTTGATGTCAATCATTACTTCAAGAATCATCTTGAAAGGTTTCTTTTTAGATTACCTTTAGTCAGAAGACTTTAGGAAGACAGTGGTCTGTTATCGACGAGGTTTTAAAAATAGACATTTGGAAAAGCCCAGAATTTATTAGCACATGATATGATTAGATAAGGCGTGATGAATAGCTTTTACATAGTTCCCCTCAGGTCTGATGCACATGGTCATTGTGTGTGTGTGTGTGTGTGTGTGTGTGTGTGTGTGTGTGTGTGTGTGTGTGTGTGTGTGTGTGTGCGTGTGCGTGTGCGTGTGCGTGTGCGTGCACCTTTTATTAGGTGTGAAAGACGTGGCCCTTAACATCCTGCTCTTTGATAGGTCTTGATTCAGTGCTTTGATTTGCAACGGAGCAACTTCTAAAAATAGAATTTAGAGAGAAAGAGCGAGAGAAGGACCCCGACTTGCATTTGAGCTTTTCATAACCTTCCCTCCCTCTATGTTTCTAATACATCACATTTTTATAATTCCTCCTCTCATTTTCACACCTCTGTATCTCCGGATTCCATCTGTCTTCATTTCCCCTCCTTCACCAAATCCCTCTTTCCCCCTCTTTTTTTTCCTTTCTTTCTCCCCTCTCTCTCTCTTTCTCTCCTTCCCTCCTCTCTCTTTTGAAACACATTTACGGTATTACCGAGCCAGGGGAGAAGCTGGGACTGCAGCAACAACACAGACATTCTCAGAAACAAAAGGAGGAGAAAAGAAGCATTGACACATCCAGACAAACGGACAGGAACACAAGATCCCATATGGGCAGATTGGATTAGCAGACGCTCTCTGTTCACGCTGCACATGTGCTCTGTCAGTGTGTGTTTGTGTGGCTGAACTGTGCCGTACTCTGGGACACACACCAACAATAACACATTTGAACTCGTACTAGCAAGCACACTACGCGTTCAGATGCCTGTGTCTAAGGTAATGTATTATTGTCTGTTTTTTTTACTGGTGTGAAGGTCAAAGTCTGAGCTTTTTCTGGTGGTTTCTATAGTTGAGAAAATTCAGTTTGTGTGTTATTACTGTAAATATGGTGTCAATATCTGATTGACACAGAGTTATACTGCATTCAGGTGGTGAGTGCAAGTAGCTCTATTTGCCTGCTTCGTTTACAACATTTATACAACCAGATATTTCATGCTGCGCAGCAATTGGTTTTTTCTTCTTAAGAGTGGTTGGAGGGTTTTGTTTCTGTTCCTATTAAGCATGGATATTATAACATTTAAATGTTGTGCACAATGGCGACAGGTGAATTGGGGCTCATTGGCAGGGAGTGAACAAAGAACTAAACCACTTGACTATCTCTGGTTGCCTTATTTTATAATGTTTATTTATGTATAACAACGTATTATTGGCGGAGCTCTACAACTGTTTATGTTGACAGTGTAAACCCTTTGGAGTTTCTGTTCTTCTTCCCATCACAGTAATTAGTATCGAGCTGTTACCTGCTGTTAACGACACTATCTTGTTTTGTTTGGGACATTTACTTCTTGAAGGGGATTGTCAGTGACAGATAGTCATTGACTCGAGCAGCCGTGAAAAGAGACAGCAGGTGTGTGTGTCTCCTGCCTTTCATTGTCAAATGTTTTGAGTCACACTGAGATAAAAGACGTGTCTCCTGAGTTGCTTTGAGAGGCTCTTGAGATAAGAGTGTGAGAAAGGTTACAGAATCGACTGAGAGAGATCGTTGGGGTTCAATTTGCCTTCCATATACAGCAGGTATGTTTGTTTGTCTAACGAGACACAATTCAAATTTCCATTTAAGCAAACCACAATATTTTACAACATTTTCACGCAAATAGCGTTACACAACAATTAGGATCATGCCAGGATAAGTAGCAAATTATGTCATGATTTAGTTGCTTGAATACGTTTCTATTGCATCTTGATTTTAACGTTTTAATCCTGGTTCAAAAGTAAAAAAAAAAAAAAAAACTTTGGGGGATTTCTTTTCCTTGGATATGCAGCTTGTTCGATTCTCTAGACTAAAATATACCTAATTTCTAAACAAAGCCAAAGTTATTGTACAGCTACCTGTTTAAAGGCAAGAGGTTTGCTTGTCTTCTCGGTTGTTTTCCTCATAGCAACATCTGAAAATGCAAATGTCTGTATGGAACAACAGGTAAAGCTGCTCGAGTCAGGGAGCGGCTATTAGTCTGAAATGAAATTCGACTTACATTTTCCTGCCCTCGTGCAGGGTTCATGATGCTCTTCCCGGTCTCTGCCTCTTTGCGGCATTGTTTGAAAACAAACGGTGCATTGTTGTCATCCAAGTCAAGGGTATTGGGTAGGCTATGACTCAATCTATTTCAGAGTGCCAAGATATCTATAAATAGTCATACAATGAAAATATACTGTGACCAAAACTATACAAAAAATAACCACTGAAATAAATGTACATTCTATTATATGCTTCTATTTCAAAAAACGTAAAAGTTCCATTTTTAAAAGCGACATTTTATTGTGGCAACAAAACCAGGAAGTGTAGGGAAATTCTCCACATTGGCAGTTGGTAACAAACACTTGGCAGCATACATTTAACACACATATGACCTCTAAGTGTTAGTGCTACGTTTTGACACCCATTATATAGAAATTATGCTTTAAAATGTTAGTGTTTCCTTTAAAATTTGTACAATAAACCATGGTTCCTATTACATATACTGAATGTTTACCCTATGACCTAATAGCTGCATTGGAACATTGTGTTTAAACTTGAACTACGCGTGTTTGCGTCTGTTTACAATGAATATGTGACCATTGTGTGCTTTGTGCATCCTGTGGGACCTGGCTCTAGGGCCTTAATGTCTTCACAAAGAAACATGCGGCGGTAGTGCAGGCACAAATGGACCCAGATGTCAGACAATATTTACAGACACGCACACAAATCTGCAATAATGGAGGCCAGTTAGTATGTTGGGTGGACATACGCCCCTCGCACATCCATGCATATGCTTCTCCCGGAGCCCTCGCTGCTCATTCGTCTCTTCCTATTACTGCTATCTCCTCCCTCTCGCTCCTTCCCTCTTTCCTTCTCACTTGTTTGTGCAGCTTGGGAGTTTACCTTAGCCTCTTGGGCATTTTCTCCTCTCTCTCTCTCTCTCTCTCTCTTTTTCTCTCTCTCTCTCTCCCTCTCTCCCTCCCTCTCTCTTTCTCTAAGCACAGTTCAGTTGGCCTAGCCCACACTGACAGAATCACACACACCAGCTCAGCAATCCAGCCACAAACACAACACCACAGTTTGTTAGAGGAAGTAGGCCACTTTAATGGGGATGTGTGGAGTGCCTGTGTCTGCCTTAAGTGGATTGTAACCTGGAACTGCTTCCTCTTGACAGGTAGGTTTTAATGGAGCATCTCTTTTATTTCTCATTTTTAAAACACATGTTATTTTGTGGCTAATCTAAAAAGAAGAGGTTCCATGCAAATTGATTTTTATAGTGCTCCGGTGTATTTATGTGGTTAGCTTGAGTTGCTGATATTGTTGCTGCTGGGGGGACAGGGAGTGGTTTAGTCATATGGAGATGCAAGACGGAGAGATGGGAGGAAAGATAGGGGAAAGCAATAAAGGCTTAGTTATCACGAGGCATCTTTATGACACTCTCATATGAGGAGTTGGGTGTCAGTGTCATGCGCTGCTATGATTTATTTATCTTAATGCTTTCTACCTTCTTCTGCTGTTTGTTTGCTTTGTATTTTCTTACTTTCTGTCTTCTATATTACTCTCTCTCGATTACTCCATCCATTCACTCATCCTTCCTTCCTCCCTAATAGCTCTCTGTAATACAATTGCGTTGTAATATCGACACCCACTTATTAAACAAGAGTTATGGATAGTATTTTCCCAACATGAGGTTATTTACATCTTCCTTTATGATGCATTTATTTCAGTTGTTTCTTCATTGTTTCTCTGCCAGTGACTTAGTGATTTAGCCCTTCACATGGCTGGGCAGTCGTTGGGTGAAAGAAAGGGAGGCTGAGAGAGGAGCGATAGGGAGATACTAGCCATTAAAAATGACTCTTAACCATGTCAGAGACAGAGCCAAGCTGAGCAAACATAGGGACAGTGGGAAGCACACTGGGGAAAGTTGCTTTTCTCTTCCTCATTAGAGGAATTGTGGGGTTTCTCTTTAAAGGAGAGAGAGAGAGAGAGAGAGAGAGAGAGAGAGAGAGAGAGAGAGAGAGAGAATATGATGCAGGGGTGTATAGCTTTTCTCCTTGAGCTGCTGGGAGCTTGTGTGTGAGTTAATGTAATGTAGAGATATATGGTGTTTTAGATTTGTTTTAATGTGAGGGATGAGGCATAAGGGTGAAGATGTTCCTACTTTACTCTCATATGTCCTCCCTTCAATTATTCAGAATCACTTCAATCCAATTCAATGGCCCTTATTGGCATCACATTTTACATGGGTTGCCAATACTCAAATGTGATAATAAAAGACAGTGAATAAAATAGGCAAAATGATTTACAATATAATAAATATATACACATTTCAAATATATTATTAATGTATCATTATAAGTCACTGAGATATCAAGTTATTATTTGAATGTGACTTTAAAAATGCAACACAGGTAGTTGATGAATGAATGCATACACACACACACACACACACACACACACACACACACACACACACACACACACACACACACACACACACACACACACACACACACACACAAACATAGAAAACACTGATTGCAATTTATGGGGTTTCACATCCACCATCTACTGCCAGCTTGAAAAAATTAGATGTTTGTTCTTGGTGATAACCTTTCAAAAACAATGTCTCACACATAACCCCCTTTTTCTCACACACACACACACACACACACACACACACACACACACACACACACACACACACACACACACACACACACACACACTTACGCGCAATCGCTCACACATGTCTCTCCATTCTTTCTACAAAGGCCTTCTCCAGTCTTATTCAGTGGTCACATTGTCTTCAGCTGCCTGCCGTCACGGGGCATGTTACGTCAATGGCATTTTCTCTCTGGAGCCTCAGCTCCTATCAATAATGCCTTTGCATCTCTGGATGTGACGCTCACCCTCCCAAAAACAAAACCCCAAACGTATCTCCCCCTCGCCCGCTGCGATGGACTGTTTCTGGTCTTGATTCTTGATTCTCCCAAAGGTTTTAATAAGAGTGGCAGTGCACGGTGTTATCCTCTGAATACGTTTGTTAGAAATGCTTAAATCGTAAACACAAACATACTGCACAGGAAGGTGACATCATCCTCTCCCAGTTTGAGCTGAAATGTAAATGAAAATAAACTTTATGCTGATAAATTGCAGTCTTTGAGCTTTACTCACTGCCAAGTAGAAGCTATTCTGTTTCAACTAGAGTTGCGGATTTACAAATTATTCCTGCTTCCCTGCAGCACTTCTACATTTATAGCAGTACTTTTCTGTAGATATGAATGGATCAGCTTCATTGTATGATTATAATGTTGCTATAATTTAACTTTAAGTATTAAGGTCGTAGTCTTTTGAATCTATATTGTTTAAGCTTTTGTTAAAAAAAAAGGTACTTTTCTGTTCCCAGTGTGTTTTCCTTTGATCTACAGACCCTTTTTCACTTTTTCCGCGCTTCCTTTTTTTTTTTGCTCTGTTTTCTCATTCCCTCTTGGCCTGATCACAATAGAGGGCTCTGACAGATAAACGACTATTACCGCTTCATGGCTCGTCTCAGTGAAATCGAGGGCAAAAGAGGCCTGTGCACTGCGGTGCATGTAATGAGGTCATTCAAAGATTGATCATCTATATGGTCTGGCCCCTTAACGAGTTATTGCCATTACACAAAGCAATAATGGCTCCTTAATGTTCAGACCACAGATTGTTCTGGAAGGTATATGTCAAAACATCCCTAATATATATTTAGTTGTCGTGGAAATGCACACATGGAAACACACTCAAACCTGCGGGCTGCCTTCTCGTCAGTCGTCTTTTTCACAGAAGCAACAATTAGGGTGATTAACATATATCAGTTGTGCATGACAGACTCATGAACATGATACACCCCTTCCAAATTAGACAGCACATGCAAGTCATGTGTGCCTGAGACATGGGTTGGAGTAAATTATTTTACTCAAGGCAAAGATAACAATTTAGGCTATGTGTGTTTGAAAAAGGAGTTTGTGAGAAATGATCTGGTTCACAATTACTGTAAAAACAAGTTTGCTGTCACCGCTCAGCAGCATCTAGCCTCAAGGAGGTTTTCTTAGAAAACAAGCTTCCAAGTAACACTAATTGATGATTTTTCTTAGAATGCCTTTCTTGTTGCCCTGAGCCGCATGAAGACACACCTTGTAAGGTCCTTGTAATAATTGTTTTCTTTTCACCCTGTTTTTCCTTCTTCCTCTTTTTGATTTGTTCCTTTCATATCCTTTTTCTCGTAATGTGAGCTTGTGTGAGGTTATTATATATTTGAACAGTCAATACGGTGTGTAAATAAAAGAGGTGTTAAAGCACCTGTTTTGATTAACTTTGTTCCTGTTTCTTGTTCTCACGGGTTCCGTTTTATGTTTTTTCTCTTGGGTGTGTAGGCAGGAAATCTTCTAGACTTCCCTGGCCTTACTGTCCTTTGAAGAAATCAATGATCTAAGTCAGTGAGGAAAGAAAACAAAAGAACAGGGTAAACACGAGTAATGCAGACTGATTGGGGGAGTTAAATCCCTTAGATATCCTGCCATTCAACTTGCTGTCATGCAGATCGCCCACTGTACAGAGAGGAGTGGCCAAGAGGAAGAGAAACTATGTCCTTTCTTTTGTATTTCTAACAGCACTGCTAACCGAGTTCAGCTGGATTAATTGAGTTTGGAGTTGAATTGGCAAGTGTTATAGTGCAGACATTAAACCATTAATAAAAGAATGAATCAAGGGAGGACTTTAATCAATCAATCAATCAATCAATGATCAATCTTTAATGTAATGGCTTACCTAAAAACAGCCAGGACACAGGAAATTAAATAGAGAAAGGAAAGAGATAAAGATGAACGATGGCACCATGAAATTGAGAAGCGGTAGGGGTTTGAGGTAAGCTACGATGACAGAGTTCATAGGTACATCTTTAGCTTTTGGGGAACCGCAGGACAACACAGCTGCTCCCCTAGGTTAGGTCACTCGTTGCCATGGTAACCATGGGACAGAGTTCACATAATTGTCGCTGTGTGACTGTCCAAGAGTGCGTGTGCTTTCCTGTAGCTCTCTCTTTATGAGAACATTTTGACCTTAAGAGATTTAGACCCTTTATTTTTGGGTCTAATCTCTTAAAATCGGTCACTTTTGTCAGTCTTCATTACTTCAGGGAGATATGTTTAATTATTATTATTATTAAAGTGTCATTGGAAGGTTTACCTTTATTACATTTAAAAACTCCTGGATGCAGGATCAAACTCAACTATATTAAAGCAGTTGTGCAGATAATAAGTCATAGAATGACGTTAATAAGGGCACTTCTAACTTAAATATTCTTCATATTTTAAGACTCCCAAGGCTGCAAGCAGAAATACAAAAAAGTATTGATCATTTATAGGTATTGTTTTATTATTTTACAGCTTAAGAGACTTTAGGTCTATTCTCTTGTACTTGTTAAACCTCGAATCACACATGTTAATCTGTTGGATGCGGTACAGGGTGTAAAAGTGAGACAGTCATCAAAATGATTAGGATTATTCCTCTTGAGAGCATTAATGTCTGTGCTAAATTGTGCATTTGTGCCTTCGTTTGAGAAAAAACTGTAAAAAAGAGAAGAGGAAATGGTGTTTGGCATACAGCAGGTCCCATGTTTCCAGCAGAATGCACATAAAGACCTAAAGTAAAATCCTTCTTATTGTGGAGAATTGTCAGTTGCCACAATGGCTGCCTCACGGTCTTGCAAACGATTAACTGCTATAATCTCTAACACGATGAACAATAGTTTTCTCTTATCAAACACTCCCTAACAATCACCTTAGCCGGCATTAAATCACATCTTCTCAGTGAACTGGATCCAGTCTTTTGCTGTTTAACCCTTGACCACTAAGACTGACAAAAACACCTCTTATTTTTGGACACACAACTTATTTATTATTCTGGGTAAACTAATGCGTTGTGTCTGTTTGAAATGTTGCCTTGTAGAGGTGATCATTAGGTCATTGTGAGACTCGTAATGGTGTTCATTTTGTATCGACATAAAACAGACAAGATGGACGTTTTCCAAGTTCTCCTCTCGTTTCTGTGCCATTGCCATTCACTGAGTCCTCTCCTCCCTCCTGCCTGTCTTATTCACTTTGTCTCCTCCATCTATTCACCCTATTACTCTGCTTCCCACTCTCCCTGCCTTTTAGTGCTGGTTTTGTTTCCTTGCTTAATTGAAGCAATGCAATACATCGTGTTGAATCATTGATGACTTTGAGCTGTATTTGAATATGCCTGTGTGTACATGTGTGTTGCACATGCACTTAAACAAGCACATGACCAATTAGCTTGTTTCTATTCATACATCTGTCGAAGCAACATTATGATAAGAACATGTCTTCAAGAGGCACATGTTGGTTCATTTGACTGTTCTTTTTATAGTTCTGGTCAGACACAGCAGCTTTATTTGAAGTGGCTTGATGTTGTGCGTGGGTGTGTTTTGGTACTTATGTCAACTGCAGAAAGTGTAAGAAGGAACAAGTGTATCTGACAGGACAGGTGGCTCCATTGTGTCTCAAGCCATATCTCCAACAGTCAGAGATTTATGTATGTGAGACAGGGAAGGAAATTGGGGCCAGAGAAGTCAAGAAAAGGCAAGACTAAATCTGAGAACAAGAAAGAACAAGTGATAACTTGCCAAAGCTTTACTTCCACTTTCTCCATAGGTAATTTTATGAAGTTGCATTTTATCTCAAAATACCCCAAATATGCCGCATACAACGTAAGAAGCCCTTGTGTACCCTTAATGTTAGAAGGGAACATGAAAGGCCTGGACCACCTTAGGGCAGTTTTATATATCCATAAACAGGTGAAGTTTATATTTATATCCCTGAGTCACAACTCTAGTCTCGAAGTGCATCACAGTGGCAACATTGGAAAAATGCTAAATGAAACCGACACCATCCAAACCAACAAGCAAGCAAAAGGTCTGATTAAATAAAAGAGCAGCGGTTGTTTTTTCAGTACTGCTCTTTGGGGTCTTCTAATTTCCAGAATTTTTTAATACACACTTTTTTTAACCATAGGTTTGGATTCAAATGGAGATTGAATAAAGATAGCCACAAGATAGCTTAGCTTCTCAGCCTTTGACATAGCATGCCAGACCCTTCCTAATGTGTTGTACATAATGAGGCCATAACTATTGTGGACATGATCGGATGTTATGTGTTATTCAGTTTAAGTTAGTCTGTCATTAATTCAGGCTGCAATCAGAGCTAGCACATTGGTTTGTATATAATATTCAACGTATACAGTGATTCAGTTTCAGTGAGTTGGAGCCTTGAGGTTTTCCACAGACAATATTACAAATATATGACGGCATATTTTTGCAGAAGCGACTTCTGACTCTTTTACCAAGACCAATTAGTCATATTATGCTAAAATGATTTAAATATATTAAGAAAGAGATCATAATTCACAGCATTGAATATACAAATAAAGAAATACTTTACTTATGCTTGTAGTTCAGGCCCTTCACTCAACATTCCAAACCAACATATAGTACACTCATTTCTATACTTAGCATTCATTCTTTTATAAATGATGTACAGTAGTATATGCTACAATTTCGGATACTATGGATAACTTTAGTATGATTGGTTCTTTGAGTTGATCCTCCTTACTTTAATTGCCAAAATCTATTTTCAGAGTTCATGAGTACAGATTAAAAGTTTAAAGAGAAGAGTACAACCAGGGCAACCGTCTCTCTGGGGAGACTAATTTGAGCTGCAAAAGTAGACAAACAGCTTGTCATGGGAGCTGTCTCTGAGGAGGCAGCATTATCTCCAATTAGAGCAGAGCGTCTTGTGACTGCAGCTTGTCATCATGGGTTAAATGGACCAGCACAATGAGGCCCTTCACAAGTCTTGCTTCAGATTTATAGAAGGTGGAATTGATTTTATAGCCTGAGCTGAAGGTTTGTTATTTCACAGATCCACTCAGTTACACCCTGTTAACCTTCATGGTCTTGGACTATATTTATGTTCACATATGTCATGCCTGATGTTTGAAAGTATTAGTTTGTGACTTCTGGTTTCTTCATGTTCTTTGAGCCATGTCTACTATCTGTATACTATGACATCTATGTAAATATCAATGCACAGTTGGGATCTTATTAAATTTGACTTTTGTTCATAGGTAGAAAAAAAGGAAATTGTTTCCAAACTGATAAAGTCAGTATTCACTCTGTACATACTTGTTGTGAGTTATGATTTAGTTTGGAGAAACTACAGAACAAAGTTGTGTGCATAACTTTAAAAACATTTCCTTTATTCAGCTTTAAATATTCAGCAACTTTGTGATCTACAATTGTGTGGGTTCGAAAATGTGATGATCCTCCCAGAGGGCTGTGTGGGCTGCAATAGGTTAAACCAGCATTTAATATCAGCCAATTTTGGGAAGGAAATAAAAGAGATTGCTAAAGGCAGAGGGTGAACACACACAGTGTGTAGCACAATATTGTGGTTGACCCTAGAAAGTGAGCAAGGGTGTGGAGGTCTTGTGAGTGTGTGGTCATTTGGTAATAAGCAAAATCACAGTGGAAACATTTAAGAGAGAAGATGGATGAGTGAACAGATGGCTGGCTAATACTTTGTAGCAGTAATCTCATCCATTTCTGCGAGATGTTTGGCTTGTTTTTGTACCCAATGTCCCCAAGGGCACAGAACCAGTCAGTCTGAGTGAATCAGTGCAGCAAGCTCCAGTGTGGCACAGTAGCAGGAACACAGCAGTAAGCCCACACCACAGTATCCAACTCACTGGCACTGATGATACGGTGGTGTCTCTGACAGCATTTTGTCAGTTTTATATTCAAAAACAGCATTGAGGACACATTTTTTGAATTAAAATCTACGTTTCCAGATGGAAAGAATAGCATTTGATAGTCTTTATACTGCTTTTGCCTGGTTTGGCAACATACAAACCTGCCACGTGATGCCATGGTTGTAGATATTCCTGCTCCTCCTGTCTAATCAGACAATGTGACCTTCTCAACAGCATGTTGTTTGATCCTGGCTTTACGAAAACTAAATTCAATGTCTGCTATTATTTGGGATTAGTGGATTTTACTCAGGCTAAATCTCAATTATGCTTTGAGTTAACACAGCTTTGACTAACATTTCTCCCCCTCTGTCTTGTTTTCTTTTTAGATGTTGGAGCCTAAGGTCGATGCCTCTTCCTGTGAGCTGGGCGGAGTCGGAGGAGATCTCGGTGGTGTGTGCATACACAGGCCCCCCCGCAGCTCAGAGGGTGAGGAAAGCAGCCTGTACCCCTCCAGTCCCTCAGAGACCCCACATCTGGGCAGTCCTCACACCTCAGAGCCTCTCACCCCTCTGGATGAGGTCTACATGCCTCTTGGGGGCCTCATGGGGTCTGGGGAGAGACACAAGGTGCCTCCCACACCACCTCCGTCCACAGAGGGGGAGGACTGGAGGAGTATGGAGGGCAACGAGATGGAGATCTGGAGGGAGGTGAGTACGTTGGAGAGCAGTAAGGAGGAAGAGGAGGATGATTGGGCCAGCAAGAAGAGTGTTGGCAGCGAGGGCGGAGAGAAAGTGGAGGAAGAAGAAGGGGAGGGGGAGGATGAGGGAGAGAGGAATGAAGAGGAGGTCAACCTAAACCTGGTGGTGTCAAACACAGATGAAGAAAATGCCTCTGAGCCACTAGAAACCAACGCCCCCCCTTTCTCCTCATCCTCCTCGTTTGTCATCCCTGAGCTGCGCCTTGACCGCTCCTTCAGCGCCGACGCCCTCTCCTCACCCAACACTGACGAAGAAGAGTACGATGAAGAAGACGACGACGACGAGGAGTCCGAAGAAGAGGACGATGAAGACGACAGTGACGATGCCTACCTGCAGCGTAGCGACAGCAAGCGCCGCAGCATGGTGGAGGGGGCCACCTGTGAGAAGCATGGGGGAGGGCGGCTCAGCGTGCAGAACTCCCTCCGCAGACGCACCCACAGCGAGGGCAGCCTCCTGCAGGACCCCCGCACGCCTTGTTTCACCTCCGACAATGCCATCAACTGCCTGGAGGCCGGGGGGGTGCACCACAAGGGCGGCTGGACACTCCCCTCACCCAAAACCCTGAAGAAGGAGCTGACCAAAAATGGAGGCTCCATGCATCAGCTGTGTATGCTGTTCTCTGGGAGGAAGGTAAGCTCATCACACTGAAAAATATACTGAGGCATGCATGGATAAAGTTAAATAACTGCAGATATTAGAACAGACATTACAACAAAGATAATAATGGGAGTTGGTACGTAATAGTGGTTCAGTTTTCTTTCTTAACAGACATACTGTGTTAAATGACTGATACAGCTATACGCCTATGTATCCCCCCACTTGTACCAGCAGTTAAAGTGATCCAACAGCTCGACTCGGTCTCAGTTCACTGGTATTTGTAAAAAGAGTGCCATCTAGTGGTAGAAAAGAGCAAGTACACAATAATCCTGTAGTCACAAGATTGCAATATCCATTAAAAAAAATCAACAACTTGATCTTAAAATATTAACTGCAAATGACAGCACACTGATTTGAACTAATATAAAGCATTTTTTTCTGGATCTAAGACTCTGGCAAAATGACCTTTACCTTTATGCACTCTTCTGCACATACAGTATCTACATGTCTACAAAACCTGTCACCACAAAACAAGACACAAAAATAAACAAAGCCAATTTATTTGAATAAATTCAGGCACATCATTTTGTCCTGCTTTCAAGCACATTACACATTATTCACATTTGTACATGTCTATTTCTTTATGAGAAGCACAAACAAGTGTATGTTTACGTACTAAGAAATGTACATTAAAACATGTAGCAGAGTGAAATGCCACCTGAAAGTAAGACAAATGTATACATGAGATCATTGTTTTATATGAAGAATGCTCCATGTTGTGTTTAAACTTTGTACGACAACCCACTTTAGTAAAATAACACGTATAAAAGACTGTAGTACAGAATTCTGTAATCAAAATGATATATGTTTACTCAATAAAAAGCAAGTTTTCTCATTTTTTTATGTAGTTTCTGCAGCAAGCCACTGATCTCATGCAAGTAGTAGTTGTTGTATTTGCCCAACAGAGGGAAGCATGCATCACATCCTGTTAGCCCAGCTGAATCACATACTGTAAGTGTGCATCACATCTTTTCTCACTTAACTTCAGCCAAGGTTGAGTAATGCACAATGATTGACCAATCTCTATTGGCTATGATGTCATGTATTTAATGATTTCTCCAGAATTATTACACAGGAATGCAGACAGGTCATCATCTCTGCACAGATGTATTCCTACTAAGTTATTTATAGTAGTTTGAACTGCCCACCTATTACATAGGTATCATTTAACATATTACGGCAGTGATATCAGAGCTGCAAAGATATCCCATAGAGACTCAATGATACACAAATGACAAAGGTGATCAAGTGCTCACTCTGTCATGTAGAGAATCAGAAGCACTCGTCGGTTTTATCTGTCTCTCCTTTCTCGCAGTCTGTCAGCAACCCGGTGTCCTTAAATGGAAGTGTGTGTGTGTGAGCTGTGCAGAGGAGGAATGCAGGGCTGCAGCATATTGGTCTTGGCAGATTGAAGGGGAATTTTACTACCTATTGGCGTCATGCTCCTTTCAGTCTTTTTTTCTATCCATTATATAAAATGATCTGCCAACCCCCCTCATTTATAAACAGTGACATCTCCAGGTGCAGAATGCAAGTATATGTGTCTCATACCTTTATTTCATCTTCAAAGTGGATGCATCAGTTCTGTAATCAGGTCCTATAGGTGGTGTATGAGTATGTATGGTGTAACGTATGAAAAAAAGCAATTATATTACAACTTTTGAGAGTAAAGGCTAAACGATAATTATCTATGCTGAGCATTGTTAAAAGATGGCTTTAGTACTCTGAACATTTCAGCCAGTCTTACTACTTTTAATAAACTTATATCAATTTAAATCAGATGTCCAGATAAAATTCAAATATATACAGTAAGTAGCAAGGACATGTTTTGCTTAATTTTAGTATGTTTGACTGGATCTAGATTATGTGCGTGATGTGAGTGATTCAATTCAGTCCCCAGAATTTATTGAAGCGTATTTTCAAGTCAAGAAGTTGCGCAGGGCAGATTGTGTGGCGCATGCTGCATACGTGCACTGTAAAGTGACACAGAGCAACATACAGTGTGAATCTGCTGTCTCTCTCTCTCTCTGCTGTCACCTCTCCTTTCTGTTGCAAGACAGTGTTTACTTGTTCTATGAAAAGCACCTCCTGTCTTTCTTTCCGCTCTGCAGCTTTTCTTCTCACTTGATTTCTTAAGTGGCCTTTCACCAGTGCAAGGAGAGCCAGAGGCAGACAGAGAGCAGGTCTCCAGAAAAATATCAAGATTGTTTTACTGAGAGATTAATCCTGACAACAGTTTAAAAGAAAAGCTGTTATTCCTGTTTGCCAGCTAAATCAGATGTGATTTTCTATCTTAATTTTCAAAATTAAGTCCTAAAGTGATTCCTTGACTAGTAACCAAAACCATTTTTAAAAAGGAAACGTTTTAATTTACAGTAGAATAACAAACATTGGTTTTATGTCATATCAGTTTTAAGATTGTTTTAACAATACATTTAGTGGCACACATACTTAGCTGTCCTTATGGACCAGGAAAAGTTTACCTAAGAAATGAATGATAAGACCTGGTCACCAATGCGGATAAACATCTTTCTTTCATTTCTGAACAAACACAGAGCACTCAGCTGCACTGACATTTATCAACAAATAATTTGTATCCTTTTTGTCTGCACTTTCAAATCTGTTTTTAATGGTCTATGTAAAACCTCCTAAATGGCATAGCCAAATATAGAGATGATCATTTGATAAAGAAATCAGGAGCTGCAAGAGCTACGGCTGGATTATAAAGGTCAACGAAGGATGTTTTGCTTCTAAAGGCACCAGGACTAGATAGTAAAAGATTGAAAATGGAAATGTAATGAAATGAGAAGGAAGTTGTATAAAGAAATCCACTGATCTGTTTTATGGTTTGTGTAGCCACATTGGAACCTCAGAGATGGAAATATCCTATTTTCTGTCACAATGAGAGGCATGCAGTAAACAACCATATAAACTTAAACCACTGCTTATTCCCTACAATCAGACCAATAAATACAATTCTCTTCTTACTATCCAAAACCCTAAACATTTTTCAGAAACCACACTTTCCATCATCTTGTTGTTGTGTCCACACAGACACTATTGCAAAAGATACGTGTGGATGTGACCCATTGCTTTCGGCTAAAGCAGACCAAATATTTTGTTTATGGGTCCTTAATGTTTGTTTGAAATCCGGATAAATATCGGCAGTCTATCCAGACGTTAGGGGGGAAACTCTTAAATGTGTTTAATGGTGGTTCCGTGATGGCTTACATTCCTGCCCTGAGTCAAGGATACACCGGGGTGCATAATATGGATGAAAAAAGGGTTAGCATGCATTCAAACTTGACAACAGGTTAGCTAACAGGTGGTGCTTCCAGTGGGCACACACACAAGTACACACATACTCATAAATAGAGTTGATATGTTGCCATGGACCCAGGATGAACCCAAAAGGTTGTAAAAACCTCCAGCCAGGTGACATTAGCTCATCTTTCAATGTAATGGTGGTGCACTTTGCACACAGACATCCCATTTATTATTATTATTATTACATCTATCTTCCCACTGATACACACCAGTAGGCTAATGCACAACTACATCAATGTTCTAAAGCAGATTAGACTATTAAACTATGAATGATCCCATCAGGACTACACAAAACACAAAATGTTGGGCTGCTATATTTGGTGCAGGCAACAGTCCTCTGAACTTTATCTACACTGTCTAACTGACTCGCCTTTGTCCTTCAGGGCTAAATCCACAATAATTAATCGATTCACGAACGTGGAAGAATCTAAAAATAGGACGCCAATAAACAACATCCTCTGACCTGTGTACAAATAATCCTTTGCCCTATGGACTTAGTTATCACTGTTATCCCCCTACTTTTTTTTTCTGTTCTTGTGTTGTTTGGGTTTGTCTGCTACAATAATCAGGGATGCCAACTCTCATGCATCTGGCATGTGGCACACGCTTTCACTCTCAGTCTCACGCTCTCACGCTGCCCAAACTATTCTCATGCCAAAAACAAGATGAACTGGCGATCGTTTTTGGTTGGTTATTTACAGTGTTGAGTTGACAGCTGCTCAAGCTGGCAAACTTTACTGAAGGAAAGGTGGGTTTGCACAGTGCAAAGTGATATGGTAAATATGTTTGAAAACATGATTAGAGTACGATAGCCTATTTTATAAAGGGCATATATATATATATATATACACACAGTGTTGGGTGTAACGCGTTACAAAAGTAACGGAGTTACAGTAATGTATTACTTTTTGCTGTAACGCAGTAATATAACGCATTACTTCTGAAATTTGGGTAATATAATAACCGTTACAATTCTCAGTAACACAGTTACAACACATTTTAACCCGAAATGATGTGGTGTTTTGTTTTTAAGAAATCACAAACATCGCGAGACATTCCGACACCAGAGGAACAATTGTGCAGGTAGAATAGTAACTCAGTAAGACAGTTTACTATTGGTGAAGAGGGCTGCAGAAACAGATTCACAATGCAGAGCTGCAGGCTCGGAGAAAAGAAAAAGACAGGAGAGCGCGCAGGCCGAAGCAACAGAAGGTAACTTTCTCTCGGTCTGCTGCTTGAACCCAGAGAAGTTTCGAGACTCGTGGCAGAGTGTTGAAGATATGCAGCCTCTGTCCTCTGTGGAATCGCCGGCTTTTAGAAAGCTTGTCAACCAAATCCCCGTTAACGCACCAATGACAAGGTGAGCTAACATTGCCAAAGAGACTCGATCATATACAGCAGGTTACAGGGCCGTGCAGAGGCTCCACTAACATGTTATTAATAACACACAGAGACGTAATGTTACCGGTATCAACTATTATTCACCCCACTTAAACGGAGCATACGTTTAATTTCAGCATACTGCCATAGGATAGCTTTCATTAATGAGCTGCAATAAACTACATTTTAGCATTTAAAGCCATAGTTTTGCGGTTATTTTTGGTGAAAGCAACTCAAAAGTAGTGTAACACATTACATTTCAGAGACAGTAATAAAGTAATGTAACTTACTACTTTATAAGGACAGTAATAAGTAATATGGACAGTATTACATTTTGGAAGTAACTTGCCCATCATTATATAGGCTAATGTCCCGCTACGGACAGGATAGCAGTCCTTTAGTGTGTAATTAAACCCATGATATCAAAATCTCACTCCAGCCAGGAACCAAAAGTTGGCGACCCTGTAACACGAGTAAAGGTTCCTTGGGTCCTGAAAGGCCCTATAAAATGCTTTTATTAATAACATACCAAATCAATCAAAATGGTCTGTTTTATGGGCTATAATAGAAAGCCAATACCAGTACAGTGATGTGTCTGCGCCATTTCATTTATTTACACTTTATTTATCCCAAACTGGGAAATACATTATAAAGATTCCTTTAAGAAGGTATATGTACATAGGGCAAATTACACACAAACATGTTTGTACCTGCAGTTTCTCCAATTTCCTGAAACATAAACAGGACAAACAGTTACAGGAAAAAGAGCTATTTAAGGCCCACGCAGATAAATGTTAGTAAACTTTTTGTGCTGTTATGTTATCCTTAAGTACCTCGCTGCACTCTCAATGGTCCAATCTATTAGCGCTGACTTCCCATCATTTCCCCGGCCTTTTTGTGCATGTTCCTTGTTGTGATCATAACTTATCTCAAATGTTATAGTATGGGAGAGCACAGAACTTGTTGATATCTAATCTGAGGTCTGTCCCTCACATGGGTCAGTGCGTGCATCCGGAGCTAATAATAGTGTTTTATTTTTACTGAATGAACTGCATAAGAGGTTCTTGGAGACAATTCAAAAAATACAAGGCATTAATGGAGCAAATATTCCACATGTTGAGGCAAGGTGAACGTCAGAATCAGCATTCTGCATCAGCATAGCATTGTAGGTAAACAATAGTTATTTTTCTGTTTAACTGTACAGTGAATGCCCTCTGGTACAAAAGGTCTCCAGGGTTCAAGTCCATGTGAGATGCAGCCAGGCTGAATTTGTCCAGTGAATTTCTAATTGAGTAACAGGTAAATATTTACTGAGCAAACTGACCAAGCTTCCTGGACAGTCAACAAAGTGCTGAATCACTCAAGATCTATTGACGAGAGAATGCAAAAGAACTGGATGTGATGTTTTCCAGTTTATAGCATTCTCTGTTGAAGAGGTAATAGCCCACAAACAACCCCTCTCGTAAGCACCCGCACACACATAGATATCATGAGATCAATGGAGGAAATGTTCTGAGGTTCCCCCTCCTTAGTTACTGTCTCTATGTTTCAAATCTTGCACGGCACACATGCTTTTTACTTGCAGTTTGATTTAACACAGGGGCCAATAAAGCAGCTTTCTCTTTCTTGCAAATGTCAACTGTGTTGGCTTACATGTCAGAAGTTACCAGCAGACTTGATCAACCCAGGATAGTTACCTAGCATTAGCTCTTTAGCTCATTAGCTGAAACCGTTTATTGGTAGGAAACTCCATCTTGAGCTTACTTGTAAATGTTCCCCAGGTAATAAGACAAGAGCCTGTGAGCCCTGGTATTGTAGTACAGTATTATAAATGTATTTTGATTTAATGTTAGACTTATTGCTTTAACTTAGCCCTCTTAGGATGCAATCAAGGTTGGATACATCACATAGGTTAGATATAAAAATGTCACTTTTACAAATGGCTTTCATGATTAACTGGTAATGAGTTTTAGCTGGAGTTATAGAGACCAACCGCTATGAATAGATCACTGCTCACTTAGCAGATAAATCCACTGTTCAATCCATCCCTTAAGCTATCTTGTGCTTTGGTTTAGCGAGACTAAACAACTTTTTAGATACGGAGTATCAGCATGCACAAAACTTCAAACTCAAAACTTGATAGGCCCGTTGTGACTGTAATGAAGGTGGCTAAGCTGTTATTGGATGATTTTCGTTAAGGGGAGGGATTTAGCAAGTTTGTTTTATGTTTGCATCCTGTTTACTAAATATAGACATCTTTCTGGGATAATGTTTCCTGTCAGATTAGAAGAAGTTCATAAGATATTTTGGATTCATAGACAGCCAGACTTACAGTTTGGAATGGAAACATAGTCAGTGAGAAACCGTGATAACAGAGAGTCCTCTGGAAATGTCTCTTGATAGAGATTTTATTGTGACTTTGATTATCTAACAAAAATCCTTCTTGTTATTAAATATGTTCTTCACATCATTTCTTTATTCCCTGCCAAAAGTCAACATGACATATAATAGTGTTTAACTATAATAATTTTAAAAATATGTGTGTAAATTAGTTGTTCATAAGATGGATGGTGGACAACTGCTGAATTATCATTACAATAAGAGGCATCATCAAAAATACATTTGTATCTTTACTGATTTATTGAAGCATTTAAAACTGAAAGTGCTCAAATGGGTTAAGAGTCAGTTTTTCCGGCAGGATTATTCAAAATCTTTACCCAAACCAAAGTGATAACATTTTGCAATTTTCCGACTGAAATCAAATTCATTTGTCTTACCAAACCTCATCAGATTTCACGCCAATTGTTCTTCGACATGGAAGCTCCAATATGACCAAAAACTCAGCCTGTATATATTTTTCTCTTTCTCTGTACTACACTCAATAGGCTCCATGTGGACTTCAACACTTTTACAAATCCTTGCGCGAGCATTAAGCTCTTGCTTAAGCAACTGTTTGGCTGTTTGTGATTATACATTTTTTAATGAGCTACCTGGATAGTTTCTGCAGTGAACCATGTGTGAAGGAGTGTGGGAACATGTAGTTTCCATCCATTAAATCTGATATTCCTGTAAAACAATGAGAGTGAGTAAGGTAATAGCTTCCTTTGATTGAAAAAAAAAAAAAAAAGTTCCTGTTTGTTTCCAAATTCAACAGAGGAACACAAAAGTCAAACGCTGAATGTCAGCACACAGCGGCCTCTGGCACTGTACTTTTAACTATCCTCATGGTAACGGATTACATGACACTTCCTAACAGCACTGACATTTGATAAAACTGTTAAAACAGGGGCCATGCTATTATATATAATTATGTATATAAATGTATGATATAAATGGAACAATATAACATAATTACAATTCAAAGCCTGGAAATGGCTTTGATGAAGGACTTTGTTTCAGTTAGTCTCAGCTGGTCCAACTGATCAAATGAATATGACGACAATGAACATGACTAACCCAATAACGAGAAGGAACATTATTAGCCGCAATCAGATCTCCTCAGTGACCTTTAAATTAAAACGCTGTTCAGGGTTTTGATGATGTCTTTCTTTCGTAAGACGTGATGTCCCTCTGTCATGGTGCTTAATCACTGGAACCATTTTAGCAGACACGTGCTTTCTGCCCACTCGAGTGCCCTAAAGTGTAAGCAGTATGGGCAATAAGTGACAAGACTTTGGATGCTGTTAATGTTACAACAAAGCCCTCGCTTGACGTTGGCCTAATCCAAGAGAGGATCCAGAAGGCCTCCGCTTGCGGGTTTCTGTCCTGCATGTGTCTGAGTGGAGGTGTTTACAGCGCCCGTTGCCATAGCAGTATTTTAGCTGAATTGCGAATCGGTTATATAAATATTGATGTGTGGTTTCTCGGATATACATGCACATGTGCACAAAACACACTGGCACTAACGCACACAAGTTCAGACCTACGTAGGCTTTGGATCACATATATAACCAAAGATAATAGGGGAAGTTGAACTGAATAGATGTACTATAACTTTACTACAAAATAATAAAGGAGACAGGGAGGACATTTTGTAAAATTGTAGTGGAAAGTCTTTCAGCCATAACAAAGTTCTTAAACATCATTAACTATGACTAAGATTTGTTTTCCTTTTAAGATAATACAGCAGCTACACACAATAGAAATGGGCAGAAAAACCTCAAAACAAAAGGGGAGATCAACGGCTGCAGCAACCTAAAACAATCAGTTGCTCCTTTCAATTCTCATCCACTACCATTTCAGGCAACCACTTGCAAGCCGGTCTGCGTAGGACACACAACTTTTTGTTATGTATTTAGAGTCAGATTTGTACATACAGTGAAACTACAAGTACGCGGTGTACTGTATCTGCATGCCAGTTATGTGATCAGCACGTTACGCTAGCTAGGTTTTAATTTGAGTCACACACAACTGTGTAGCAGCACATGCAGAAACAACACACACACACACACACACACACACACACACACACACACACACACACACACACACACACACACACACAGAATCAATTAGAAGGCAGGAGTCAGGGTAAATAGTGCTTGTGCGATGATGGGAACACACATGCTGTCCTCGCAGAACGGGAACAGGGTCAAGGGAACAATAAGAGCCAGCGGTTGAGATATGGGCATCTTAGTTTACTTTGTATTAGAAAGAGGTGTGCATTATGAAATAAAACATTACATTAGTTTTAAAAATGTAGCTATTACCTAAGTGTTCCTGCTTCTGGCCTTCCTACTATGATAACAACACATTGTAGTAGTTTCCCTACTTAATAGACTAAAATCCCATTCAGTTTCCCCGTACGACAGCATTTGTCTTTCTGTCTGTCTTTTGCTGCATTCATTATCCATGAAGTAAAACACTGATTTATTATTACGCAGAATAAATAATACATTATTTTTTTTAGCTCTAGTCTGAGTAAATTATAATAAATAATTATACAGTGTGAACGACTGCACCACCTTCAATGCTTTTCTCTGGGACATTTTGTTCAGTAAACGACTGATAAAACTCAAGCACATAATCTCTGTTTGCTCTGGTATTATCATAAAAACTGACATAATGCAAAACATAAAAGTAAACAAGAACATTTATTTTGTTTAAGTATAGATTTTTTTCTTCAATAGAAACAAACATCACTTTTAGAGTTGGATGGATTCCTGAGTTTGTCGGTATAAAGCCTTGGGGAGCGCCTTAGCAGTTTCTACTGTATAACTTTATAATTTGCTTCAGTTTTTATTGGATTGTTTATATATGGAAATGAATGGTGCTATGACAGAGACATTTAGCGACTTGAGGCTAATGGTTTTGCAATCTAAAACACATTAAATGAGGCTTGTAGCTTAGACTCCAGCTTCACACAACAAACACAGGGAACAGATGTTTCCACCTCTCTGTCACTATACAAATACAGTCAAAGGTTACAGTCTGATATTACACAAATGCTTCGTGTTGTTTACTCCCACTGCGAGGTGAAGCACTTTGTTTACATGAGCGTGTTTGTGATCGACATCACTCCATGGCTGCCACCTCTGACTCTCATTCGCAGCATTCCTCCCTTCCCTCCCAAATGCCATACATCTCATCCCAACGAGCCCGCTGCTTTCCAAAAAATCGCTGCCCTTGTCTGTTGAGAAGCCCTTTTTTTTTGGCTGTGAATAGAATTCCTGTAGTCAATAATCAGCCAGAAATATCACCTAAACCTTATGAAACTTACTAGATAGATATTACAATTATATTTATCAAGGTGTTGGCATGGTCTGAATGAGAGTGTAAAATGTAGAGGGGGTGGCAAGCAGCGACAACGTGATTGACGTCACTCATATAAATGTTCAAAAACACAAGTGCAATTAAGCATGACAAATGCAGCCCAATGATGCTGTAAATATTCGGTATATTAACATAACCTCGTAATAGACCAATACCAAGAATGTTATTTATATATTATTTAATCATTAAACAAGGGCATCATACAAATAAACAGCTGTATGAATAGATAGTTACGACACTGACATGTTAAATACAACTTGATCGATGCCATAATTATTTATTAGAACACTATAATATAGTACAGTAATTATAATGAATGGCTGTGCAACCTTAATAGCTAGTCAATGATATTTGGATTCTGCAATTAAACCCCCAACTTAATCTTTCCAACCAAAACAATAAATGAATCATGCACAGCAAAGTCTTACACGGCCAGAATATTGTTTTTTTTTAAATGTGTTTTTCTATCTTGTCAGCTATTAAATCCAGTTGTAGGATAGATGGGGTTGTTAGGGCATATGTCAATAATATCTTCTTACTGTTGCGTCATCATAGCAAGTGACAAATCCATCATCTTTGCTAATTGCCTTATGTGAGTTCCTGCCAACATGAAGCCTCAGAGGCTGGCTGCACCAGATTGCATTGGTTATACATGCATAACTGTAAAATAGCTTTTGAAACTATGTATGTAACTAGCGTAGCATAAAAAAAGGTATTTTGCTCCATTGTGTCTGCAGACAATAACAAAAATATTGGCCTTTTCGTTTTCCTAGTGGACGGTCTCTGCATAGCTCCCAGCTTTGGAAAGGATTTTGAGGCCGTGGCCATTTCAATTCCAAGCAGAAAGGTCATCCGCTGGTCAGAAAATGTCAGTAACATTTTAATAGATAGCAACAGTTCCAGGCCTCAGTAACCTGCCAGCTTTTCAGAGCAGCTCCGAGAAGTGACTTTTGCACAAGCATTGTTCATTAACATCCTGTGACATGGGAAGCAGCCCTCTCCTGAGCAGTGCTGAATAACAGGAGGCAGAGGATAGTCGGATCAAGTACAAAACACACATATTCTCTCTCACAAATGTGCAGACAATGCACCTTTTGTATCTGCTTTCATTATGTAGTTTGACTCAGACTGACTCAGTATCCTGTCTGTGGGCCTCTGAGTTTATTTTCAGATATTAGTGCATATTGTGGTTTTACCATTGTTTGTGTGTATTTTGTGAGTGAGTGTGTCAGCAGCTGTCATCCCATTACACAAGCACTCAGAAACACACACACACACACACACACACACACACACACACACACACACACACACACACACACACACACACACACACACACACACACACACATATCATAAACATCATACTCCCTACGCTACAACCACAAGTTTATTCCCACCCCAAAATGTCCTTTCATATGTAAAGGACGTTGGAAAAATATTTCCTTTGATATAAATTGAAACAATGGAAAACCAAACATGGCATTTAGGCTATGTTTAGGTTATGTAATAACACATCAAATAAAATTAAAGAGGTAAACACGTCAGAGAAATGTTCTCCACAAATTAAAACTTTGTTATGAATCAAAGAAAGAATAGGTTTAGCCTTTAGTTTTTGGGATTTCTCTCCCACGTTTCTTTGTGTATTCTTTAGTTTGGACCTTTATTAAATCTTGTTGTTCTGTATCTCGCTGTGTTTTCTGGCTCGTATAAAGGCTCCATTGTTTCTCCAATCTCCTTTGGAGCCCAGTTTTCTGTTTTTAGTCTCCTTTTTCTTATTTTCTTTCTACTCGCTGGCCAAGATCTACGAGGAAGTGCAAACATTCATCAAGACCAAGAAATGGCCAACATTATTATCAAACAAGCAAGCTGTGTCAGGTTATTTGCGTAGTTTACTAACACAGGTTATGCAAATAGGTTGCTATTAGAGTCCAACATAATAACAGCTATTGTTGCTAATGAATTAATATAAGGCCTGTTTGCATGGATGGAAGAGCTAAAATAGAACCTAATAAAAATAAAGAATTGCACAATAGATTCCTTAATTCTGAACAGTTGGTTTTTTTTCGGGGTCACATTCGCACTGGACATGAATTATGGATAAGTCACACCTGGAATGTAAAGATAATACTAAAAACACTTGTCTCTAAAACGGCTGCAGTTTTTTTATTAGTTTAGTTGTTGTATCAAAAAGTTTTCTATGTTAGACGCAACAGCCGAATAATGAACAATAGCACATATTGCTCACAATAAAAGACAGTGAGAATTGACTGTGATTCACACCTCATTATTTCTCAAACAGACCTGCTGTTGTCTATTGCTCATTCATTGAACGTTTTTCCAAGGTATCCAAGTAGGTTGATGTTAAAAAGAAAGATACAATTGTGGGCAAGAAAGAAAAAATGGAAATAGAAAATTATTCATAGTTTTTGGAAGTAGGAAGTTTGACAACCAGGTTTTTCTGCATCCCCAATAGCAGATGCCTCCTGTGAATTAAAGTAGTGCAGTCTGGTTTGGAGAGTCACATGGAGACAATTTTAGGGATAATTTCTTCCTCTATTTGTGCACTTTATAGATTCCACATCCTGATAAACAGCGATTTTGGTTAAGCTTTAATTCACTCCTATTTATTTAATAGCAGAAAGTGAAAGTAAATACAAACAGAAGTGCAGTAGCCAACAAATGTTTCTCTCTATCTTACAGATATTAGCTCCAATACTGGTCTTTCCAGCACGCACGCACGCACGCACGCACGCACGCACGCACGCACGCACGCACGCACGCACACACACACACACACACACACACACACACACACACAAAAGAGCCACACAATGTCAGGAAACTAAGATTTAACATGTAGCACAAATCCAAATCTGCGCTGTACACAAAATGGTTTTCCGAGTCCCTGAAACATTGTTCCTATGCCAGCTTGTCAATTTGTTTTGAAATAAAAAGAAACCATGGAATGAGAAGGAAGGAAGCAGTCTGAGGGAGTTCTGATGAAGAAAAACTGCAGAGGTTAAAGGGTTCAAGTGGGGGAATAGTTTAAAAACACAAATACAAATATTTATTTCTTCACCTTTTGGGTTTTAGGTTTAGACTTTGAGTCTTGGTCAAGAATGTTTCATAGCTGTGTTTAGAATATTGTTCTTACAATGTGTTTGTTCTGGATAGAATGCACAGTTTGTTGAGACAAAGATAGGCA
Source organism: Eleginops maclovinus (assembly GCF_036324505.1). Lineage (NCBI taxonomy): Eukaryota > Metazoa > Chordata > Actinopteri > Perciformes > Eleginopidae > Eleginops > Eleginops maclovinus. The sequence continues at coordinate 11,975,792 of NC_086356.1, read as the reverse complement.
AATGGTCCTTGGGGAACAGCAGCCCCTTGTTTTTTTCCTAACTTCTCTCCCAACCACACACACTAAGCTCACTTGACTTTGGCTGAATGAACATGGTTATAATAACAAGTTAATTTCGAACTGACTTTAGCATTGCCAGGAACAAGTTAGTTCACATTATTGCCCTCACATGTGCTTGCATGTATGGTAGATAGGAATGTAAAAATAGGTATTAAAAAAAGAAATGTGTGTAGCACACAGTTTAAACCTTTATCTGTGTATCTGCTCAGCCATCCCACAACCCAAATGGCGTGTCAACATCTGCATCCCATGCTTGGGGGGTTTTACTGTGGTGTGGTCTTTGGCAGATCCTGTGTTTTCTTACTGTCTTCAGTGAGGCATGCGTGGAGTCTATACACATGAGCCTGCACACACACACACACACACACACACACACACACACACACACACACACACACACACACACACACACACACACACACACACACACACACACACACACACACACACACACACACACACAAGCACACATTAGGGCTATTTTTAGAAAAGCCTTAGACTTTTTATGTCTCTCTGGTTATTGCCAGGCACACTGTGTGTGTGTGGTGTGTCAAAGTCTCTTTTGTGTGTAGGGGGGCCCCGGGTGGAGTCTGGCTGCCAGAAGGAATACATAAAAGAAAAGAAAACATACCTGAAAATAGATATAGACCTGGTTTTTATAAAATATCTGTTTTATGGTCCATCCCTGGCCTCCGATTTCGCACTGCTTCTGCTTGGATACCATCCACATTGTTCTTTTATTACTACTGCAGATGTGGTTAGTAGTGTGTAGATTTATTCAAACATACCCTTTACATTATGATTCTAAATATGCATCTAATTAGCCCCTTGCTGATGCCTATTGTAGCAGCAGAGAAGACACATTTCATTGTCGGTGTGTATTTACAGTAGATCTCATCCAACTGAAACATAGCATTCTGGTGTGAATGGGCATCCAGTCTTTACATGCAGGCGGCTAGTTGGAAAAAGGCTGACCCATCATGCAGACTATCCCTCCACACAGCATAACTTGTTCTCCTAAAACCCCTGAATAATCCTCTCGAGATCGCAAACTTGCGTCGTTTTTCTATTGTTTATCGTGGTTTCCTTTGTTTGTAGCACAATTTGGATCATGAAGTTAGTCTTAAAGCTGGAGGATATACATTTGATCAAATATAACTGGTTTTAGGTTTAGAGTTGTCGGCACAGTTCACTAAATTAAAAGTTTTACTTAATGACTGTTCCTGTTTATTCATTTTTGTTCCCTCCCCCCCCTCAAACTCTTGTTTTAAATACCTTCAAGCACCAATTTTTTTTAACCCAGTTTTACTATTGAGCATTTGTCAGTATAGCATCAAACAGCAGCTACAAAAATATGTTGTCCAGGATCCAAGGTTGTCCATATTTTAGGCAATTCCTTCACATTATACACTCATTAACCTTTCACAGTCAACAGTAACTTTAGTCAGAGCGCATCAGTCTACACTTCTTAAACTGACAATCAAATGAAAGATGGATGCTCTACTGCTATCAAGGATTGTAAACAGACACAGCCATTCTCCAATACTGGGGATTTTTATTTTCTAGGAACAAGGGTTTTATACAAATGGTGAATTAAAATAAAGGAATGATAAAACAATTCACAGCCAAACTTGAAGCCATGAAAGATTTAATATAAAAGATCTCTCATAAAGCAACTATGGTAAAAACAATGCAAAAGCACAACAGGATATTGGTTGAGGCATTTGTGTTATGGAGGGTGGCTTTACATAGATGAATAATGCAGGATATGTTTGCTCATGGGGATAAAATGTATTGTTTACATGAATCAAAGTCCCACAAACACAATGATCACACACATTTCCACAATTGGTATTCACACAAAACATATCCATGTGGTTGTGTGACTACATTACTGAGGTCCCTCATCGATATGATGCCTGTTTAACTTCTAAAATTAGCATGATGACCCTTCACATGTACGTACACGTAGTTTGACATTTTGGTGACAAAGTCATACTGACGTTATTGCTGAGAGAAGCTTTTAAGATTGTTGAAACATCTAGCATCTTTCTGTTGAATATAAAGCTACAGCCAGGATACGTTAAGCATATTCTGGAAACAGGCGGGAACAGCTGGTTTTGATCTTCTTGCAAGAAATAAAACTTTGTAGCTTTCTCACTGATGGGTAACAACAGCTGCGGTCAGCATGAACTCAGGCACTTACGGTGGATTCCAATGGTAAAACGTTGTATGGCAGAAAAGATTGTGCAGAAGGGGTAAATATGGATTGTTATGTTACTGCTGGTGGAAGTTGGGACCTTTTAAAGGTTTTCTACAGATATTTGGAGTCCATTGTAAGTGACTAAATTCCCGCTGCTGTTGTTCACAGCCTACTTTCAAGCCTACAGGAGGTGAGTGTTTTGGTGTAGAGTGTCACTTTTATTGAAAACAGCACCTTGAGGAAGTGAAGGCCAGCCAAAAATGGCCTCAAGTCTCCAAAATGTCCTCACTCTCAAGGCTTAAACTCACTTAGGTCCCACAGAGATAGAGAACATTAAACCATGTGTTAGCAGCTGTGGCCAGTATCTAGCTCAGATTAAACTGTGTTCCTGTAATACAATGGCTCATTATTTAGAGACACACTCTCTCTCTCACACACACACACACACACACACACACACACACACACACACACACACACACACACACACACACACACACACACACACACACACACACACACACACACACACACACACACACACACACACACACACAATGGGGCAGCTTCAGGCCTTGAGATTAGTGCAGATTGACCCCTTCCCCACCCTGCAGCAACTTCCTTTTAGCTTTTTAACCAATGAAAATGGTGGGTTGGCAGAAAGTGTAATGTGAAACCGGGGGTCTTGGCTCAACACTTCCAACCTAGGGGCACAGTTGGAGGCCAGCAGAAACAACAGCCGTGGTCTTTCACACTCTCTCACTCTCGCAGATTCTCCTTACTTTGTTTGTACCCTGTTGACAAACACCATCTGCTGCATGCACACAGTCAGACTGTTTTCAGCCAAACACACACTTCTGAGAGTGTTGCCGTGTGGGATTTACACCATGGACTGCTGTTATGGATTAATAATTTTGGTGGCTGACCGTGTGTGTTACAGACTAGTCTCAGTGTAGCCTAACTGGACACACCGAGGACTCACTAGCTTACTATCCGACTGAGGTTGTCCCTGCCTGTTGGAGCTAGTTAAAGCTAGTCGCAGTGTCTGCATGAGGCTACAGGGCCCTCTCTCTGTGTGGAGGGTGGATGATGCAGTGTGTGCTCTCCTTCATCTCCCCTCAGCTGAGCGCCGGATCCCCCTGTAGCTGCGAGGTCAGCCCCGAAGGAACAAAGAAGAAGAAATCCAAGAACCTGTAAGTACTCAAGCAAATCTGTTTCTTTTTGGTGTATGTTTCCTTTCTGTGGTTATTCTCAGTTTCACCTTCTGCTCATTGTGAAAGTTGGAAACAGGGAAATGCATATTATGTTTTACTTGTAACAAAGACTGAGAATTAGAATACAAATATGTGAGACTAAAGGAATAACAGTGAGTGATCTTTCATTGTCCTGACAAAAAATCCTTCGTTGTGAGCCTTTTAGTTTCATGCTAATTTAATCAACTTGTATACCCAGTAAAAGGGTCGAAATGTTACACCCTGCTTTAGCATCCATTACTTTTAAAGGATGTCTTTACTCATGTCTAAACCATTGGTGAATGATAAAGAAAAAGCACATGGGGGGTTAATTGAGACCCCAGGACTTCTCTGACAATGTGTTGTGGGTGGATTAGTGAACAGAAGATGTCAGGACATGCACAAACAACAATGGCTACATTTAAACCTTAAACGTTCTTCAATGTAAAAATAGGTTTCAGATTTTTCATTTCTTTGCACTTTAATGGTGCATATAAATATGTTGACCACTGTCACAGCCTGTGCAATACCTGCACGTGTTCACAGAGCTGCAAATGACAAAGCACGTTTGAGGCTTAAGGTGACTGTAAAAGCTAATCAACCAGCGCTGATCATCATCTACTTAATTAAGTGGACAATGATGTGTGTGCTGTTGTAACATATGTGTGTCTGACATTCTCAGTAAGGTGTGTGAGATGTGTGTCGACGCCTCAGCGATTCATCAGCTGTTCAATGAGCCTTATTTACGCTCCTGTTCATCAAGATGAAAGCACATTTCACGCCGAGAGGACAATGAAACCACTCACAGTGCCTGATGGCTGCCCATTCTTCTGCCAAAGCTGAGTTTTTATGTTGTTTAGGGAACCAGCAGATTAAGTGATTAAGATTCCACAGCCTTTTCCCCAAGTCCAAAATATCTCGCGTTTTGTCCACTCCTGCAAAACCGCTTCAGACCAGCTTTCTTTGCATTAATAACAGACACTTCACAGCATACGTCATTTTTTTTTTTTTTTAGGTCTAAAACATGTGTTTTGTTTCCTTAAAATTTAGTTTGAAATCTAGAATGTGTGATAGCAATTTGATTCTATTTAACGTCACACTTGGTACACAAATTACAAGTTAAATTATCATAACAAATTTAGTCTAGCCACACATTGCAACTTGGCTAACAGCATTTGTTGACATTGCTCAAATGTCATGGTCTGCAAACAGTGAGTTTCCTACCACAGTAGGTAAACAAACATGAATCATGATGTTAGGTCATCTCTCATTACACATCACTGTCCCTGCAGAGGATTCTTGTTTGTTTTCAAAATCAAACAAAACTGTGATTAAATGGATCCCTGCATTTTTAACTAATCCACTCAAAATATGTTTCTTCTTTAATTTATTTTTCCATTTTTAAGGGGATTATGACATTTTTGACTCAAGAAATGTAATAGAGTTGTAAACGTAATATTTATCTTCTGTGCTCTGTGCCACCTCTTCACTTGCATAAATACCCTTATTTTAAGAGATTTTTTTGACTAAGTAAGTAATTTAGACTCTTTTTCTAGTGCACCAGGCTCTATCTTTCCCTTGTCCAAGTGCAAGTTGTTGATTGGCTGCGATGTAAATGTCTGATTGCCCCGCCAGGTGCAACGCTAATTAGCCTAAATGGATTCACCTGTGTTTGTGGCTTTTTAAAAGGCACTGCTGAGACGTGACGCTGATGACAGCTGCTTAGAAGAAGCGTTTTTCTCCCCGTCTCCTCTAGACAAAATGACTTTCCACCATTGATTGCAACAATTGTATGCCCTCATTAGTCAATATGAGAAGTTCTTGAGCACTAGTGTTTACACCCGTCTTTTAGTTTCCATGTTATCCTCAATAATCTGAGCCTCCATCGCTTATAATATCCTTTAGACCAATATCCAGCCATTTTTCATTTTGCCACACTAAACAACACCAGGGGCAATAATCTACTTAATCATATGAAGTCACACCAATAAACATACCTCAAATACAATATCTCTCTGTGTACCTCCAAGGAATACAAATGCAATGTGTGGTTGCTATAGATAGAAATCTCAGGCATTCTATATAACGAAACATAAAGGAAATTAAATTATTTCCTACAGATGCAGGCTGATATGCAACATAACATAGACAGAGCCATTGGAGCGTGTAGATGGACATTAGTGGCCTACAGCATCTGATCTGGTCTAATTAATGTAAGATGGAGCAATTTATAGCTTAAAGAAAGTATTTTGAACTTTGGTCTTGGGATTTTTTTTGGAGTGGGGGATGAAGTAGTTGCAGCAGATGTTATTCCCTCTCTTCTTAATGTTTGTCCTGTTCTGTACATTGTGTGCATCTTGGAATATGTTCATCCTACTCTGTAAATACTGTTGTTCTTCCCTTAAGCACCCTACGCATCATTAATGCCACAAAGATTGGATTAATCAGACATCATTTCTTGACGTAAAAACATGCATGAAAATAATAAAATGGATCACATAGAGGTGAGATGATACTTACATGTGAGAGCATCTGTCTTCTTCTACATGACTGGGCCCATATGCATCATTTACAAAAACAAGGAGAAAAGCAATCAACTTCTTAAACATTCTCACTCTTCTGCTCTTTTTATTTCCCTTGTGCACTTCCTATACACTTCTTTCTTCTCTCCTTTTGTACAAATGTACTTCCTGTGTCTAGTGTTTTGGATCCAGAACAGCTGTTTTCCTGACATTGTCCACATTATCTCAGCCTCTCCCCCCTCCATTATCACGTTTTGTTACCCACTCCAGGTGTTCTGCAACCCCAAGCAATATATCCCTGCACTTAGCACTATACTGCTTTTTTCCAACCGGTGATTTGTAGCAAGTAGCAATAAAGCCATAAACCTACATGAACTAGTGCACCAGACAGATCTGTGTGGAAATGTAGATTATTCCAATTATATTTGGGTTACAATACTACAGTGATTTAACAGGTATCAAAGTCCCATTCATAAAATAAATAGTGACAGTTGGAGAGGGAAGTGTTTATTACAAATACAGCACACATCACCGTCTGTAGGGTTGTGTTTTTTGTACATATATGTATATACTGTATGTATCTCTAAATATATATTTGTAACCTTCTCAGTATTGAGAGATGTAGAGTAATAGTTTTGATCCTGTGCCATCCCTTGTTGCAGTACCCAGGCACATAATTGATTTCATATGTTGTTATTGTTGTTGTGGTTTTTTCATGGTTTTGCTGCCAAAGTCCATGTGAGGCCCCTTTTGAGCGTTGTGAAAATTAACACTAGTTCTGTAGTTGGACATGATGTGCACTGACCTTGTTGTACAATCAGTGCTGAAATTATGTGAACCACTCAAAGCCATTATGTCTAAAAAGCGTCTTCGCCTTTCAGGTTATATAAATACATCTACAAGCACTTCTTTTAAAGTTAAGTGGACTCCCTGAAAATGGAACAGCTCATCACCTTATAACAAGTAAATAACATAGACTAAGAAATAACAGCTGGATCCCAAGGTGTGAACACTTAGGCATTTATTGCACATGGTCAGACACAATAGTGCTTTTAAGAGTGCTCCACACATTGCACTGCTACTACATTGTTGATTCGTTTTTATTCCATGCATTCTTCTTACTTGTCAAATCCTAGCACCTACTTTACCTACATTTTCATTGTTCTAAGCACAGTGACAATAAAGATCCTTCTATAAACACACAATGCAACTTGACAGCCATCATTTCAATTGCAATCTAATAAAGTAGCATCATTTGAGGCAACTCAAGTTTATTACTTTTTTCCGTTTTCATGCAGAATACCCCCAAAGGCCTCTAAACAGACTTTGATGCGCTGAGTGGAATTATGTTCCCCACAATAACTGTGTTAACATTCTTTTATTAACTTTGTGAGGATGAGCCAAAGTTGGCTTCATAAATACTTATGGACCTTAAGTTTCATACATTTAGCTTAGAGCACGACTCTGTCTGGACTCATAGTGTACATTTACTCAATCAGAGGGACAACACACAGCCTTAAGTCAAGCATCTGGTTGTAACATCATCTTTAAAACCTGGCTAAATCAGGTTAAAGATCAAACAGGTAAACAGGGAGCAAACTGAACACATTTTTCAAGTTCATCTTTTTTCTGTTCTTGATTGAACAGATTGGATGGTACTGTCACACAGACAGAAACTAAGCCAGTTATAAAAATCTGTTGAATTCAATTTAATGCAAACAAGCATTCACTGAAAAACTACAGAAGAGATGATATGATACTTTGATGCTTTTAACGTGTGTCTTGTAGCCTGATGTTAGATTTAAAACAGAGCAATATACCACTGATTAGTAAAGTCATTGGTTTACACAAAGGTCACCTCAACTTACCAATCCTTAAACTAAAAAAAAAGGGTCCAGACCCCAGTGGAAGGAATCTGTGCTCTCTCAACTCTGCGTGGTGATTGGTTTAGCCCAGGGTCCGCCTTCCCCCGACCCCCCGGACTATATAAAGCTCCAACACATCCTCTGAGGGGTTGGAGGAATGTGATTGTCAAACAAACCCCTGGGCCCTGAGCACCTCCTGACACACGCTTACATGCAGTCTAATTTCCACACCCACCAAGTGAACCTGCGTACATGCTGGCACCCATGTTTCACACTATGGTTGATTTCTCAGAGAAGTACCTGGAAAGGTAAGAGCAAGGCTCTTCTGCACTTTGATTATGGAGAATAAGAAACATCAGAAGACAGGATGATGAAAGCATGGGCGGGGACTGTTTAACATCCCACCGGAATCGATGCTCTAAAGCTGGTAGGAAGCGATCTGACCTCTACATGGATCTCATTTGACAGTCGCAGTGAGGGAGACGAAACCCCCGTGAGACCAAAGTGCTCAAACTATTTTGGAGGAAGGAGCTTTGAGTTCTAACTCAAGGCTGCCCCTTTTGCTTATTATACGCAGCCTGGATTTCAGGAATAGGATTGCTCATGTGGTCTTGGTGGCTAGGAAGGTGAGTATGCTCAGAAGTATAGCTTTTTTGGGGGTTTGATTGAGGGAGACTGAATGACATAGTGTTATATTTATGGATGAAATTGAGGACAATTCCCTTTTTCACTGTGCTTCTAGGAACATGGCAGAGTGACTTTAAGTCTTGGTTGTGAGGCACTTCTCTTCCTTTTTGTGTTACAGTGTATCATCTCTGGATTATTTTGTCTGTGAGCAAAGAACAGAACAAACCGTTACAGTGTGTACTCATCTTTCTAGTCAGAGCCCATGCCGTGTAAATGTTATTTCAAGTGTTACAGACACACTGACACAACCCTTGACCCAATACTCTCGCACAGAGGCACAAACAGAGCCACGCGCTTCAACCGTGTTGTTTGTGTGTCGTGTTCTGCATACACAGCCATCTCTAAATAGAACGTAGCAGAGGGAGTTGAAACATGCTTGAAACTTGACTGCTGCTCTCACTGACTGTATTTCAATGCTGTACTCATCACTGCACCCCGAATCTCATAGGCTTTACAAAGGGCAAAGTCCTCTCATTGTGGGAAACAAAGCTCTACATAGCAAACAACAAAAGTGGGATGAAATGGGGCAGTGGAATTGGCTTGTGCTTGCATGGTTCATTGTGATCTGCAGTGTGTCTGTCTGCGGCTCTCGACCATGTGCTCCCAGAGCCTTTCCCTGGGAGTGCGGCCTACTTTCCAGAACACCAGGAATAGCCGGTGGGTTGCTATTAGTATGTCTAATGTGAGCCAAGCAAAGAGGGAATAAGAGGACGGAAACCTGCAGATAATTGTGGAGATGAAGACCTCTCACATCTTCACTCAAGCACATAAATCGCTCTCTTGCAAAGACACAAACAGACACTGAGGTGTGTGTGTGTGTGTGTGTACACATGCTGCAAACACTTTGTGAGCTTGTGGGTCATTGGAGCATACATTTATGGACGGCAGCGTGTTAGATCAAAGATCATCATAATTTGATAATCCTTTAAAGAGCATGTGTCAGTCTTTGAGCAGATTAAATTAAGTGGAGGGTTTAGTGTTTGTCATGAATCAAACAAAGTGTGATTAGTGGACACTGCAAAGGGTGCTGGGGAGCTATTTGCAGATACAGTAAAGTATCAACTCTAAATACAGAGGTGCTCCACATGAGAGACTGTGAGAGGTGCCATTAGCACATAGGTGCTAAGAGAACTGGGTATAATATCATTCTTAAGCATACAACACCACTTTCCATCTCTGACATTGAATAAACCTGATAAAGGAATATTGGCCTTGTTGGTATGAAGAGCATGGCTGAATGTATCGGCCCACTTTTCTCTTGTTTAAAGTGTGAGTTAAGGAGTTCAGAGTTACACCCAAGAAGGTTTCACTCTACATGCTAATAGTTTTTTTTTTATAACAATGCAATCCTCTATGTCTGGAGGTCACAGACATGAATTTAGCCCACTGGCTGTTGCTGTTCAAAGGATGAAGGATGTGTCTGCCCGCATTTAGGGAGGAGGATTGTGGCCTTCTTCGCATTGGAGTTGTTGTTGACTCTGTTTGAGTTAATAACCACACAGGCAGTTTCAATTATGGCTTGAATTTCCCACACCTCCCACAGTGACCTATTATTGAGGTGAAAAAATCATTTCTGCAGTTGCCAATGTGAAGTGGTTTGAATGAGGCAATAACATGATATGCAATATAAATGAGATGTTTGCCAGAATAGTGTCAGTTCTTGCTTAAGCTTTCTGAAAACAAGTTGAAATATAAATCATGGGATTATTTAGGCTCAAGCTGTTTCCAGTGTTGACACCAACTATTGGGAATAGAAGAATATGTTTGTGTTTGCAGTATCTATTGACACCCACATGGTGGCAGGGTAGAAACATACATTTCTCTTAAAGTGACTGTTGCTATGACATCATTGTCACATCACACGGGCTCAGCTTGTATAAAGCCAGACATAAATAAGAAGGCGTCTTTTGTCAGACCAGGAAAATATTTTCCAGCCCATATAAAACACTTCTCTTCCTCACATGGAAGAAGGAGGCTAACAGCTAACACATGAGCGGCTCGAGACCTAATTGCCTCGAGCTGCCTAAAAATAGAACAATCAAATGAATCCCGCTCTGTTATGAGTTTATTTAACAGCAAGAGAGTTTTTATTTGGGTGATAATGTCCTTCAGGCGGGCAAGTGTGAGCGTTTTGTAGGGATACCGATAAGAGCGCCCTGATGTTTCCAATAAAAGAGAGGTCTTAATACAGCAGTTCAACATCTGGTTTAATCCTGCCTTGTTTCAATCAATGGATGAGTCATCCCTCCACCAGTGATGCTGTGTGGCCGTTAAGGTATTTCTTAGGATTAGATGAGGAATTAATTTAAAACGTGTCCTCTAAAAGACTTTCACTCTCTTTTGTTTTGAATCTATTTTTGGAGTTTCTATTTTTTTCAAATGATCTTGCCTGGGTAAAAGAAAAACCTCCCACATAGCTTTTTCTGGATATCCACACTGATAGATGCTTTTGCCTTTTCTATTTATTGCCGGTACATTCATTTCTATTTCCCTCATTTGGCATTTTTACCCTCCTGAACTTTACAAATGCTCTGAAAAAGGCCTCCTGTGGTTCCATGAATCACCTAAAGTAATCTGCACCAGCTAAACCCCCAAACTCAAACAAACCGAAATCAATACACCCACAAAGTCACACTCATCGTGATTCTAAAAGAGCTATTCAGCTGCTGCTCCCAACAGCTCATGCAGTCATGTTGTATCATGTGTGCGGGCATGTTTCTACCTTTCCTGTCCTTCAGCAGTTGGAAAAACTCACACCAGACAGCTGACTGTGTTCTCTGTTCGCTCCCACAGCCACGCAATGTAACCACCGTGCATGTACGCATGCATAAATTATCTCTCCCACTTCCCTTCACACAGACATACACTCACCATTGGAGACTGGGAGTTCTCCGACACCTGTGATAGGCATGAAAGCACCAGTGAAGTGGGCATGAGTTGGCACAGGTGCAGAGGGGGTTCTTTGAAATATTCGTGTGGGCTTTTCTTTAATCCCCATCCAAGTACATCTCTGTACAGTTTTTGTGCTAATCCGCATTTGTGAATTCTTCCACCCCCCCTGTGTGTGCACATTTGAATCACAAGTGTCTATAACTGGAAGCCTTGTTTCCTAATTTGGGGTGTACATGCCCTCCTGGGGGCTGATGGCTGGCGGTGGCACAGCTTGCAGTGATTAGCTCACACCGCCGTGCTGCATTATTAGCGGGCCAGCCAATCCACAGTGGAAATCAAAAGCAGGGACTCAGGAAATGGGTGTTGAGCGAGGTCACATCCCAATGAGGCAGCACGTGCTCCGGGTCGGGAAAAGCCAGGACAGGCACCATGGGATTATGGGATTGCGCAGGATTCTGTACGAACCCTTGGGGACTGAGGGTTGGTGTATCACCTTGTGTGAGATTTAAGGTGGCGCAGGGTGTGTGTGTGATGGTTTGGGCAAGGTGAAACAGGTCGGTCAGGGGGTTTTGGATGCTGCTGCAGGTGAGAAGCAGAATAGGGGTCACTGTGCCCTGTTGCCTCGGCCCTGGGTCACCTCCCTCTCAGCAAGCCCTCTAGGCACATGGAGATGGCGTGATGAAACAGAGGAGTGAGGATTGAGTCTCTCTCCTCCTTCTCTGCCACATTCGCTCAGTCCCTGCCGAGGAACCTGCCAGGGACGCATCTACACGAAAGACTGTTAGAGATATTAGATTGACAGGCGAGGCGCTGACACGAAGCGGGGAAAGGGAGCTTGACATCCGCCTTTCTGGAAAAGTTTTGTCTTACCTTGACAACACACCTGGCTGAAGACTGAAATGTACACAATACAACATTTATTTTCACCTTTTCTGGCTTTTCTGGGTTTGATTTCATTTGGATTTACAATGCGGAATATCTTAATTGGTGATTCCCATGGCTTGGATTGTTTTAGTTGTGGACTTTGGACTCAGGCTCAACACACTTTCTTCCCATGTCTCCTTTTGTCCACCTCCTCTGTCTCCTTCATCATTCCTTTCATCCCTCATTCCATTTTACCTTCGTAACTTTCCCTCTCTCTCTGTAATCATAAATCTTCCCTTCGCTCTCCCTTTGTTCTTCCTCTCTCTATCTGTCCTTCACCCAGGGCCAAAGACATGAAGAATCGGCTGGCTTTCCTGCGGAGGAGGAATGAATCCCCAGGAAGCAACCCAGCCAGCAAGTTAGACAAATCTATGAAGTCAGTCAAGTAAGTGGCCACTTCCTGACAGCGTGTGCATGTGGGTGGGAGTGAGACTGTTTTCCGGGTCTTGCCACAACTGGTGATGAGCTGGCCTTGGCAGGCAGACATGTGGGCAGAAGCAGAGATTGGAGTGTTTGTAATGTGTGGCGGTAATAAAATGAATGAGAGAATATTTATTTTAACAAAGGCGCGTTTGAAGAAGGGATAGCTAATTGTCTGTCGTGGCATTGGGTTTTTCATTAGGTAGAACATGTGAAAAAATGTGTATTCTATTAGATATTGTATTAAAATGTCTTTTATATTATTAAGCTGGCAGTGCACTTTGACAAGCAGCTTCTTCAACATATGAAGCAACATTTGTTTTTAATTGTTTGTTGAAGACATAACAGTAAAATAAACATCATGGCAAATTTCTTTAATTCATTTCCAACAAAGATGTCTACTGGAATTCAAATATATAACAAAAAAGTATCCAAAATGTAAAACAGATAACATATCAAACTTGTTACAGCTTACATTGAGGCCTCAGATGCGTATTACAGATGATCACTGTAAAGAGGCATGCTTTACAGCAGTCTACAGAAGTAATGAGAGGCAGCAGGGGGCAGCCAAACACTGGTGGGGGAGGAGGTCTCTAAACCTGACAACACATCCCCATTGGTTGATCTGGAGCCCCTCCTCTCCCTCCTTCCAAGTGGCATTGAGTGGGAATATATAAACCTCCCCCAACCAGGGTAGAGCAGAGAGACTCATGGCTCTCGGTGCTCTCAGCTTTCACAAAGCAGAACCGCATGAGAGGAGAAGAACAGTAGACTAGAGTGGAGGGAAACAACGGCAAGGAATTACCTGGATCGGTTTCCACTCGTCCATACAGCATAGACAAAGTTCTGCGGATGGGTCACACAATGAGAAACCTGGCTGAGATGGGCTTGTTAAAGAATCGCTCTGCTTTTATCTGCAGGCCCACCGCGGAGGAAGCACTCAAATGGGGGGACTCACTTGACAAGCTGCTCACACACAAATGTAAGTAACTTTTCTATTCCGTCTGTATGTCTTTTGATTGTCATCTTCTCCTTATTATCCTACATCTGTACTTTTGTTTTGATAAATTGGGAAACATGATGTAGTGCAAAACAGTTGTAGACAGTGGGTTCATTTAGACATACAGTGCTTGCATGAGGTGGTGGGGGGAGGATGGTGAGCACTGGGAAACATATTTGCACTGATACATGGATTACACACACACACACACACACACACACACACACACACACACACACACACACACACACACACACACACACACACACACAGTGATGCAGCAAGCGTGTGTTTGCATCAAGTTTCCCTAATCCCCCAAAAACTACTTCCATGCATTAAATAGAGAAAAAAGGAAAGACTGAAACAGGCAACCTGCGAGTGTGTTGCTATTCCCCCCCCCCCCACACACAGTTTATCTTCCCCACTGTTGAATCCCAATTCTCCTGAAAAGCTGACAGAAAGCCAGCCCTACATCTGTTCCTCATTGGGCTCTGTTGGCCTCTTTATTCTCCCCCTTCTTATTTCCTCTCTCCTACCTCTTACCTCACTCCTGCTTACCAGAGTGAGGTAAGAGATGACAGCCTTCACTGGCTCTGCTTATCAGCGTGGCGTGGGTGATTCATGGGAACGGAAAGGTGCAGACGGGAAAAGTGGGTGGACACGACTTCCTGCTATTCTTTCTCCTGGATGCCTTCTTCCTCAAATCATTCACTGGACTGAAACTTAAAATGCCCAGCGTGCCAGAATTAGCCCTTTCCTCCTTACACTTAAAAGTGTAAAAAACCCTAAAGTGTCATAGTTAGTCATTTTCCTCTCACACTGAAACAGTACTCCCTTTGTTCATTCCCAGCATGAGTAAAGGGGATTGCAAAGATGTCATGCTGCAGAGTGGGTGATGTCACCTCAAAGATGTAAAGACTTGAATGTATCCCGCAGTGTTGTTAGGGTTTTTTTATGTCTCACTTTATTCCAACCACATGATTCAAGAGGCCGCCACGGCGCTATTTTGGTCTCTGAAACTCCAAGGAGCGCTTGGGCTGCGAGGTTGCCATGGCGCTCGAGTCAACTCTCCTCTTGTTTATTCTCCACCTCCTCCTCTCTGCTTTCTCTCAGATGGCCTGGCAGCGTTCAGAGCTTTCCTGCGCACAGAGTTCAGCGAAGAGAATCTGGAATTCTGGCTAGCATGTGAGGAATACAAGAAAGTTAAGTCGCAGTCCAAGATGGCCTCCAAAGCCAAGAAAATCTTTGCAGAATACATCGCTATCCA
This sequence comes from Eleginops maclovinus, assembly GCF_036324505.1. Lineage (NCBI taxonomy): Eukaryota > Metazoa > Chordata > Actinopteri > Perciformes > Eleginopidae > Eleginops > Eleginops maclovinus. Next base: position 11,960,720 of record NC_086356.1, on the reverse strand, counting down.
GTCTTGTAAAGAGGTGAGTAAGAGTTCACACAGTTTTAAATAAGGGGGAAAATGGCATCAAAACAGCTTCCTGCAAAAAATAAAACATGCATTGTCCCTTCTTCAAAACATCATTGTAATTGTGCACTTCTCTAACTTGTTTTGATCTTTTTCTCCCTGCAGGTAAATCTGGATTCTTACACCAGAGATCACACTAAGGACAACCTGCAGAATGTGACACGCTCCTGCTTTGACCTGGCGCAGCGGCGGATATATGGGCTGATGGAGAAGGACTCATACCCCCGATTCCTGCGCTCAGAACTCTACGTGGACTTAATCAACCAAAAAAAGGCTAGCTCCACTCCGACTTCATCTTCTTCATAAGAGCCCTGAAAAGATCTATGGAGAAGAGAATCAACATGTAGAGAGAAGAGAAGGGTCAGACTTGAAAAAAGAGGGGGCGGGAAGGATGTGAGGGTCTTTGTTTGCCTTTTTTTACTTTTTGGTTGTGTATGTCATCCTGTCCACTATGATTTTGTTTTGTTTTCATGATGTGAGAGGACGTGGCAAAGCTATGGCACTGCAAAGGAATGTAGTTTACACAGTTACCAGGTGGATGGATGAATGAATGGACAGATGAATGGATGGATGGTTGTGTAAAAGTACAGACGCCCACAGACGAGGGCTAGAGCAGGAGCTAGTGTCTGATCACTGTTTCTCTTTTTTGTGGTGTCAGTCTTTTGGTTGTGTTTCTACGTTTCTTTCCCCAGTTGTACTGGAGAAAAAGAGGGGTTGCTCAGAAAACCCTGCAGACATGAAGACAGTCCGGTACTGTTTTGTCAATTTTACCGTAATTTCCTTTTAAAACTCCCACTTTAAATCCCCTCCTTTCCTCCACCATGTTCTCTGTGAAGCCACTTCAAAGCTGTCGGTACGACACAAAGTCCTTTCTCTTCATGTTTTTTTCCCATTCAAACTGTATTAAAGAGGGGTAACAAAAACAGGATGTCTGAATGAAAGCTAGCATTATGGCTATTTCACGCGCATCTCTGTTGTACACCTACACCTCCTTTAAAGCTTCTGCAAACAGCTTTCACCTTAGTCAGTGCAACCCCAGACTGGAAAGCAGGGACAAAGATGGAGACAGAGACGGGCAAAGAACACAGACATATAAATAAAGGATGGACTGGAGCTGTGATGAAACGCAGATACGTGTCACTCTCACATTAAAAGACATTTAAAGTCGCATTCAAAGCCAGTAGCGGAAGAGAAAGACGACTTGCTTCCTGTCTCCAAAGACTGTTTACAACAAGGAACGAAAACTGAAGAAGAAAATGTTCCGAACAGCCAAACGACATTTCCTTTACCATTGTAGCTCATTCTGGACTAATCGAGGAAGCTTTTCTCAGGACATTGCCATGACAGGTTCCAGCTTGGTTTATCTTCTGTTTTTCTACACACTCAGTGTTTTTATATGCTTTAGCGTTCAAACCTGCACTCCCAATTTCTCCTGAGCAATACGCAAGACGTTGCTCGTTTCTTGTTGGAGGAAAAAAAAAAGGCGTCATGTTGTACAAAGGTTTGCCTATTTATTTAGATTAACTTGCTGGATGCTTTTACAGACACCCTCACCTCCTCTAAAGCACTCAGCTAAAAAGCTCTCACTTTCCTCTTAACCATTAAACAGGTCCAATGCCTGAACTTTAAGTGCAATATTGTTTTTTTATTTTATTGTTATGTTTGGTTTGTTCTTTTATTTGTATAGTTTTGAATTGTTATGGGAAAGATGAATGGCTTGAGCTCTGTATTAACTTTATTTGTTAAGAGAGAAAAAAACATAGAGCTATAAGGTTGACTTACAACTTAAACTTTCAAGAACCATAAGTAGTTTAATGAACTTTAAGCAAGTGATTCTAACTATGTGTTAACCCCTGGCAGCAGGCAGCTGGGGGCTGTTATGGTTGTAAATATAATTCTTTAAGAAAACTATGTGATAACACATTAAAAACAAACAAAAACATTAAACCCATAGGTCTCTGCTGGTGAACATGGGACCCAGCTGTAACTATGTAAATATGAGAGACTCAAAACTATAAGATGACATGTATTGTTTAAAAAAAGAAACCAAGAGCAGGTACAATCTGCTCTGTTCCCTGGTCATACACTGCTTGTAAGGAGTTTTCTGAAATGCATTTTATCATTTTCACTGTTTACAATTCAAAATGCATCTCCTATGATAGCAAGAGAAACAGTAGAGTACATTTGGTGTCAATGCTAATGATAAATAAACCAACCGACTGATGAAGTGAGATGTGTTGTCTGATTTGTCTCGGAATGTATATTTGCCAGTGTGTATTGATCACAGACATGCCCATAAGCTTGCATGCACTGATAAAATGTAACACACTGTTGTATGAATTCGCTTAAAGTAATAGTTTTACATTTTGGAAACGCACGTGTTCCCTTACATGCAGAGAGGAGCAGATCAGTATTAAACTTCTCAAGTGACTTTCGCCAAGGAAACAAAAACACGTATTTTACAAAATGTCCATTAACAACATTAATTAATTCCTCTTAATAATGATAACATCCTCACAAAATGGAAACACTGAAAGCTAATTGGACATCTACAACAAGCTGTCTGTTTCTTGGTTTGCATGTGAATTTTTCGTAGTCATGCACATCGAATACAGTGCTTGAATAATGTGGCTAATTTGAAGACTTTTTCAAACCTATCCAACTGTGAATGCTTTTGTTTCCATCCCCTTTATTCATAATAATGTCATTGTGTTCCTAGAAGTACGATAATATTACCATAACCAAAAGATAGTAGGACGTCAGAAAGCATTGACCTAAGCCAAGGCCAGTTGCCCAATCTCAAAACGTTTACGAAGGTGAAGAAAAATAATAATCTGAACGGGTTCCTCCTTCTCCCATGCTAGGCTCTTTCAAGTTTCATGAAAATCAGGACACGTTCCGCATCGAAAACCTAACCTCATTGGTTGGGGCAATGATGGCCAGAACTATGAAGTTGTTAACAGGATTCTCTTTAATAAATCCCACATGAACATACGAATGGAAAATTGTTTTCCATATTTTGGCAACAATCCAAAATGTTTGGTGATGGAGTGGAGTCGTATCGAGCTGAAACATCACGACTCGTCCTGATCCAGGCTGTGTTGTTTTTCTGAAAGAAGAGCCAGTGAGTGTGACACAGGGTCGAGTGTTGAGGGGCTATTGGGCTGGGATGAGAGGAAACAGTGTGTGTGTGTGTGTGTGTGTGTGTGTGTGTGTGTGTGTGTGTGTGTGTGTGTGTGTGTGTGTGTGTGTGTGTGTGTGTGTGTGTGTGTGTGTGTGTGTGTGTGTGTGTGTTTGTCTGTGTTTGGGTGGGTTGATCAGTCTGAAGTAGTGTTGGAAACAGAAGTAACAGAGCCTAATCCTCTTTACCAGCTGCCATCTGTTTTGACAGACACAGCGTCTTTTCCCAAAAGGAGCTGTAATCAACCTTACTATCGCCTCTCTCATCCTGTTTCCTCTTCGTCTCGCTCCCTGTCGACTCTTTCTTTTCAGAACCCTCGCTTGTATTTTTGTATCCACGCTCATCTTTTATGCCATACAATGGAGGTCCCGCACTGGAACTGGGTTCCTTTACCAAATCCTTTTGTTTAAGTTTCCTTCCTCTCTGTCATCTGTGTAAACCATATTACAGTGCCTGTCATTGTTTTCAAATTCAGCCGTCACATGAAACCCCAATACACGCCAGTTAGCATTTCCTCTCTTGTGTCCTGCTCTACCAAATATGGCCGTTGATGTTTCCTCCACAGTTTCTGTCTCTTATCTTACTTTCATGCAAGTTAAAACGGATATGGAGTGACCCTTTTTTATTATCTTTACAGCAGTTTTTCAATGTTATGCAACATTATAAAGATACCCTAGTCTTGTATTCAGGGCTGCAGGGAAATAAGCTTCCCGTCCCTTTTTCTTTATTGCTTTGTCAATTCAGCTGCCCCCACAGTACACATGCTGAGTAGTTTGAAATATAAAGAAGCGTTGTTGTATTTCTGCCATATAAAGATTACTTAACACAGTCATTGCTACTGACTCAAACTGTCGAGAAATAGTTCAATATTGTAAAAACAAAACATATTTCTTGCCAGGAGTTAATCGAGAAAATCAACGACCAACCAATTACTTATTTGACCGTTCAGCCAGATGTGATTAGCTTAGCTTAGCAAGACTGGAAGCATAGTGAAACACAGCCAAGCAAAGTAATTCTGTAGTTGCAGTCCACAACAAAATGTATGAATTAATCATCTCAAATATTAACTGTTGATAAGGGAGACAAAGCAGGCTAGTGGCTTTCCCCTGCTCCACTCTTTATGCTAATCTAAGCTAGTCACCTGCTAGTTTGAGCTTCATTTTAGCTTGCAGACATCAGCATTGTATTGATTTGCCTATATTTTTTCAGCAAAAGGTGATTTTCATCAAAATGTTGAACACTTCCTTGTTTCTGTCAGATATAAGCTCTGAAGTTTTTTTTTCTCAATTCTGTATGACCAGATATCCACAATATGAGCATTTTCTCATGCACTTTATGCAATGTATCGTTGTCTTTGTGGAGAGAGAGTTATTTAAACATTCATTAAAAGTTATTTGTACACATCAATTTTTCACAACATTTATACCTCTAGCAGATGACCAAAATACATGAGTATATTAGAAACAGTTTATCTATTTACATCAGTTTTAGCACCATGAATACAGAAAACCCATGACATGCTGTACTGTACATGTCAAGCTGAATGGAGTGTGACTCTCCTTCTAGTCTCTCCCCCTATTTGTGCTTCAGTCAAGGGGCTTAAGTCTTGATTAATCCTTAATTCTTAGGTCAGCCTATCCTTTCAGCTCATGGCAGGTTTACAAAGTAAACATCACGTCTCTCCAGCTGCCCTCAGTGGACACCTCAACCTTGTTCAATGTTGTGGAAATGTGTTTGTTGTCTGCTCAACTTTACAGTAGTAATGCAAGTCTCTTTTTTTGACACGTAGTTTCATCCACACAGTTTAGCACAACATGTGATTGCCTATTAAAATTAAATCAGATTAGGATCATTTCTTGTTTTTTTATGGGTTTTTATTATTTCTACATTCAACACATTTTCTGACCTGTTACACAAGGTGACGTCATTACCAACGTCAAAATATGTTTATTTTCTTGCAGCCTTGTGTAACCGAAACCATCTGTCGATTCACAGATACTTACAAATTGGCAGATTCTGGCACAAGAGGGAAACACACTCTCGGTGATAAGAGCCAAGGGGGCCCTAACTGTGCTGAGCTCACATTTTATTACTGGACATTTGCACATGGCACGCTACCTGCCTCATGCACAGCCAAGTCCTTGCGCAGTTCTTGTCTAAGCGGATGTCGTTATTCCTGCTGGTCGACAGGGACTTCAAAAACAGCAACAGATGGAGGAAGGGACAGTGGAAGGAAACAGAATATAATTGTCTTATCCCAGTGGTCTAATCAGAAATAAGGTCACTTTTATATATAGATGGCCTTTATTCAAATAGACAAACTTTAAACAAATATTTCTGATGTTTTAGCTGAAATTGGACATAGACCCCCAATATGACCTATTGGGAAAAATCCTCTGATGTGAGTGTGAGAACCTTAGGACAAAACTTTTTCATTTGTTCTTGAAACACAAGCAGATTATGCCAGAGATTCAGGCTGTACTCACAGGAAACAGCTGTGGACCTCGGAATAAGACACCCAGTACGCACACAAAATAACAGACTGCGACTTTGTATGTGATTAGCGCAACTTGAGAAAACCAAGAGATATCAAAGAAGGGACGATTTTGAGAAGTATTCTGTTTTGCAGAGAGTAAGATTGATACTCTTTTCTGTCCATTAATAATGAATTTACAACTAGCAGCTAGTTAGCTTAGCTTAGCATTACATCATGAATCAGCGGGAATGAGCTAGCTGGATCCGTCTGAAGGAAAACAAATTCATCATGCACTTTACCTCTTTAGAAGATATACGCAAATACTTTGTCATGTGCGCAACCATCTCTTGGCCTTTGCACAACTTCGCAGAGATGACAAGACTAAAGGCACTAACTTCCAAGAAACTCTCTATTTATAACCTCCCATAAAACAAAATAGTTGTGGTGTGTGTTGTTGAATCTAGGTGCAGGTAGGAATATTTTGATGCTTGTTGTTTCCATGTTTCCAGTCTTTTAAAAGCCCCAGTGCATTTTGTACTGCTGTGACTGAAGCAAGAGAGCTGTATTCACATTCAGAAGAAAGCAATTACGGTGTCAAGGATTGTCAGATTGTTCCCTCCTGGAGCCAAGCTGTTCCTGTGCTTAACTGCTGGTTCTGTTAAACTCCTCAGATAATATCTCCAAACCATCAATTACATTACACAGTTATTTTCTGGTACAAGAGTGTCACCTTAAAACAATATGTTGTCTCATTCTCTCCACCCAAGTAATTTTAAGATGTCATTTGGTCACTGCTGTTGCTCCTGAAGCTCAAGGACACCATTTCCTTCCCAGGAGAAGCTTTAGAGGTGAAACCTCTCCAGATGGTCCGCCATAATGAAACAGCATTCAATCAACACTGTGCATCAATTTATTTTGAGCTGTAGTTACTAAACTGCAAAATGAAAGTACACTTCTGCAAGGTCAACAAGAACTTGAAAGCCGTTTCATGAAACTGAAGCATCAGGTAAGAGATTTTTCATGTATACAATTCATGCCGTGTGTCCACTTTAAGCAATCTTATGTGTGATGGAAATTTACACTTTCACATCTAATTTCATTTCACAAGGTTCATTGACACTTCAGGCAGAGACTTGATAATTGGAGATATTGCCTTTATACATTGTCCAAAAGAGTATAAGTTTTCACATGTAAACCTGTCCTTTATTTTTAAAATGTTATGTCATAATGCTACGCCATTGTGCAAAACCTTTAAATATTTTTCAAAAATTAATCTTCTGAATCATGCCTCTAAAGCAAGATGCAGTCTTCCATTGTGCCCCAGATCGGAGTACTGTTAGTTTTGTCTCCTTGAGCTGTTTTGACAAGGACCCTGCTGGATATTGTATCAGAGAGAGAAAAGGCAGGCGGATTCTTCCACAACAAAACACTTAAAATGATGAATGGTCTAAGTACAGTAAGCTTAAATCATGCCCTTTACTAATAGGATTGTAATCAACCAAAAACCCTCCAACCTCATCAGATTACTCAACTGGAAAAGAAAATCGTTCACGATTGATTGTGTTGTTGCCTAAACCAGCTTCTTTGGTAGAAGTAATGCATAATCATGTCAGTTTGTGGCTATTATTGTCTCCTTACTTTAATTTTTAAATTATTATTTAATAATGAATGGCTGTGGAATTTTCCTTTAAACCACTCTATCTAAAGTGATAAAAAAAAAGGATAACTGGAAAGGTTTTTTTATTTATTATGTTTTTGGGATTAGCCCTTATTGAAGATGACAGTGTTGAAAGAGGGAGACAGTGGGGATGCAATGCGTTCAAACCTGGGTCTTCCGCTGAAGAACTGTATCCCAATACATGGGGCCTCTAGCTCTACCAGGTGAGCTATACGGCGTCCCAGAATCAAATGTTTGATATCATCCTAACATATTTTATATGGTGACATAAAATTAGTCATACTCTGTGTTTTTCCTCATTGCTCATCAAAGCTTCTTCAGTGCTTCTTCATCTAGAACTCTGAACAAAAAATACAAACAAGTACTAATGACTTGCCATGAAATCCAAAGTATACAGCCATGTTTTCCAGAGGATGAAACCTACTTAATTTCTGTGATCCATTGAGGTTGTATCTTGTGTCAACACTGGGTCAAAATGTCATGTGGTCCAATGCTTTGGTTCATCAGCTTGGATTTTCTTTTACAATGAGCATTACAGCCTCAGAGAGTGACTAGCATGGCTTAAGACTCTTAAGTCTTGTACTCTACTGGAGTGAGACCTTATATAACAGATTTACACATCAGAATAATGCACAAACCTTATGTTATTCAGTTAACCAAATCCAAATCAATGTTTTTCTATTTCCATCCAAGCCTATATGTGATTTCTATTATGTCTTGGCAATGTCTTTCTGTATGTGACGTGTCCCAGATTTTTCTGTGTGGCTTCCAGTTTGGCAGAGACACGCGTGAGCGCTTCCGGTCATGCTTTGTAAATCCTCCTCCTTAGTTAATGAGCAAACCGTCGTTAGCGAGTGTGTGTGTCGTCAAAAACAGGGAAGTAAACGGAAATGACTCAAGCTCATGATGTCACCACTGTGTATCCAATCCAATACCTGTTGACTCATGGCTTCGAATCATGTGTTGGATTTCAGGAATTCTAAAGTAGCCAGTATCGAGGCAGGAAGAAAGTGATTCCCGCAGGAAGCGCCGTTCAGTTGCTAACCACACAGTTTTGCTTGCAGTTTTACAAACCCAATCCACAGGATACATGTTTTGCTGTCTTGATTTTATCTGGCTATACAAAGCATTTACTATTCTTGAGACATGAAATCATTCAAATACATTTAAACTGTGCAGAAAATGTTTAAAGGGACCATTTTCCTTTTATGGGGAATGTATTTCTTGAGAAGCATAATCAATCAAAATCAAGGAATGTGTGTGAAAAGATTACGCTCTCACATATCATTTCATGTCATCTTGGAGCTGAGTGTTGTATTTTGTGCATATCTTTGAGCCCTGAAGCAAAGAAAAATGAGAAATCTGTAATTTTGTTCTCAGCAAGCTCATTTAATGCATGAGTGAAACTGGAAACAACACCTTAGTCAGCCAGCCATCGTAAATTCCCATTTTCTTTACATTTTCACACAGGCCATTAAAACTGTCAAAAACACTTTTGCAACTCAGGCTTTTAAAACCGTTCCTGGAGGAGTTTCTGAAAGTAAAACAGAGGCTAATGCTTGTGCCAGAAAACAGATTAAGGGATGTGTAGTAAATCTGATGTGACACTGATGTCTTGCAGCTCCAGCTCTGTAATCACAGGATGTGGAAACAAGACTTCATGCATGGAAAACCCAAGACAAGAAAGGAAAAACTGTAAAAGTATTGACACCCTTCATCCATCTCTCTTTTCTCTGTTTTTTTTTTTTTTGTCTGATCGCCGGATACACAGCACATCTGGAACTCTTGAAGTGATGGATAAACAGAGAGACCCTCATGACTCCAGAGCAAAAAAATTGAAGGAGATGGAAGATAAAAACTTGTTTTGTTAACACCAATCCAGCAGTGGTGTGATGAAACATTCGCCACCTCTGATCCCATTTACTGCAGTAGTACCATTTGACCCAGCTTTCTTTGCCATTGTACAACATGGCCGGTGCCAGTACACCTCTTAACTTTGCCACATTAGGTCAAACTACTCATCTATCCTCTGTTGCCATGTGGCCCTGGATTATCTTAAGGCCATGGCATACGGAGAGGCTGAGAAAGAATAAGGGGAGGCTCGAAGCACAAGGATTTTGGTGGTCTAAATAGAAGCTGTAAGACATGGAAATACTGGACATGATTTTTAAGTCATTTTTCAGCTCGAGTGTATTTAGCTGCTGCTTTACTTCATCATCAAACATGGAGTGGAAAGTGCTGGAAACTTAAACAGTTTTTGCCCTGACTTGTGTGGCTTGCAAAAGTCAATAAACTGTTCTTGTAAAATGAGAGAGCTGCCCTTAAAAGGAGCACATATTGTAGATTGTAGATTTATCTGACACTACTGAAGCAACTCAGATCAGGTGATCATCAGCTGACCTGCCTGAAAAGACAAAGCTTGCTCTGGTGAGTTCAGTTTAAACACCTGTTTTGTATTTGCATCGAGGCTACTTCATTACAAGATGAAAACATATCACATAACATTTCAACCTGCACAAGTCATTTCCTTTTAATCTCATTGATTCTATTACTCACATTCATGACGCACCATGGATGTGTACCTTTTTATTACTACTTGGGTCCTATATTTTGAGCATTCACAGAGGTACTCATCAAGTTAAATGACTTTAATGGACGTACTGGGACATTTGAATAGAGCAGATACATCATTATTGTTATAAGAGCCGTCTGACGACTGCTCTCCACCACCTTTAAAAAAATATCTGTTATAACTCTCTGTAGGTAAGTCATATCAGTGACCCCTTTCATATTACACAGTCATTTGGTCTAGTGCTATCATAAACCTTTAGATTAGAGCAGCTTTAAACCATCTATAGTCTTCTGCACAGATAACTCTGAGGCGTATTCTTGGCTCTGTTTGCTTTTCTCCCACCAGGGTATCTGTTTTTGCTCATTAGGAGAAGGCTTTTTGTTAAGAAAAGGCTTTGATCAGAGCCCTTACACCAAAATTGGATAAAAACGGGAATTATGTACACCTCCACTAAAAGCATGATTTTACATGTGCTATTTTTAACTACCAGTCAGAAAATCAAAGGCTAACCCAATCACCTTTCTCCACCGTCTCAAAGCATTACCAAATTGTGTCCCCCACCAAGCTAAATAGAACATCATTTCATTTTCCAGTGATATTAATGCTAGTACGTTACTTAAACACAAAATGTTGTCAAAGAATCATTATCAAAGGCGCTACTGAGAAATAGAGAGATCCAAATTCAGCCAAGAGATGGGAAAAACATTACTGCTTTAGAAATCTGTGTATGAACACACACAAGCTGAAACATCAACAAAGTATATGCTGTACACACTCCATTTCCCACACACAGCCTACACAGCTACTAATCAACATACGATTTAAACATGGATTAGCTGTACTGTGAGCAGAATGATTCATCCATTTTCTGTTTTTCTGTCACAAAAAAACTGTCCTTTGCAGAAAGGGAAATATTTGGACAGCAACTTGAATCCGAACGTTTGGATAAAATGTATCTTCCGTCACTAAGAATGTGGTGACTGATGGCTTTGGAGGGGCTTTTTTTAACGGTTTCCATCTTGGCAGCGAGTCATACATCTGCAAACTAGATCTCCATCAGGGGTTTGTGTCTATCAGCCAAAACTGTGCAAGCTGCAGGAGGCAGAAGCTGACACATAAAGGTTGTAGATGTCTTTGTTGGTGAAGAAATATAATCATACCGCACTTCCCAAAAACTATTTATCGGGCACATTGAGGCAACGAAAACAAGCACTTAACACAATGTTCTTCAAAAAAAATAAAATACAATTCAGTAATCGTTTATTTTTTTGCAAACAGATGGATTTAGGTCCAATGTAAATTCTCTTTTTGAATTTGTCTTACATTTACATTTACTATTGCGCAATTCAAACATTGGGTCTACACTTTGTTTTGTTCTGAAAAAGTATCCAAATGTAATTTGTGGTTTTCCAGTAGGAATATTTCCTAGAAGGATCCATTGAAAAGCCATACTTAGCTCATACCATGTGTGTAATTATGACATTAGATTGAACATTCATACAGTAGAAGATGTGCCTCAGCTTACTGCTGCATAAAGTAAGGTCTGACTTCCAGTGTGCTGATGTTGCACCCACAAATTACATCAGACTCAGGATGAAAATATTTCAGGAAAAATTGTTTAATTATGGGCCCACAGTTTATCTAACCCACAGTTTCGCTTGCGCCTTGTACTCAAATCAGAAATAAAAGAAATGGGGGTAAAAATAGAATAATAAAGTGCATATACTATATCTATAAATTAACCCAGCTACAAGGGAGTGAACAAATACCTTTAAATACGCTTTATCCCACAATAACTCCCGAACAAAGTCACCACAACAAACCTTGGTATACTTTATAACCCCTTTAAGTTTTGTCTTATTCTTAACATGTTAGCAAGTGTTTCCATGAGGCAACCGCTGTTTGTCGGAGTGAATCTGACGAAGGAGGGGGTATAACATCTGGATGAAAACACCCATTGGGAGCAGTTATGGATGTGTCGAGGCAGGTTACTGTCTGATTTATGATTGAGTTGTTTGCCCTCCTCTCTTCCTGTTTGGCTCATCACGTCGGGTGGTCTGTGGGCAGGTTTTTTTTGAGGATCGGCGCTGTCACACAGGATCAGAGGATGACACGGCAACAGATGTTCGCCGTTGGCTTTGGGCCACATCTTGTGATTGCAGATGACTAATTCTTTAATGGTGTATTTATAGGCCACCAGATAAAAATGGATGGTATTACGATGTAAAAATAGACCATTAAAGAAGGGGGTTGAGTGTAAAGGACGGACAATGAAAAGTATTGAGCAGAACATCAGAATCAGGGTCAATATAGAGTTGGTCAGGAAAGGACACAATACAGCATCAAATTACAAGGGAATTGCTTGAGCTTAGCAGTACTTTTTTGTACTCTTATGGCCTGACTTTTTCAGATTCAGCTTCAGGATCAGATTATTTATTTGTACCCCTAAGTAGATTTGGTTTGCAGATAAAACACAAGATGTCCATCGAGACACATGTTTTAAACAACACAGTCAAATCTCACATTGGCTTTATTTTCTTTATGTGTTTTACAATTGATTGTTTTTGGCAGTTTATCATTTTAATTTTAAAAATGTTTTATTTCAAAATAAATGAAAACTGTTTTACAAAGGAGGCAGTATTTATTTACACATATATACGCCCCTTTTATGTAAAAACCTAATGTTACATGTCTGCTTTTCAATATATTTGTCATGAAGGGCTGCATGCCAACACAAGGCAACACAGCAAAAACAGATAGTTATAAAACATATTTGCCATTTCAAAACATCATCAAAATGTATCTTTTAAGTTGTCGGAAGTTGTAAATTGGACTATTGTGAGTTGGTCATGCTGCAACTCATCCGATAAAAAACCTGGTAATCCACTGAGTCCTACCTTATCTTTTTTTCTCCGCCTTGATTCCAGTGTGTACCAACTCTGAGTGTATAACAACATTATGCACGGTGATCCTGGCGGCCATCTGTAGCCGGCGTTGATCCTTTTTTCCATTATCACACATATGTGGAAGGTCCGCTGTCTGTTCTGTTATACAACAATCAGGGCATTTATTCACAAAAAAGTAAAGATTCCAGCTGATGATGGGCTACAGCCTTGAGATTTGTATATTTTTCAGTCCCTTTGTGTATCCTTAGTTGATTACTTTTCCTTCAGGCTGATATCTGTACCCTTTACTGGTTACATCACCAGAGTGAAACACATGTGGATGTGAACAGTGGTGCAGTTTGGTCTCTAAACAGAGGTTTTTATTGTTTCTAAAGACACATTGTCCTTGTTAAAAAAGGACTTTATAACAGTTTATGTGCTTGGTGGTTGGACAATGACAGAATAACTGTCTTTGAATCGACAATAGCTGCCACAGAAGCCTCGTAAAAACCATAGTGATGACAAATGAGCTTTTTCCACTGTGTGACGGCTTTCACTTCCTTTGAATCTATTCCTGTCCCAGACGCCGTCCCACATATTAAACAGAAGGTTTGAAAAATTGCAGGTATAGAAGGATTCACAGCAGTTCCAGGTCTCCTACAATCTTTTCTTAAAAACAGCAAGCAAACCCAGCAGCGCTTTATTGATTTCTTAAGATACAATTCAACAAGTATAGAACACATAAAGGCCTAACTTTTCAAAACTCTTTTTTCTGGCATTTCTACTTCAGCTTCAGAACAACACTCCTTGGGACAGTTTTCCAGAAGGTTTCTCTTCTAAGTTGCAGGGACATTAAAGTTTTCAGTGTGACTACGTTTCCTATGTCTGCACCCCCTGGAAGAGAACTTTCTTTGAATGAATCTGTTGTAAATGAACACTGAAGCTATTTTGCAAAAGGCACAGAGCTTGCTTGTTTGCTGAAATGCCTCATTATGGGCCTGTGTATATATACATATGAATCAAGCTGTCACTGACCCCCTAACGTTTTAGAAAAGGCAGAATTTCAACACATTTTCTGTCTCAAACCTTCTTGCAATACATTTTTTCAATTATCTTTCTTGTAGTTCTTGCTCCTATATGTACACATGCCAGGATTTTTCTTTCATAACAATGTTGTTAATCTTTCTGTAGTATTGGTTGAAATTACTTTATTTCAGCACATTTGTTTTCCTGATGTATTCAGAGAAAGATCCATAAATGTCTGTCCCACAAAAGCAGCTCTGTACACACACCCCCGCTCTCATTTTCAATCCAAATGTCAAGGAAAGACCTTATAACAGATTCACTTAATCATGCTAAACCTAACAGGAACACAGGTTCTCCCCTCGCCCACAGACGTGTTACCTAACACCGCAGCGGTTAATGTCAGCATGTTCTGCCGGGTTTCAATGAGGGAGATAGTTTTACACACTCTGGACCAAACCTACAGAAATTTCAACAAAAGGTTTATCAGGCTTAAGGTGACACGGAAAAGACAAATATATATATTTTTTCCTTCACCTCAAACACAATGAATGATTAATGATGAAACTCAAACCGTTTCACTCAATCCATAACCAGAATAAGACACACTGTACTGCACATATTAAGACAATTCAGAGACATAGTGCTATGGACAGTCTTCACTTCTTCAGGGACACATTGATCTTGCTGCAGCAGATGATTTGTTCCTGAAGCCATGAATTGTTCCAAGGCGTTTTCTTTGTAAATTCCATAATACATTTGTACTATTCCATGTGCTGTTGCATAAGCACTCTCTATTTCTCTGGATCTTTTTCTGACAGACTGATGGATCGTTGTTACCCTTTATTTTTCCTTTCAGGTGCATCAATGTCTCCTTGGCTCTCAAAATTGACGCAACCACTCTTTCTAGTCAGTCCGAACACTGAGTTGCATTCACGCAATGTGTTAACGGGGTCTAACCTTTGACAGTATGTGATATTCTTCACCTATGGATCATTTTTTTAGATTTTGAGACACATTATCTAGTCTTGGTAGCCATTAAACTTTTGGTTACAACACCTAATCCCCTTTTCACATCATCAAGTCATCATTTCATGCCTCTCGTGGCTTGAATAGTACGATTATCTGAAGTTCTGACGTACATTTACTCTCATGGTTTGGTAGCCTGTTGTATGAGAGTAACCTAGTTTGAACTGAAGCTGCGGAACGTACAAACTGCGGCATGTCCAGCTAGATTTACTTCCTTTTTATCACAAACTAATGGTATGACTCGCAACACAGATTACAATCAACATTTGATGTATATAATGATAAAACCTACTGCCACTTGTGTTGCCTCCCTCATCATTTGCTTCCTCGTCTCCCTCTGACCAGCTGCTTTACTTGTTTTGTTGGTTTTGCTTTTACTTCAGGCATTCATCGTTTCTATATCTTATATTTAATATCTTAGGATGCTGCACATAATCACACGCTTTATTGCACTAGAAGGAGGATAATAAAAATGAATTAAAGATCCTAAGGTACTTAACTTTGGTAAGGGTATAATGCACTCCGTGAGTAAAATTAATAGCTGTTGATGATCTCTGTCAAAGGTAGAGTTTCATTTTTCAGGGTCTAATAATAAAAAGGACAAAATAAAATCAGTCAGTAAAGGAGTATGTGGGGGTGAGATTGGTCTCCTGCACATGGACACACATGTGAATAATGGACCAATAGAAATGACTCTTTCAATAGTGACGCAGAAACACAGGGGTAGATGATTTTGTACCATTATCCTTTTATACAATCAGTCTCTCTGGTCAGTGACTCACGGCTGCCATTCCTTTAGCCCCTGACTTTCCATTAGTCTCTTAGCAACCAGGGCTTGATCCTTCAGGATGCATTCAGGAAACCCCTTATCTCATTTTGACGGAAAATTAGAAAACAGGAACCCGGACTGGCAACAGAATCAGTACTCCCTACTGAATTGAGAGCTGGCCGTAGTGTAACATAAATCATCGGATTGTAACACGGTGCCTTAATAAAGCTGCTAAATGCTCACAGCAATAATTTCAGTGTAAATGAGAGGCACCATGGAGACTTTATTTGTTATTGGATCAGGGATTATCTCTGCGTTTTTACTACTCTCACTAATTTCAATTTACTGACAGCGTAAGTTGATTGTCTCTGTAGATTCATTACTTTATGGGTACTTTGATTGTACTTAATGTGGCAAATTTAAATTTGAATCATACTTTTTTTGCATGTACTGTATTGGCATGGTCTGCAGTAGATCAAGAGGGGATCAGAGGGACTTCTGGGATATCAAGACCTTCTCAGTGGCACAGTGGCTTTATCCAATATAAAGGTTAACTAAACAAAAACACTCATCGGGCAAAGCTCCTCAGTGTCTGTGCAGGCTCAGTGACTACAGACTCTGAGAAGGAAAGGTTTTCATTTTTAATTTAATTTCAAATAGAAACCTGTTACACTAAATGTGGTATTTGAGTTTACACCTCAAGTTATTTCTTTTTCTTCCTCTTCAATTGCTAATTGCCTATAACAACATTGTTCCGGGAAATCCTACCCCTTCTTCTCTGGAATGTCCTGTCCCGCTCTTTATGTTATGTTTTTCTTTCATGCCAGTTATTGGTTGTTTCCTATTTTATTTTGAATAACCCACCTCTCCTCTTGTTTTAGGTACTTCCTGCCCTTGCATGTTTCCTGCCTGTGTGATTGCCCGCCCCGCCTTGATAACTTCCACCTGTGCCACATCATTCTTCCTTCCTTTTATTCAGTATGTTCCACTTTCTCAGTTTCCGTTTGTTACTACTAACTACTATCAATCTTCCCAATATTTGTAAGTGTACTCTAGCTAACCTGTTCTTTTTAAAGTCTGCTTTTTTTCTGGCCCTCACCTTTGTGTTCTCCTTGCTAGATATGTTTGTCTGATCTCCCAACTGACTCCCTATGACCCAAACATTTGCAAGGAAAGTTTTAAACTCTTCCGATCCAGCAATGAGTCCTCTTACAAGTGAGTGTTCCAGTTGTTACAGCCTCAGAATGGGAAGAATGATAAAACATGTGATGGTGTCTGAGACTAAAAATAACTAATCAAATTAGAGCTGAAGTTACAAGGAAGGCCACGTCATACTTACTTCTTGCACAAGCAGTTCTGTTTCTTCAGAAATAGTACATTTTTCTTTTTTAACCTCCTTAAATGTATCATTGCTGCATTAGTCAAATAATTAATGTGTTATGATTGGTCTGTAAATGATAGAGATGTCACATTATTATTGTTACAAAAAAAGGGCAGAGGCAGTATCACAGTTTTAAGCATTTGTTATTTCTTTAAACCCATCATCTGGAACATGTACTGACGTGTGAAGAAACAGGTGGAAATACAAAAAAAATACAAGGTGGAAATGTTGAACAGTCAGCCGGCGCTCCTGATGTTTATTCATTTTTGCTTTCTGACAATTCAGCTCATGTATATTTTGTGGATGAGTGGATTTGTATTCTAGTCGAAGTGATCATTTTGAGTGTGCCAGTTAAAATCTACTCCCACTTCTCAACAATAAATGAGTAGACTGGCATTATGTTAACAAATGATTCAGGAGCGCATTACATTCCATTTTCTTTCTTTCTTTTATGGCACTAACAGAAACAATTATACCAAGCATATGTCCATGACTGTCAGTTTAGTAATGGTGATGCCTATTTGACGTCACACTGTGACTAACAGGTTTAAGCAGCTGTTTAAAGAGGGTTTTCAGAAAGAATTACAAAAATACCTCTGGGGAAAGTACTACTGAATATTACTTCTAGCCCCCGCTGTAAATCCTTCAAGAGAACGTGACAAAACAGCGTGGCTAGCAGAGTGACGACACTGCTGAGTGATTATGGTCTGAGGGGAGATGAGACATGGGGAAGAAAATACATAGTAGGGAGGACGTAAACAGATAGAGTTTTCACTTAAAGTCGAATTTTGGTGCTTTTTGGGGATACAATCTCGACTGTTTCATCACATGAGGTTGTCTAAAAGGTTTTCCAGGCCTGAAATATGAACATATAAACCATTCCTGTTTCGTATAGCCGAGGCAAAGACAGATCTCTTTTTAGAACCTTGATTCTCTAGTCTGCTATCACTAGTGTTCTTTTTTATTATCGATTATCTTGAACTTTTGAAGTCATGTTTTCCTAACCTTTAGTCAAGTGCAAACAATATATTGTCATTTTGTCAAGTTTTTTTCGAATAAAGGATAAATGCACATTTTTATAAGAAAATTCGTTTTTTATCATTACATTACCTGTTTTGTTTTTGAAATACCCACCTCTCCTGTTGTTTGAGATACTTCCTGAATACTGTAAATAAATGCACCTTGTTTGTTTTTGGATGAAAGGAAGGAGCAAGGAGGAGCGAAATGGCCACAGTGAGGAGTATTTATTCGAATCTAAAAATACTGCTAACTGTGTTTCATTGATTTTCTGACTCAAACCGTAACTGGAAGCCTAAAGTATCAGGGTCAACACAGAGCTCTATTCCCGCTCAAGCCCTTATGAGATAGAAGCTGTCGGAAATGTATCCAGATTAAGGATCACGTTTGGTTTAAAATAATCCTCAACTGTGGTAATATTAGCAAAGCGTTATGGTTAGAAATGATGATCAAACAAAAGTGCACATTCACTTGTGTGTGTGAGTGTGTGCATGTGAATGTTCACTGCTGGGTTTGTAGCTCCCTACATCACAGGGGCAGGACTCATCCATTAAGGTTATTTGATGTCTATTTTTAGCAGAGTGTATGAAAACAAACAAAAGGACGAATGACATTATGGTAATACCCACAAATATGCAATTAATTGCGCAGCTCCTCATGTAGTTTTTGTATTATTATTACAATTACCAGTGTGATGACGCTCAAGGTTCAATGGGAATTGCACGGTTAAATTTGATTTGTTAATACATTTCCTCTAGCTGAAAAATTTGAAATAGTTGGATTCATCAAAGAGTACATGGAGTAAAAAAGAACAGTCTATTCCCCTGACCTCCAAGTCAGTTCTACCTGGAGGTCAATTATGTAATTTCACACAGTTGGAACTTGGCTTCATATCCAAGGCATGTTAATAGAAAACAGGAAGGTAACAATGACATAAGAGTAGGAATACAAGGATGACAAAAGCACAAGTATATTGAGATGTTGAGATGTGATAAAGGCAGATAACTGCACCCACACAAAAAACATACGTCTTGTTTGTTAGAGTCTGTGATGTAATAGTTCAATTTCATTCAGCCTTATATCTTCTTTTTTATATTGTTGAATATGCATTTATTGCCAAAGACTTACTTATTATTTGTGGTTTTTTTAATATTGCATTTAGGTTCTGTGATATCAAAGGTCATGAACCAATTTTAGGCAGTAAACTATAGCATGTAAACAACTGCTACAACAGGGAAAATGGACTTTCAACGTCCCACCATTTAACAACGGCAACAGGAGTACTGTGTAAAGTGCTTATGGATCTATTCATATTTCAAGACTTTGTAAGTGAATCTGTTGTTCTTACTATTTTTAAACAAACTATTTGTGAATCAGTCGGTTCAGTGTGGGTGTGTTTACGCACAGGTCCTGACAAAAGTAGGACAGCACTATGAATAAGTGCTGCAGTGTTTTGTAACATCCCTCTGTCGGCCGCAGGGACTAAATCTCAATCTCAGTCAATTACTCTTCATTCACAAGAGAGAGACATAAAGAGGGAGGGAGAGGTTAGAGAATTGGGGGGGTAATGTGAATTTCAGAGGCTGGTCAAAATACCATTATTGGGTCAGATAATGACAAAAGAATGAAATACATATTATTACATATTATGTTATTATTTATGTTATACTTTGTGATTAAGCTAAAATAACTAAACCTTAATCTAAAAAATGAAACAAAAGGCAGGCATAGAAAACGTCTTTCATAAACTAGAGCTACACTGTAAAATGCCCTCCACCTACGTATAAAAAAAGATTAATTAAGTCTCCTGTGGCTCCATTTGCTTTCAGTTGCTTGTCACGCCACATCGAGAACAAGGGAGACAAAACCGAGCAGCCTAAGTACATCCTGAGAGCAGAATACACAGATGGTGATGAATATGGAAAATTAAAAGGGCTTTTCATTGGCTTCAAAGAGCTGAATATACAGCTCTTAGTAAAATGTGAATGATCATGCACGTCTATTGAAGGGACAACCATTACGTCATCTATTAAAGTTAAGGAGCTACAGAGGTGGTAGAGATTATTACCCAACCCACAGTAAAAAGTAATTGTGATCTCTGTGGCAAGTACACAATGAAACGATCTACTTATTTAATTATAAATGGCTTGGGTAAATTACCAATAACACACTATAAAATCACTCAAAATGAAATGTCCTGCCCTAAATAAAAAGTCAAAGTATTAAACGAATACACTAGACAAGTCACCAAACCTTAAGTAATATTTTAGTATCTATTTGTGACTATCAGGTAAATCTCAGCCTTGTTAAAATTCAAATGTTATATTAGTCTAAATGTACAAAGAAGCACAAAAGGAAAATACCATAGTAAAGTACTTATAGTTAAAAGGATTACCTATAAAAAAGTGTGAGGGCCTACTTGTTTAAGTTTACCTAAACCTGTTTTATGGTTTGTTGTACATAGTTGCTATACATAATATATATATATATATATATATAACCTAATGGAATACGCAATTATATATATATATATATATATATATATATATATATATATAATTGCGTATTCCATTAGGTTATATATATATATATATATATATATATAATTGCGTATTCCATTAGGTTATATATATATATATAACCTAATGAATACGCAATTATATATATATATATATATATATATATATATATAACCTAATGGAATACGCAATTATATATATATATATATATATATATAATTGCGTATTCCATTAGGTTATTTTTTGGTCTCCCAGCCTCCAATTTACTCATTAGTAAGGGAGAACGTGGAAAATGTCCAGACAGAGACCATACTTTATTCTCTAG
Organism: Eleginops maclovinus; assembly: GCF_036324505.1. Lineage (NCBI taxonomy): Eukaryota > Metazoa > Chordata > Actinopteri > Perciformes > Eleginopidae > Eleginops > Eleginops maclovinus. The sequence continues at coordinate 11,939,808 of NC_086356.1, read as the reverse complement.
AGTCAGGTATGGAACTAATGGCTTTGTAAATAATCCTGCTGTTAGGTACAAGGTCAAACTGAAAAGCTATCAATACATTTTGTCAGTGGAGACGCTGGTGACCAGCAAAATCTCTGTTCTCGGATTTAGGAATAGTCGGAAAATCATTATGAGAGGATTTTGTTTATGCCAGTGTGACAATGTAACAAAAAGACCAACATTGTCAAGGATAGCAGACAAGGACTCAGACTTGAACTCGTTGTGGAATAGCCAACAGGACGTCTCCTAGTGTTACATCACTGGCAGAATTTGAAGGCCCAAGAGTCGTCTTGATGCCCTGTCTCTATTATAACAGCCGGCTAATGAGGTTCCATTTATAGACTTTTCATTTGTATGATGTCAATGCTGAGGTCAAGCGAACGCATGTATCTGCGTATCTGGGTCTCGAAGGAGTACATTCCTAATGGATAGCCTAAATGTAATTTATGAATACCTTGAGTAGTCTTTCTTTTCTAATTTTATAGTCCAGGAATTTATGTTAGGGGTTCCTGTTGACCCAGATGTATACTGTTCTATAATTGCCTTTTACTTGAATAAAGCTCAACATAAGGGTTGTTTTCATTGATCTGACAAACATTGACCACACATGTTGATGCCACCCTTGGATGTAATTGCATTGAGCTGGAGGTATCTCGCTCTTTTGATTGCTCAGCTCTCTCTTCCTCACATCCATTTAATACAATGCCTGCATCATGTCAGCCAATGCATCTAACCTTCAGTCAAGGTCTTGATGTGTTTTATCCTCAATTATGAATATGACCCTGAATAACCAAAACTTTTCCATTTAATCACATCAACAGAGCAAGCATTGAGTTTCCTCACTACTCTGTGTGTCTGTGTTTGTGTGTGTGTGTCATCAGCTGTCCCCACATTTTCTGTCGGTCTGGACAGCCTGTGTCATGTCAACCAATCTTGACCCTTGCTCCAAGTCAGGGCAAAGGTCAGCTTTAACCGATGGGCATATCACATGGTGCCAGACTTACAAACTATGGTCTGCTATGTCGTCTCACGGTCTCATGTAACCCATGGTTGATCAAAAGTCTTTTGAATTAGAGCCCCTCATCGTGAAGACATTTTCACGAGCTGTAATTGGAAGATCTTTACTGCACTTTTGGATTCCACTGAAACATTTTGTATCCTAACATTCTTAAAAGGACATATGTCTAACTTCATTCACAGCAGTACACACAAAACAACATGCAACTTGAATCACTTTCACTCAAAAAGAGGGTCATTTATTGTGTTGTTATATTTGTCCTGAACTTAATGAGAAGAGCCATCTGTGCTTTGTTGTGAAATTTTCTCACCAGCTGTAATTTCTGGCAAGTGTATTCCTCGCTCTCTTTTTGTTTTCCTTCATTGTCGGGGTGCCTTCTAATCAGATTTCGTGTTAACTTGGATAGCTTCCTAGTTTTATTTCTCCAGCAATTTATGACAGATGGTGCATTAAGGTCATTGTCACTGTTTTCAAAACACAAAACTCAGTTTATCTGTCACTTAATTTAACTGGTAATGAACTCAATCCTTGAGGGTATGAAATTGTGAGTCTGCTGTTTTTTTCTTTAAAGTTAAAGTTAAATGAAAAACACACAAATACGTTGCATGCAGTCTTTTATGTTCTCATTTCCTGGAGGATGATTTTTAGTTTTGTCCTTGACTCTACAGTAACCAAAAACAACATCCAAGTGCAGAAAGTGGATGACTATAATAAGTCTGGGATAGAGCACTGCTGTAATCAGATTCATTTTTGTCGTTGTGGGCAGCAGAGGTTTACTGCACAATCATTATGATATTCTTAGCTTTTTCTTTGACCTCTCATGCATATAAAATTCGTAGGAGGTTCAGACGCATATAACTTTGTCATAACTATAATTACATTACTCACTTGCCCTAATCAGGTGCTCACAATATAAGTGTAGAGATGGCACTCAAGCAATTATGGGCTTTTTTGCTCTTCATGGTTGGCAATCATGTAACTAACAAAACAGACCGGAGCCTCTGATTATCTGCAGGTTGAAAACGTTGAAAAGGACATGGTCATTTGTCTCAAAATAGCTAAAGAGCTACTCAAGTTATCTGTTTTTGTCACATAAAAGTACGCTAATTAGTTGTATAATCTGTTTTGTTGTGCAAAACTGGTTAACATTTACACTCACATGTTTATACAAAATTGTACTTACATTTGCCTGTCACATCAATGAGAAATGTATTGTTCAATTGAGGGTGAACAAAATCAGGTAGAAAGTAAAGTATGAAAGTAAAAAAAGTACACAGCATACAGATAAGTGTAATATGTTTCGTTTGACAAGGTCTAACTTTTAAGTATTTTTTGATAAGCTTAGCTGAACATCTCTTCATGTTGAGCAGCGCTGAGACACTGAAGATCTTGAAATGCGGTTTGAAGGCCTGAAAGGTTAGTGAATGGACCTGTTTATTGATTTAGTGAAGCTGGTCTCATCTAAAACTGCCGAATGTCTTTATACTATTGAAACAGTAAAGTGACATTTTCATCTTCTAACCTGACTCTGTGAGAACAAAGGTGACTTCCAAACTGTTGTTTCATATATATTTAGCCTAAGGTCCATTGTATCAGTCACCATAGAAAACAAAAACATTGTATGTTTGGTTTTTGGTCAGAATTAGAAGCTCTCCTGATTCTAAATAACACACTTTAAATGTTTGCAGGAAGACCTGCAATTACCACAGGCAACGTAACAGACAACAACCAGGATTCATCCGCTTTTTACTTGTCTGTGGTCAGTCAACAACTACTATTTTCTTGACCCATTAAGGTAAAGGATGAACTTTGGTGATGAAATTACTGGTAACAATGACATCCTTGGTATTTTAAATGTCAGAAGAGATTGTTCAGCGATTGTATTGTTCTGTTTACTGTCAATGGATGTTTTGCATGTCTGTAAGGTCTTCATTTGTATCTACAGTATGTACAATATACAGTATATGCTCAACAGTGCCCATACTGTATGCCTACTCCTGTGTGGTTTGTTTGATTTCAGTTTTTGGGATACAGGTTCCAACGCTTTTCAGAAATGATTGCCATAGCTTGAACGGGAGTTGGAGGGAAAACATCTCTCCAGTAAGAGAATATTGTCTGTTAATTACATTTGTATTCATTTCTGGTGAGGTGAGTTCTGTGTCAAGAATGCAGCACAAACTGTATTTTTCTGTGGTTCTACATATTTCTAAAATTACTTCTATGGCATTTGTCATTCATTGTTCTATTTCTGCAGACAAAATGTGAAATGTTGTAAGACCGAAATTGTAGAAATATATATATGCCTAACTCTTGAGTTTGCAGGAAAGATGTTACAGCTCTCCAGTCAAAGTAGGTCGTTGAGAAAAAATAGCATGCTTGTTGTCAGCCCCACTTACCTGTTGGTTCTCTGGAAGGAATATTTAGATAGAAGTAGGCCGAGAGGAGGTCACGCCAACCTTGAGCTGAGAAAAATTATGTAAGATAGATATGGTGTGTTTTGTAATATTGAGGACACTTTGGTTGCTAGTTTTCATCCGAAATGTTCAAGCTGCAACATTTTACAGCATGAAATGGTAACCTCCGAAATGATCATCATTTGACTTAAAACTCACAGTATGACCACCAGACATAAATGAGCTTTCTTCATCCACCTCCTGTCCTGTGCAACATGTGCACCATCGCATAGATGGCCTGCAATCATCTCAGGTATATGTCAGAAATTAATTTTATGGTTCTATTAATTATCACAGACAGTCATGTGAACACGTGTCTATTCTTTTATGCCTATGCTTTAATCAGCAGAGTAGATAACCCGTTTTACCTATTTGGTTCCACTGGTTAAATTCCACGATCTAAAATCCACATTTTTTTTTCTATTTTTCAATAAAAAGCTTAATGTTTTGGCTTCACAATAAGTGCATACAATTAACTGAATATCCAATTGAAATAATTACATGTAATGCTTTCTCTACAACCACCTGTCTTCTGATGAATAAATCAGTGAATTACTTTTGATGACCTTTTGTTTCACGATAAACTAGTCATTTGAAAGAATGAATTATTCTTATACTCACAGATTTGAACTCCTTTTGCTGAGTAGCATTGATAACCTCTCGAAGGTAAGTGTTACCTTACCTCAACTAGCTACAACTTGTTTGTTGCCTTTGTTGCCAAACAATCAATAAAGTAATGCAGTCAACAATGGATTATGCTTTCCTGAATAATGTGAAGCTGCAACATTAGGATACCATTGCCATCAGCACCTTGTAATGCTGATGTTTACTTTATAGTCCCAGCTAAATTTCCACATTACCAAGTCCACGCAGCAGAGGGGGTTAGAGAACAGAGAATGAGCAGGTCCTGGGGTACAGATGCAGTGCAGATACTTGCCAAAGGAAGTGAAGTAAATATTTACCTGTATGTTGGCGCTCTCTGCTGGACAGAAACGATAAACACACCAACAGAGACACCCAGTACAAAAGTCTAAATAAAACATTTGAATTACTTGATTGTATGTGGCAGAGAAAAATCACACCATCAGCAGCAGCAGCAGCAGCAGCTTAAATTGTTCTGTTTTGTTCTGTTTGGCAAAAGCACCCATCTGAAAGCATTGATCAACCTATGCAGATTATCTCTATCAGCTTTTCATAATGTGGACTAACTGCAAATGTTCACCAATCTTCTGCTGCTGCTCAAGCTTTGAAAGTGTCATAAGGGCTGTGAGTAACAGCAATTTCAAAGTACCGCCACAAATGTATGTTTGACTCTTACCCAGACACACCAAGACACACACACACACACACACACACACACACACACACACACACACACACACACACACACACACACACACACACACACACACACACACACACACACACACACACACACACACGTTGTTTTTAAAGTTATTCCTGTGCAGATGTTGCTTTATGTTTAGAGTTGTGTTTTTGCTTGCAGAAAAATGTCTTGTCCTGTAATCCAGACTGCATCTTATTTTGAAGATTTCACTTTATTTTGCTGCATTAATTTGACCCCCCACCACCACAAGCCCTCCATGGCCTGCTGCAATAAAAAGCATGATACTGCCTCCACCAGGATTAAAAGATGTGACGTTAAGCATGAATATGATGACCCAAAAAAACACAGTTTGATCTTTTTAGAATTTTACATTCAATTTGTTTCAGAGTCGCTCTCAAGCCCTTTGGAAAATGTTACTTTTAAATGAACCTTCCAGATACAGGTGTGTTAAACCCAAAACATTTTTTACGCTTTCACTTATAAAAACATGTTCATAAATAAAGCCATCAACTATGTAGCCAACCAAATACTATGTGTTATGACATTTGTAATGAGCTTTGTGAGGAAATGTTTTCACTTGCAATCATTGTAAATTTATATTGAATTGTAAAATAGAAACACACTTATGAAAAGTAATTACAATCCATAATTCTTAATTCCATAACTAATTCCTAGTGCTGACATTTGTAATTGATTGACTGATAAACTTGATACATTATTGATTGATAACATAATTAATGTAGTAATTAATTTGTTGAATCAATGTTGATGATGATGATGTTGATGTTGATGATGTTGATGATGATGATGATGATGATGATGATGATGATGATGATGATGATGATGATGATGGATATGTTTGCAGAGGTTTTTCAATGGGTTTACCAAAGAAATTCACTATATACAGTTCACCTTACTCTTACACCTGAATAAATAAAGAGTGAATGCAGAAAAAACACACACATATTTCTCCAATATTTATGGCGATGCAGGCTAATGCTGTTTCTGCTCATGGGATGTGCTATTATTATTATTATTATTATTATTAGTAACATTATTATTATTAATAATAAGAATCGTGTGCATTATTGCAGTGCAATAATGTAACACACAGTAAGAGACTATACCTGCGTCATTTATTTATTACAAATACCAAATATTATTTCTTCATGAGCATAATATGTTACTTCAACATTATGGAGATGTTCGCTGTCGAAACAAAAATTAAACTATTTCAAAAGAAAAAAAAGATTGCTGATTCTCAGAGTGGGGTTTCGAAATTAAAATGTGTTGGCCAACCAAAACCTTTCCCTTGACTGGTAACATAAGCACAAACTGTATGTTGACTACTTCAGTTACTTGTACTAACATGTGTACATTTAATTCAAAGTGTTGCCATTCATTTCGTCTGGTAAGGGTTTTAATTGTTCTGAACAGAAAATGTAAACTTGAACAGTTTTGAACAAACTTCTATTATCCTTTACATTTATAATTATCAACAAGGTAACACATCACAAAACAACTGTGTAAGAAGGTAGGATATTTTAACACAGCAACTGTACATCATCAAAATACAACCTGATCAGAATCTATTATCAGATAAAATAGTCCCATATCAATCGTTTATAATGTGTGTTATTAGAGTCTGCAAACAATATGTTCTCAATTCACATGAAAATATTTCCCCCTGCGTAATTTGCTGGCGCTTTATTCCCTGTGTAACTTTATAGTTGGCCAACATTTTATTTCTGTCTTCTTCCCAGACTTTTTTCCTTTTGCTTTTTTTTTTTTTTTCATGTAGGCTAATATACTGGCCGGCGCTGCAATTTCGGAATCTGCCCTTGTGTATGGCGGACGAAATTTCTACAGGAGGAACCGCAACATAAACCCACTGAACGAGGTAGAAAAAGAGAGCCTTGCATATACAGAAGTAGACCTCGACAAATTCATGATTCATTTCGCCATTACTCCAAAATGTAACGTAGCGTGTCGCGGAACGAAAAAACGCTGTGGTGAAAATTTGCCACATTTGGAATTTCTCATAACTAATTCCCAATTTTTTTTGGAGGAAACAGTTGTGCAGGCTGTCACCTCTGCTCGGGGAGGGAGGATTTCTGCAGCGGGGAGCCTGTTCGCATGAGCTGCATCGTTTTGGGAGGTATGTCAGACCGCTGTGTTTTCTTTTTTCTGATTTAGAAATCCTAAAATTTAGAAATTTCAGTAGCTGATGTTAAGTTTCAGCCCCCTCTATATAGCAAATGCTACCTGACAGTGTTTCGCACTGTAGCCAGCCACTGAACCAGGTGCAGGCTTTGAAGCAATCCGAAATAGTCCTAATCTGTTGATGTTTTTTGACTGAATTTTCGTAATGAAGTTTCCTTGTAACTGCTGACTAGTCGTCTCTGCAGCTAGTTTGTCCACATTTACCCCACATAGGTAAAGGCACAGTGTATATTCCGATACTGCAAAGGGACGGTAGTGGCAATATGAAGGACGACGAGGGGAGGAACAATCTGAAACACAAAAACCTCCTGCAGCCATGTTTTGTGAATTTTCCTGCAAATTTTGAGCAGAGCTTCGGAGTTTCTCCCCTGAAACTCACACAACGCTAGCGTTACTTTTGTCTGTATTTCAGGGCTTGGTAGGAATTGTAGACATACAAGAAACATACAACTGGAACTGTCGTCATGTCAAAATGGATTTCGAATTTTATTTTTTGGGAAGATAGAGGATTTTAATTCTGGGGTTCATTGGCGCCACCTGTAGGCAGTCATTTGGAGAAATTAAAAAAATTGTAATGAGACTAATTTTGAGAATTAGTTATTCATTTGAATGTTACGTTGTTAGACGCATGTCTTAATGCTGCTTAAGATTAATTGATATGATATGTAAATTATTCAAATAAGTTTAAATGTGCTGTTGTGCTTTTCATACTAATTAATACAAATTTACCCTTTTTGAAATGCTGCATTTAAAGCAGTCTACAAGTTAATGGTGCTCCTGTTTTGTTTTATTCATGTTGAATATGCTGGAGTTATTTCCCCAAACGTTTAAGCATTAGTTTGAAACAGTTTGTCAGTCTGTGACAAACAGATAAACTAAAACATATTCTAAATCCACCATGAATCTTTTAAGTCTAACACATTAACTACACATTTTCCAGTTTCTCATCATTCTTTTTGTGTTATGGTGGGTAAAGGGATATAATTGACTACTTTGTAAACATGGAACAATGTGGACTTTAATTTCTAGATGGAAAATGTGTAAGCGGAAAATATATTATCCAAAGTGAACTGAATAGCAGTGGAAGAAGAAGGAGCATGTCAGCATAATTTGAGGGCAGGAAAAACAATCACAAGCAGTGGCTCTACTGTTTATATTAATCCTGCAGACGGCAAACAGTTTCCCATCTTGCATGGCTTGCTTTTATTTTAATGTAAGGGAAACTGCGGAGGCCATTTTGCTGTGGGTAATTTTAATGCTGACCTTCATATCTGTATAAATTTAAAAGAGCTAGTGGAAATTGTGTGGTTGGTATGCAAAATCTCGGTGTAAATTCTGACCTTTGCTTGGAGTCTTATCAAAATGCAGGAGTTTCAGTTAAAGTACAGTGAAAGGAGGCAACCAGTGTCAGGGGTTCAATATGGTTGGATCACTCTGAGAGTGATGGGAATGTTTATATGCAGAATACCTGAATGACTGAGTAATAAGTTATAGAGCTCTCAGGAATAATGCTGCAATGAAGAACACCCTTAACCCTGATATAGTTAATGGAAAATGCATTCTGGGAGTGGTCTCATTTTAAGTCAGGTAAGAGGAATGCAGACTCATCTGTCTGTACTTAAAAGAACAAAAGCTTTGATTCACGGAGGATACTTAGAGCGAATAGTTTGGATGGAGAGGTGAAACCTGTCCCTCCAGGCTCTGATAAACACGACATGGTGAGGATCGTATCAAAGCCTGCTGTTGGTCCACTGTTTCAAACATAGTTGCTTTTTTAATTGTCATTAACTTAATACAGAGGTTCTAATTCTTCCGTTTAAAGGGTAAGCGGTGTTAGACAAACAATTCCTGTCTTTGATGTCATGCCAGCCATTTTCTTTGTTAATGTACTATGACAGATTCACAATTTGTGCTTAGATGTGTCTGAACAAATATGCATCCTTCCTAAACATAGTGAACATATTGCGTCGGTTCTTTTCTTAGTGGCATGTTGAAAATGTCTGAAAATGGTTTCACTTAAATTAGTCTCTAGGGAATGGCTTTTCAGGGGTCTGGGCTGGTGCATTAAAAAAAAATCTGTGCATTCTGCACATATTATTTCCTGCCTCTTCCTTTGTAAAAATGAACCTTATTGGTTTCATGAATAATGCATAAGGACGTCAATTGCGGCAGCAAGGAAAATTATGCTTGTTTACGTGCAGTGGTTATGTACAGAGAGGCTTCTTTTTTCTTTGACTATTTTCTGAAGGTAGAGCAGAGCCTGAGTAGCTTTTCTGAAAATACAAATTTTCAGCGAAGCAAATCTCATTTCTTTGAGTGAAAAGGGGAGGGGTGAAACTCCCGCGGGTTTAATGAATCCATAAATCACAATAGTGCCAGGTTTGCTGCGCCTGCGTCAGTGTGCAGTGCAATTTTGATTTTCATCAAAAATGTAATCTGCCAGCCTACAAGGGTTTAGCAGCAGACCGGATGCCGCCCTGAATTTCTAATTTTAGGGGCCTGATCTTTCAGGATTTATTTTTGTATAATTCAAGTCTGCTTTTCAATATCTCTTGTTATTAAATTTTAATTCGTGGCATTAACATATAGATTGAAAAGGTTTTTATGGGGCTTTTGAGTGTATGCTGATGGAATTTTACTAGACGACACAGTTTCTTTTTCCAGAGCATCACGGGTGTGTGTGTCTGGGGGGGGGGGGGGGGGTTATCCATTTCTCTGCATTATTGCTTTTTGAAATCATTGGTCATACACCATCTTGGAATACATTTATTACAGAGGACAGAAAAATGTGCATTTGATTAAAGAAACAGGGAAAGCAAAGCATTTAGTGTAAAACAGGTTTTGGTCCACCCCTGCTCCTCCACTGACTTTGCTCTGGATAATACAAACATGCAGTGAAAGCAGTGATTGAAGTGACCCCCACCATCCCCCGTTTTAGCTGATTCCTATTTTTAATCCCTCACAGAGTGGAAACATTTTCATGAGCCTTAAACAAATTTGTGTTTTATATTTGGAATCTCTATTCCAGTCTACTTAACATGCAGAGCACAGAGACTTTTTTTTTTGGCCATGCAAGGTACAATTCAAAGTAAGAAGTCTTTCCAAGTTAGAGCACTAGATTTCTTTATGGTTTAAACAAGCGCAGTGATTGATTTACTTCATTATTCAGCAGAGGCAAACACAGCACTGCCCAAATATAGGCCAATTATTTTAAGTACCTCGACAAAGAGCTGAAATCTGAACAGAGGTATGTCCTAGAGATGTTTTCCTTATGCCTAACCTCCTTATTCTTGATACATTAAGCACACTACTGTAATATATTGTTGTTAATATGCATGCATTGTCATTTAATACGCAGCTGTTCCAAACTCATTTAATAGATTGACATAAATCACAATGCCACATACCTCTTCTTACTTTAGTGCCTATTACTATGTTAGCATCAGTAATATGCAAATAGCCTTTAATGCATTTATTTAGTATATTTCCTTGCCTTTTATTTTAGTTGGTTTATGTTGTGCTTTATTTGTCGGGAACATCAAGCAAATGTGCATCTGCTTTAGATTTTCGTTCTGCATGGTGCAGGTTACAGCATATCATAAGCCCCAGACTATGAAAGAACAGAAGGCCAGATGGCTAATTTTGCATTTTGACTTTAATTAGAGGAAAACGGGTCCTTTCATATGTCCAGGGCATGCATTTAAAAAGTTGCTCCGGGAATATAAAAGTGGATGACTAAGCGATTGGTCTAATTCAGATATTCATATGTCTTTGTCTTAATGTATTTGATTACAGACGTCAAAAGTCAGTTAATTGAGCCATTATTTAATTTCCACCCACTGATTCCTCTCAGTTTGTGCTTATTGAGCACTCTGAGTACTTATGTTAGCATGTTATGATACATTGTGTAAACAGTGACTCTTTTTGTAAGTTTTCTAAACTAATACAGTGTAATTAACAGTGCTGGAAGAAATACTCTGATCCTTTGCTAAAACAATAACAATACAAAAACGTACAAATACCACATTAGAGGTTCCTGCATTCAGAAGGGAAATTGTAAAATTGTTTTCCGCAAAATATAATTATCAGATGTAAACGTACTTCATCTTTTTTTCTTCTTTTTTAGGTAGCATTGTAAGGTAGCTAATCAAAGCGTAGCTAGTTTGAACTACTCTTTATACATCATATACGCCAGTTGTTTCCAACTTACGATTCAGGACCCTTTAGGGCATCTGACATACAAGAAATTTGACTTGGGAAATGATTGTTCGGAGTGGAAAGAATTTGTTATACAAAGATCTGTTTCAATTTGTTGTCGGACATAAACAATAACAAGTTTTCCTCTTTGGACTACCAACAGTTATTTAAATGAAACCATGTGAAAAGTCGTAATGTCCTTTTAAACCAGACAATGTTATAAGTGAATTGAAATGGTTGGGAATCACTGGTTTAAACAATTTGTTGAATTTATTGAGCTTATTCTTTTACGTGAACTAGTTAAGTTAACTCATATTTTTAACATCTTGTCTGAAAGGTAGTCGATTAAAAGCATATAATAAACATTAGATACACAACAGAAGTACAGTAAAAAAAAAGAAGCAAGACCTTTTTTGAGGGACAGATTTAGAGTAAATCTACTTTGTTACTTTCCTCTAATGGTGAGAAATAATCGATCAACATCGAAGTTGAGGGTAAATATATTTGTGCTGTGTTCATTTCTTTTGGCTGTAGGTCAGGATGACAGCAGGCCTTAATGCATTGCTATTTGTATGCGTTAAGGGGTGGGGAGTGATAGACACTGTAGAACATTTTCATGCTATTGTAAATTCTGCCATAACAATGTCAGATACCTCGTTGCTGACTTTAGGATACATTCCCATAGGCTTCATTTGGAAAAGAAACAATAATAATAATAATGCTGAGACGGAGAAGCCTAGCTCTACTGTATTTTTTATGTCTTACTATAAAATTCTCACTCAAACACACTTTTTCACATAGTTTTGTCAGCAAGATAAAGGTTATGAAAATGTATCCTTTAGAACTCCTTTGAAAAAGACTCACTGACTAAATCATTTTGCCATAAACAAAATGGTTTTCAGTTTAGACTGTAGGTCTAGTTAAAATGGAAAATAGATGACACAATAAATAAAATGTTCCAGTATACCCTCAGTAAACATGACTGCTGCTCAGGGCTGAACCTTAACTTCTGCCGCACTGGAGTATATTTATTATATAAGTATAACTTGGCAAACATATCCCCACCCATAATCTTACATCATTTCTTTTCCATGAGTCAGGACATGCTAAAATTGAGTCCCTTTCACTCACAGGTGCTACTTATTCTATTGGATGTCATCTTTGTTTTCACATTCATAAATGTGTGTATCATGCCCGCATGGTTGTTTTGTGGAGCCTCTGATGCTGCAGACTGCAACGAGCATTTTAAAGGGTAATTTCTAGAGATACATCTAGACACAAACACCAGGAGAACTTTTGTCCTGTGTGTTCTGTAATACAATTCTTTATTACCGTAAAAATATATAAAAAGTAGTTGTTCCCTTCACTGCATATTCATTTCAACCATTACAAGAGTTCACTTCTACCCATAACACTTCAGTCCTAAGGCTTGAAAATAGAAAGCTGACCATTCAGGTAATGATGTCGCTGGGATGTAAAAGTTGGCACTGCTGCGTGACGATTAAATGGGCCACTAAGTTTGCTGACCCAAAATGTTTCTGTGCGAGTGCCTGCATTAAAAATGTACTTGTTGTTAACACATTTCAAGGGGTTTCGTTTATCCATAAGATAAAAAGTAATGATGCATCCAAAAATATTGTCAAAACTGTTCTAAAATTGTAACATTAAGTTTTAACATTAAATGAAGTAAACGAGACGTTATGAATAGTCACTATTTGAGATTGGCTGTTGATTTGTCCACACAAATGAACATTGCACACTTCTTAAAAGTATAACATGAAATAGTTCCTTTTTTAATGTTACTACACAAAAGATTCACACAGGTAATTCCTTGAAGCTGTATGCCTTATGTTGGAAATGCCATTAAATGTTTAAAACGTAAATACACCAAAAGAGAAATTCATTCAACATATCCTGCAATGAACACGACTACATTTGAAAGAGTATGGATTGAATCTGAAAAATGCTAAAAGATCAAATGAAAATGTTGAAAAAGCTTGAATAGAAATTTTACCCATTAAATGTATCGTCTGATTATATTTATTTATGACTCATCATTTCCAATTGTGTGTTAAGTCTAAAATGTAATGTTTAAGCTTGTCCAATATAAAGTTTCTAGACAATCAATCAAACACACGCTTGCACAACCTCCATGCCCGTTATTGCACATCATGTAACGCCTGACCTCCCTCGCTGATGTTTTTTGATCCCGTGTCATCAGAAGTAAGTTGTGTTATGAAAGGCTCGTTTTTGGCTGTATTGGTACGCTATTATTAGAATACCAATTCCCCCTCTTTCCATAATATCAGTCATCCTGGCATAACTCTTGCTTTGCATGGTTGCATTTTGAGAACATTCTCTTGACAAAGCCTTTTACAGTCTTGTGCTGAAACGACTAGTTGTGTAATTTGGATAGTTGTGAAATTACAGTATTGGGGCGCCACTGAGTAGTGGAATTCATGCCATCAAAGGACACTTTTTAAGAGTAAAGCCACTCTGTCATAACAATAACACGTCTTGGAATCTCCCTTTTAGAATATTAGGGTTTTAAACCTGAAATAGAGGGGTGGTTGTCTCACTTTTTATAACACTTTGAATAGTTTTCAGACGCAGATGACAAGAGAACCTTTTTTTCTTGATAATGGATTTGCTGCCATGTTGGTTTCAAAATAACCATGCAGTGCTGGTATTGTGCATTGATGCCATTTGTTGGGTAAAGTAGTTGTAAGTAAAGTCTTTGTCCCTTTCTGTTTATTCCCCTGGCACAGAAGCACGGGCTCAGAGGAGGCGGAGTCATGAGTGCACAAGAGGCACCCAATCCTGTGCTGGAGCAGGTGGACGGTGGCACTGCAGCCCCAGATGTTCCCTCACCAGCCTTAGTCACAAAGCCCAAGAGTCCAACTCCACCACCCATCATCATCACAGTGAAGAAAGAGCCCGGGACCTCAGAGACGAGTAACGGGAAAGTGGGTGAAGTCAACCCTGCGGAGATCTGTGTTGTCATTGGAGGAAATGATGGGGGGGCGAGTGGAGTGGGATCCCGTAGAGCTCAGACCGAGGGTATGTTTGCCCTAGGTACTCCTCCTCCAACGAAGAGCACAGACTCATGCATAGGTGTGTGGATATATACATGAATACACTCATTTTCTGACTGCAATCTTGTCTGGTGTCTCTTGACCCTGACCTTGCATCTTTCCTGACAAAATAACAGACTTCACGTTATTCAAAAAGTATGTAAAAAATGTAGAAGCTTTGCCATGGTTACTAACAACAATCCACACATTTTGCTGTTTTTTTTTATGGAACTTGTTTCTACGGAATAAATTGCCTCTATGAAAACTATTGACTGCAAATTGTTGCCTTTTGAATGTTTTTAATGAAGTTTTTCAAAGCCTGTGTGCACATCTAAAATTCCATTGAATTTGGAAGTGTTGGATTGGCTTCTGAAATCTTGAAGGGTCACTTCTGTGTTTTTCGACCTATACCGTAATTTAAGTTTGTGTCAAAATTAAATTGACATAGAGCAACAGACAGCATCCATTGTCTGCTTGGCTAAATAACAATGCTAACCTTAACATTATCTGAGGTCTCGAGGACAAACAAAATAAGAATCAATGTAATATGATAACAAAATGTTCTGTTTGACCATGATCCCGGTCTTGATGCCACTGACATTCATATTATATTTAATGAATTAAGCAGTTAGTTATTCTTCCCTCCAGTCAAAGCTGAATAAAGGTCTTATCTCTTTAGGGTTCAGTAAACATGTAATTTATTGTAAAATGTCAGTAGAAAATGGAGTTTACTTTGAGCTTTAGAAGATTAATTGATTATTGTTAATATTTTGGGTACTTTCAGAAGTATTGGACGATGTATATTCAGTCTGTATATCTGAGAAAATAAATGAATCTGAAATGTGTGTGCTCCTGATAATACCATTAATTTTTGATTTGTCATGCAGGTTCCTATGTATGTGGGGTCTGTGGGAAGAAGTACAAGTATTATAACTGCTTTCAGACACACGTCAGAGCACACAGAGGTAAGACATTTAAAAACATCTCTATTGTCTCTAAGCAAAAAAATAACCGACTTCGAGTGTTTTTCCCCTTTTGGACTGTATCGGCCTCAAATGATTCACTTCCTCTAAATGAGTCATGCTTGTCCTGTTTTGGCTAGGAATCGTATTTGATTTATTTATTTTAGATTTTTGGCCTCAGCATTGATTTAATGTGAGATAACAATTTTAGCAGTGGTGCGAAGCTGCGAGCAGATGTGAGCTCACATTCATGTATTCACTGATTTCTCTAAGGCTGTCTGTCACCCCCCACCCGCTTCTTTTCCACTTTAGAATCCGATACCATGGTTGCAGATGGTCTACCCCAGACTCCCAACAGTGAGTACACATTTGCACACCCGACCAGTGAACACACAAGTTTAAAAGCATGTCAGCACAAGCTGTTTATTTCCTACCTGGCTCATTTAACACACATTATGTTTCACTAGATATATGTTAGCTTTAAATGAAACTGGATAAAAACAATCCACTACATCTTATAGCTGAAATTACCTTTGTCTCTATTTGAATTAGCAGACTTAACCCCATATTATTTACCCTCATTGTCCCCCTTCCTCTCTCCCATCAGTCTTGTCTCCTCACTGTAGCCGCCTTCCCATAGGTGACATCCTAAAACCAGGTACCTATGAGGCAGCATCCGACTTTACCTCAACATTTCTGGCACAATGATGTAATGTGTGGACCGAATGTTTGAAATATCACAATGTTGTTTGTCTAAGAGCGTCAGTTCCTCTTATTTGAGGGAGGATAACCTGAAACTACGTCTAAAAGTAAATGCCAGCCTGCGGGTTCGGGGATGTTGCTCTTTTTATTCCATTGTATACCAACTGCCAGGGCCTGTGTTTATCAGGCATCTAAAAATCACTCCCAGGATTCACGGTGAAAGTTTGATTAGGACTAAAAATACTCCTACCTCAGAGTAGTACTTGAGAGTTATTTATAAAGCATCCTACAGACACTCCCAACCATCATTACATGAACGTGCACGTCGCTTAAAGGAAGCAGTATCTACATAGCAGGGAGGAAAGAAAGACTCGTCCTGATGCAGACAGAACTACAGTCATTTGTTTTAACTGCATGAGGAAAACAAACAGTGTAACCAAAAGCTCTGTGACTGTAACCGGTCGGCCAGAGAGGCTTCTTGGCCAAAACAAACAAATCAAAAAACTCAAAGGATTTCTTTGAATTGCATTTTTGGTTGACACCAAATACTTAGACTTTATATTTGAGAGCATGACAATTCATAAGATTTATTCAATACAACCCACACAAATGTCAGCAAGTACAGATAAAACAAGTGGAGGCAAAGTGTGACTTGTTTTATTATCAATGAATGAATATAGAGAAATACATAGACTGATTTTCTCTAAGAGGAATAAAATTGGTGCTATATTTTGGTGTTCAAAACAATGTTAAAAGCTCAGGTTTAGGACATCACAGGGAAGAGATGGGATTATTATAACCTTGACTTTAAGCCTGCTTAACACCAGACTATTTTTTTAATGATTGGTTACTATAGCAACATTCTCTGGATCATTGCTGCATTTTAAAACCAAATGAGGGAAATTAATCCAGGAAAACGCATAATAAGCTAAGATTTTTCCAGTTAGTATGGCTTGTAAAATATCCCTCTGTTGAAGTGTGGGCACAGGAGCATTCTGAAAAACAGGAGAGTGTTGTGTTGGTTGAGGAGAGTATTTTGGGAGCACAACTCAAACAAACTTTGAGTAGATCTGACTAAGTGGGTGTTAGGGCCAAAAACAGCCCTGCGTTTTACAAAAAAAAAAATTGAGGGATTGGTAGGGGGGTGTAGCTTCAGGTACCTGTTGGAAAGTAGAGTGTGAGGCAGGAAGTGTAGTTTGATTTATGGAACATGGATCTATTAAAAATCATCAGACACACAAACACTGAACAGTATAATACTATTGGACAGGGTTTCACATTTGTCATATCTGATTGTCCAATGCAATGATTTGCCAGATGTCCTTGCATTTTCTATTTCAAATTAAAACCCCCATCATATTGATTGTGAAATCAAATGTAAAATGGATTCTGCATTCTCAGTTTTCATTGAACGTGTAGGCAGTATGCAGCTTAAACTAGAGAATGAAAGTGCAAACTGTCCTTTGGCATTTGAATGTGAAATATGTGATGGTTTTAGCGTATCAAATGATAGTGAATTTTAAATGTCAGTTTGCATTTTCATTTGAATAATTGCAAGACTCTCCTAGGCTTGTTTTTCTTAAAAGCAGTGGGCAACTTACAACATCCAATCGCTTGCATTTTTAATGAAATACCCAAATCAAAGGACACTCAAGGTTGAAATATCTTTTGAGCTTGTTAAAAAGCCACAAGAGAAAAAAATGGTCTGTTTGGGTCTTGTTTTGTCACATCACTATCCTGTGTATTAGCCAGTGCACACCCAAGCCCAACCTGCTAACATCCTGCATCCATAACCAATGATCTATGTCGTAACTTATTGATTTACTCAGAATGTGTGCTCACCTATGCTTGGAGCAATCAGGTTACGTGAGCTTAATTACACCGAGACATGCCAGGAAGTCACTAATTTGTAGAAAATAGTTTTAATCACGTCAGTTGGTGGCAAAATGATAGAATATGTGTTGGAGCCTTGAGGTGTTATACATGCAATTACAGTTTGGCACCCTAATAATCACTTTTGTAGCTGTGTTTCCTTGTGACCAATTAAGCATATAAACTGCTCGAATGCTTTTTTTTTTAACTAGGTTTCCAAAATATTTTTCCAGCATCAATTTTGATTGTGAAGAATGTATTAGATATTTAAAATATAAATACAGAGCAGAATATTTTGTTTTCTGCTGTAATGTATTTTGTACAGTTTAAAGGCATCTTTGTAATAACCCTAGGAATTCACCAGAGGAAGCAGCTGATTGAATTATCAGTATCAGAAGGAAGTTGAGAGAAATTCAGAAGTTGCTAAACAATAAAACATTTCTCACATGGGTGTGAAGGGGAGGGGCCTTCTGCTGGGGCAGCACAAGTCATATTAAGGAGCAAAGACTAAATTAGAAACTACCAGAGAAAGGAGGATTTGTCTTGCAGTTTCTGTATGCCGTGCTGTTTACACAACAGATCGGCATCAGACGGGACTGGTGTACCAGGAGGCACTTAAAGTGTTCTTAATTCTCAACAGCCACTTGGCTGCACAATGCTTCCCACTGCAACACAATTAGCAATAGCAGACCAATCAACCTGCATCCCTTTTTGTCCTTTCACTCTTATACTTCTACAGACATGTCATGACAAGTTGATAGACTTCTGATCATGGAGCAACATGGAAATGCATTTGGGTGAAAACACTTTTAGATTAGTATTCTTGATCAAAAATCATTGCTAGGAGTATCTAGAATCAAGATCTAAATAAAAATGGAAAGACAATTTCCCATTTAATTCTTAAGCCCTCTACTTTATATTCTACTTAAAACTATTTGAATTTCATTCAAATTTCAAATGCCGCTCTAAAGTAATTAACATTGTTTTGCATACACAGATAACATTTTTTTTGTTTTGTTTGTGTGAAGATGTCACTCTAAACTAAAATTAATCAAATCATTATTACCCATTCTATCACTTTCCCCCCAGGGATTCATCTTCCTATTTGTCCTATTTATCTAATCTCATGTAGCCTCCCTCTGTGTGTCAGTCCCGATGCAGTCAAGGATTTTCAATCAATGAATTTCAAGCACATTTGTTAAGTAATTTGTCTTTTTTTTCTCTAATGCACAATGACTTAAAACAGGACTATTTTTCTATGGCAGAATGAAACCGAATCTCTATACATTTAAACGTATGTGTTCTTGGGCTCCGTTAGTGAAAATGTAGTCGCTGTACCAGCAATGGCTCCTTCAATCTGGTCATTTTTTAGCTTTGCACTGTCCTCTGTACTGTACACTTTACACCAAAGCAATGTATCTCTACTATAATTAGGTTATTATTTACCCAGTTTCCAAAAAATACTGGTTGTCAGTTTCAGTAAAATCCATCCTTATAAACAATGTTGTTTTCTCTCTATCTTTCATCTGCAGATAGCTTCCGTTACTCCTGTGACATCTGTGGCAAGAAGTATAAATACTACAGCTGCTTCCAGGAGCACCGTGACCTGCATGCAGTCGATGGTAACGTGGAGTTTGGACACTTTGCATGGCAATTTATTTTTTCTTTGACACCTCCAAGACTTGATCTGGAAAACCATTTAGAAGTGAACTTTCCATTTCACACTGTCACCAGAGTTTCTACTTCCTGCAGCAGCCTCAAAAGCTGAGTAGCATAGTAAGGAGGAGAAGTGTAACAAAACAACAGGGCCTTTTTGCAAGAAAAGAAAGAATAGACTATCTAATTAGCACAAAAATCAGACTCTAATAATAATCTGTTTTATGTAAAGCTAATTTCAAACAGACTAGTATTTCAGTTTAGCTAAATAAAATCCAATATTTCCAAATTTTCCCCAAAATGTCAATCATTTCAACTTCTTACTAGAATGTAAATTCAGACTAGGATGCCCTTTATTACTCTCTTACACAATCTAATCTCCCATTTCTTCCTCCCCTCACTCGCCCTCCTCTCCCAGATCCTTATGAACAGGTAGTGGTACCTGTGGACAGCCTTAAAGAAGAGGAGCCCGTTGAACCCTACCAGAAAATCGGACCAAGTAAGACTGTTTGATGCACTTACAGTAGTTAGTTCCACACATATACAGTGGAGGAAATAAGTATTTGATCCCCTGCCAATTTAGTTAGTTTACCCACTTTCAAAGAAATGAACAGTCTGTCATTTTTATGGTAGGATTATTTTCACAGTGAGACAGAATTTAGCAGTTTTTAAGAGAAGATTTATTTTTGGGTCTTTGGTCGTGATGTTTTCTGTCTGTGCCATACAAAGAGCCGAAAGATTTCCCATGATGCTCTTTGCCGAGCAGCGGCCTGCGAGGCGTAATGCTGGAGGTTTGGCGTCACCTTTGACCTAGACAAAAACAAAATCCAGAAATGTACATACAAAAAATATATAAATTAATATGCATTTAAATGGGGGAAATAAGTATTTGATCCCCTCGCAAAACATGCCTTAGGGCAGGGGTGCCCAACCTTTTTTGAACCAAGATCTACTTTTAAAATTGATAGTGTGTCGAGATCTACAAAGCCATATCGAAAGCCATAGCGTAGCCACAATTAATAGTGCACCTATATAATAACACAATTTTCTGACACAAAGATCAAGTTTTAACAATAATAATACATTTATTGAAGTAAATGTACGTCGTGCAAAGAATAAGCACAAGTAGGCTTAGGACTGGCCCGTAACAACACAACAACATACAACCCAATTAATACAATGCCTAATTTAAGTTGGAAAAGTGGTTCTCTACCTTAGTGGGACTTCTGGCACTGAGAGGAGGAAGCTAGTCTCTCATAGTCCGGACAGTAGGAGCTGAGTGCCAGCCGTAAGCAGGCCGCAAGGTGGTCATCAGTCATGGTGGATCTGTATTTTGACTTAATGATTTTCATATGTGAAAAGGCAGACTCACACAAATATGTTGATCCAAAAAGTGCAGTCAAATTCTTTGCAGTTTGTCTGAGGTTGGGGTACTTCTCTTTCTGCATTAGATTCCAGAATTGGACATTTGTGTCAGGTGTAGCTCTTGATTTGAGCTCAATGTCATTATTTAGTGTGAGGATCTCATTCTCAATAGCACCGCTATCCAGGTTGAAGAGTGATGCCACTTTGGACGTTATACAATTCACATCTGTATTTTTCGCAAATGGAAAACAGAAAACTGACAACAGGCTCAATGGATGCAAAGTCAGAAAAGCGCCTGTCAAATTCTGACAAGATGCTTTACACTTGATCATCATAACGTGCACTCTCAAGCTCCGCACAGTCTTTGCCCTGACGCTTAAGTTCTGTGTCCATGTGTGGAAAGTTCCGCAGATCACACTGTGGCAACCTGCTTGATAGCAGCTGTAACTTGCTTTTAAAGGTGTTCACAGAGCTGATCATGTTGATGATGTGTTTGCAGCTCTAGATTCAAGTTATTGAGCTTTTCAGTCAGTTCAGTAAGAAAGGCTGAATCCAATCTTCTAGCTGTGCATATTCAGCATGGTTTGAACGTTTCAGTAATTCTTTAATTTCGGGCAACAATTCAGAAAACCGTTCCAGAAATGTACCTCTGTGTGTGCGGCAGCAGATCTGTGTGTTCTGCACCTGGTCTCCTCCAGTTGCGCATGGAATAATCGCCCCTGCAGATTCCTGGCCCGAACAGAACAGGCAATCTTGTTAGCCACATCATCACCTCTTTCATATTTAAAATCTTCCCGCACAACCCTTGCTGGTGAATTATACAATGGTAATTCAGGAAATCCGGGAAAGATTCAGACTGTTTGCACAATCCAATGAACCCAGCAGTACGTCCAATCATTGCTGGAGCCCCATCGGTTGTAATGGAGATGAGTTTGAAGAAGGGCAACTTGCTCTTACTAACGAATTCCATAAAAACCTGAAAAATATCTCTGCCTCTTGTGTGCCCTTTCAAAGGCAAAATGGTCAGCAGCTCTTCTTTTACACTCATTGTCGCAAACCATTCTTATGAACACGCATAGCTGAGCCACATCCACAGCACATGACTTATTTAACCGGTCCGTGGGAGCCTGAATTCTTGTTGGTTACAAGGGGATCGAATACTTATTTCCCCCAATTAAACGCAAATCAATTTATATCTTTTTTTTAAATGTAAATTTCTGGATTTTTTTTAATATTCTGTCTCTCACTGTTAAAATAAACCTACCATAAAACTCACAGACTGTTAATTTGTTTGTAAGTGGGTAAACTAACTAAATTGGCAGGGGATCAAATTCTTATTTCCTCCACTGTACCAGGGCAGGTGACAATTGCATACAGAAGCTTAGGCATCAAATTGCTAATTGCATTTTTTTATTTGTTAAACCCTTCAGAAGGAATAGATTAAATTGGGATCATTGGTAACTGTAATTTATTGTTTCCAAATTATTTGATTAATTTTGTTTAGGTTAAATTTCAATGACTATTTTAGAGAGGTAAATCTGACATATTTGCTCAGGGGGCATTAAAAGTCTAACTTGATTTTTAGGTTCTTCCGTCATTCATTTTCTTTAACATGGCATACATTTGACAGCTTGAGGTCCACCTGTGTCCAGTTCAGCACATTGGACACAGTTTGTAATAAACCACCTTAGCCAATAACACTACGCATATGAGCTAACTCCACACTGGAAAGGTTTCAGAACATGAGTCCAAAAGTCCTCCTTCGCAGGGGAAAAAGCACTCGCCCACCTCCGCAGAGACTGCGGGTCCGACCGACGGCAGCGGGTGTCCCTTCAAACTCAATTGGCAGTGTACGCAGGTGGGAAGCCTGCACTTGTCACTGCACTAATGACTTCTACTCATTGGGGGATAGGGTGAAGCTCGGCACACTTTGCAGGAGTGTTTTTATTTACTTCAGTATGAAAAAATTGCTAAAAGTAAGATTTTAATTGGGACAGCTAGGATTAGAATCACCAGCTTCGTCTTCTCCACTCTAGTAGGACATCTTGTTTTCTGCTTCCTAGTGAAATAACACACGATTAACCAAGTGATTCTGTTTCTTTAAGCGTTATTTAATTCAACACATTGAATCCCCCACACTTCACCTCAATTAATGTATACAGGTTTTACCACTTACGTGGATTTTTGATGAAATGAAAGGTTTGATTGTGTGTTTTCTTGTTTGCAGAAACTGGGAGTTATGTGTGCGAGTTCTGCGGGAAGCAGTACAAGTATTTCAACCCATACCAGGAGCACGTTGCTCTTCACACACCGATGGGTACGCCTGTTTATTTATCGCTTAAAGCCACAACATATAGGATGGGAACTTTTTTAAGCATTTCTGTTGGTTTCTACAAATATATCATCTTAAAAAAAGACATAGTGGAGGCACTGCCAACATCTTAATGCTATGTTTTCAGACGTTACAATGTTAAGTTATTGTGAAGCTCAACCGTATAGTCAGATTGGATGTCAATGGTCTAAATTGGAGCATTGAATTGTAATTGATTGTGAAAATCCATCCTACAGGCGCCTTTGATTTGAAGACATCTCGGGTACAGGAATGTGGCAGCATGGATATGAGTAAATTTGCCCCCAGCCAAACTGGTAAGATAAAACGTAAGTATTCTTTTAAATGATCCTACATATTCCAGTGGATTTTTTTGTTATAATGTAAAGCAAAACATTCAGGCCTCATTAGCTCATAATCCAAATGCTGATTCTTTGCACGCACGCATACACACACTTAAAAGCACACACCCACAGTCGTTTCATGCTCTGGATGGTGACTAATTAAAATTGGTAGCAATGTGTAGTATAGCAGTATGCTTTTTTATCTTTACCCAAGCATAATGCGTACACTTCATAAACATTACTTTTATTTTTGGTGATGTAGAACTTAAATGCTTTTTAAATGGCTGAGATTGTCAACTGGACAAAATGTAATATTGTTTGAAATGAGTCGGGTCAAAATTGAGATTGATGTTGATAAAACGGGGAAAACAACCCAGGGAAGTTGATCAGGAACTAAACACCTATCGCCTGCTCTGTTGAATAATGTATTTTTGAAATGGCAGTGTGACTCCCGCCCACAGGACCACAGAATAGCAGTCAGTGGGTTCACTCAGATATTGGCGGCTGGGTTTGAGGGCAGGGACAGTCACAATAATATCGCAGGCATGCTGTGGCGGCGTGAGTGAAATTCATATGAGCCTCACGATGGCTCAAATATGTTAAACCTGAACCGGATCTGCTATAAGGTTCTGGGTCACCTTCCAGTGTATTTGTGGTAACTCTGCTGGAGAGTGTTAGCCTCTAGGGAGTGGTTAATTACACTTTTAATTTTCATATTACTGCTTTTTTATTTTATTACCACCAGTACCTTAAAAACATTACAAATTATGTTCAAAAACAATGAATCGAAATTGAATACAGGTCCGCACAGATGTTCTATTGATAAAATGGTAATCTTTTTACAGTTTTATCCAGTAAAATACACAAACAAATAAAACCTCAATTAAATACTTTTTGTTTACTTCAACAAAGTAAAATCCAACACTAAGATCTGCATTTTATAATTTTTAACATATCACATTTAGTCTTTCTTCATAAATTGTAGGCAATTTCAGCTGCATATCTTCACCAGCATTATTTTCCTGCCGTCATATTTTATAGATTTTCTTCAAAGTGGTGCTAATTTTTGTGTTGCATGACCCCCCCCCCCCCCCCTTCTCCATCTTTCTGCGCTCTGCCATAAATAACTGTTTAAAGCATGGCACACACATCTAAGAAGTGGGTCAAAAAGATGGAATGAAGAGGAGGAATTAAAACCATATTTAAATGTAATGCGGACATTTGGCTCCTTTTGTCAAGGCTGTTAGTGTGATTGATTTGAATGCCCCAAACTAAAACTGAGATTAATAAATCGCATGTCATTGACTTTTTCTCTCTGTAGTAACTTTTGTTTTGGTTTAAGTAGTTAATCAAGAATATTATCCACATGTTTACACCATGGCCATTTCACTCAGTGTTTCTCCTTTTTGTTTTTACCTACAGACATTCCATTCAGGCGGAAACTGGAAAGTGCAATTCAGTCTAGTCTGGTCGACACAAACAGTTCGCAGAATTCAAGCGGTGAGCACTGATGCACTTATTTTATCTGGAGGTGTGTGTGTTTGGCAGGAAATGTATCATTTCTGATCAATCAGTAAAAGGTATTTTCAGTCCTGCTAAACAGCAGGTGTGTGTCAGTGTCAGTATAGATGGAAACAGTGCTTCTGCAAACATTGTTTTGTTTGCTGCTAATGCCTGGGCTGAAAATTGAGATGGAGGGGGAGTAGAAGGTGTAAAGAGGTTTATGTGACCTACCTTGCATCAATTGTTACTATATAAAACTCAAGTCCATGAACTCTATTATTATTATTATTTTTGTTATTCCGCTCCACACTCGCACAATTACAATTGAGACCTTGTTGAATACCATGTTGCTCTTACAATAACATTCAAGAGCGGTAACTTAAAAAAGGGACTCAGAAGCCCTAAAAAACATGTTTAGCTTCTGTCTTTAAGCTGGTTTCCTACAAAACACAAGATGTTCTACAAAAGTTGCAATAGTCTTGTTTGTTTCTCATTAGAGTTTTCTGTCTGCTCTGTTTTTTATTTGCTAAAAAAGAAATTCAGTTTGAATGGTGCTGGAATCAATCGATACATCCTTGGCATCGATGCAGTATTTAAATTGCCCGTATAAGGTTTACATAATCACTGATAAAGAATTCTGTAAGGTTTTGGTACGTTTGAAACCAATCAATATAAAAAAAAGAGTTTTCTTTTGCAAATCCCGTTGTTTTTTTAAAGACACTGACTGAATAAACAACAGAGTGATTAAATAAACAAAATGAAAGCTTGAGAACCTCCTGTGTCTGTGGCTTTATCTCCCTCCCTGTCCTCTGCAGGAACTCCGAGCCCTCTGGTGGCCAGCGCCTTCTCTACAAGCCAGAGTGAGTCCAGCCCCACCTACCTGCTCACAGCAGAAAATATTCATCCTGCCTTCTCATTCCACCTTTCTTTTTTTTCCGTGCATGCTTTAATTTTTTGGGGCACTAATTGTTTCTCTATGATCCATTATGATTGAACAGATTTTCTGCATTTAGCTTCATTGTTTTTAGGCAGAACTTTAGCCATATTGCAAATCTGCATTGCATTCAGACTTACCTACCAAGGTTTTTTGGTAGACAACGATGCCTGGAAAAGCTGTTTCAACACATTTGTTATACATCTTTTATTTTGACATGTTCACAATGTGTGTATTATGTTTGTTGTTGTTTATGGAAAAGGGTTTTCAAACCAGGGACATTGACCAGCACTTTAATCCTCATATAGGCGCCCCAACATACACAATTTAGACTTTGATATTTATTTGTATTATTTGCAGAGTAACTTCTTTTTAAGTGCTGCTGCAAATTTAGTCACTTTAGGCCGTAATTATCACAAAAGCATGGATAAGTGAGGGTAGAGTGTGGACGGATGCACAGTGTATTCATTTATTTTCCAACAAAGCGTCAATGCACTTCTGGGCCTTGTGATTTTTTAGAACCCTACACATGTGGTGCCTGTGGCATCCAGTTCCAGTTCTACAACAACCTGCTGGAGCACATGCAGTCCCACGCTGGTGAGTCCACGACTACAGATGCATGATAAGCTCGACAGTGAAACAAATACAGAATGGGAACACACCCTCAGTGGCTGCAGTGTATGTGAACAGCTGTATGATCGCACATAATCCTCAATTGCGTATTGAGTCATAGGTGTTTAAACCTTGAGAATTTAGCCTATGTCTTTTAATGTTCCAAGACGTATATTGTTAAAATCACGGTTGTTGCAGATCTGGTTCTGGGGTGGCTGAATGCGACGCTCTTAAGTTTTGTTACTAAAGCTTTAGTGCATCATACATGTCCCATTTAATATACACAGTTGTGCTTTATCTACTTTTCAGATTAAGTATCCTTTAGTACATACAATGTCAGAAATAAAGACTAATTCCAAACTTAAGCAAACACATCCCAAAGTCATGACAGAATGACTCTTTCTGCTAACAGACTTATAAAACAAAATAAATCTTACAAATAGGAGAGCAAGCAAACACCCATATTCAGTTTTTATTTGATACATTACTAAAGGGCAGTTTGTTTACCCTCTTAAGCATGAATCATGTGGCCCGTCCCTGTATGCAGTTGGAAACACTATTTTCCACTGGACAGCCTAAAATACAGTTATCCAGGCTTGTGCAATGGATACGGAATACATTTACACTGATGATGATATCTTACTGTTTGGCTTTGCCCTTGGGTCCTTGCTTTAGAATTATTGCTGTGAGACTGACCTCATTTAAAAACTGCAAGATTTGTGACTGATCGTATGTAAACACTGAGGAAACAAATCCGTCGCATATCTTTTCTTAATCTTGCTCTGCTGGTTTTGATGTACAAATGTAAATAATAGACTCCAAGAAACCATGTAATACATTTTTGCTGTCAACTATTTTTATTTGTTTGGTTATGGATCATCATTTTCCTTTCAAATCTTAACATTTTTCTAAGTTTGAAACGCTTATCATACTCTTATTCCATTAAAACTATAGAGTATTGTGGCCTCCGCCTGACGTTAATGTCTTTATCTCCTCAGCTGACAACGAGAACCACACCAAAGGGGAGTCTCCAAAATTCTCCTCAGCCTCCGTTCCTCCAGAGCAGCTGTGGAGAGGCTCTCAGGGTCCGGCTCATTCCGTAGTTAAACTACAAATCCAGCCTCAAAGTATCCCCCATAGGAACCACACTGTCAGCCGTAAGTACTGCAACCGCCTTCATACATCTCACACTGTGATAGTTACTGCACACCAGGCTCCCCCCTGAAAATGAGATTAGTGGATTCAGCCGTGGTTGACTTCTCAGTCGACCTGAAATGTAGTCGTTTTAGTCCGTCAGCAATATGTTTTTATTATGGCAGTCAAACAACCAAATCCTATTGGGGGAAAAAAAGTTTCCATTAGTTGTCCCACAAAGAAGACATTTTAATTGTAACAGCAAAGTATAAAGAGAGACGAAAAAAAATAGAACACTATTATATAAAAGACTTGACAATAGTGTGAAAAATAATATAATTAAAGAGTGTTTTAAAGCCCCTGGACTCTTTGTACAGTGTAATTGATAAAGCAATCTGCAATTGTATTAATGATTATTTTGGCCTTGCGTTTAAGACGCAAAACATATAACTGCAACATCCCTGCTTCGCTTTCTGCTGTAGGTAGGTAGTAATCCCCCACCCCCCCCTGTCAGACAGATAGAAAACATGGAATCATTATGTTTAATGACTTGTGAAGTTTTCTTTTGCATTAGAGCAATAGCAAGATAAATGGTGCTTAGTGTAAGTCAATCTGGTGTGTAAAACAAAGCCATGTTTGTTACCATTTCTTCATTATTCTCTGTGATTCTGTAGCTCATTTTCCCTTTTAAAGAGACTGTGTCTTTTCTGCCATTATATCAACATAAAAAGAATATCACCACTAATTATCTTTCTTGTCAATGTTTCACTCTGCTTTCCTGTCAACCCATCTGCTGTGCGCACTGGCAGACAATAACGGACTACCTGAGAAGGAACGACAGCAGGTGGCTGAGCGCCTCTTACGGGTAATGTGTTCAGATCTGAGCATGCTGAATGTGCTCAACAGCAAAGACTTCCTGAAGTTGGCACAGACCCTGGTGGATACTGGAGCCCGTCATGGTGCCTACTCCACCCGTGAAGCTTTCGGCAACATGAGTGCCTTGGCGCTGCGCCAGCTGCCCCGCATGTACAACCAAGTGAAAGTCAAAGTCACGTGTGCTCTCGGCTCCAATGCTTCTCTTGGCATCGCCGTTACCTGCCACTCCCAGACATCAGGCCCAGATGCTTGCTATGTTCTAACAGCCTACCAGGTGGAGGGCTCCAGACTGAAGCGCTATGTGCTCGGTGTGAGGGAGGCTGAGCTGAGGGAGGGGCCCGAGCAAGTCCACCACTGGGTTCAAAACGTGCTGTCTGAGTTTGTGATGTCAGACATACGCACCGTGTATGTTTCTGAGCCCAAAGCGTGGGCAGCAGGATTAGCGGGATCCCCACTGGGTGCTGGAGGTCGGAGCAAGGTGTGCTTACGATGCGCTGGGTGTTCACTCGGGGCAGTGGTCCAGGCTGTTCTTGGGAA
The DNA here is from genome assembly GCF_036324505.1 of Eleginops maclovinus. Taxonomy (NCBI): domain Eukaryota; kingdom Metazoa; phylum Chordata; class Actinopteri; order Perciformes; family Eleginopidae; genus Eleginops; species Eleginops maclovinus. The sequence continues at coordinate 11,910,651 of NC_086356.1, read as the reverse complement.
GCGCAGCCTCCAGGCTCGAGGTCTTCATGAGTTGGCTGAGCTTCTGTCAGCGTGCCGAGATATCGCCTCCTCCACCACGCTGTCCCTTCGGGAGGAGCAGTACTTCAAAACATCCACAAGCACAACTGAGGACGGACCACAGGGCGGCCCTGCACAATGTCCCAACCCTCCTTGCTGGGATCGTACGGCTGAAGCTCTTCTTCAGGTCCATGCTCACTTTGAACAGATTTGCGAGGCTTATGGACGCAACAAGACCACGGCTCCACTCCTCCAAGGTCTCAACAAGCATCTGCTCGGTACACTGGCCTGTCTGCTGGCACCTCTGCGCCTGGCAGCTCTGGAGCTGAGCAGCCAGAGGAGACCCACCCTACAGCAGGTGCTTCCCGTCTACCTGCGCTTGGAGAAGTTCTTCACATCCAAAGCTGGAGAGGCAGGAACCGGCACGGCTAGCAAACTCTGCCACTACTTTCTCGAAGCACTTAAGGAACACTTCAAGGTACTAAACCATGATAACGTTTATTATTTAAGGTGCTGTCAAAATAAAAAGAATCATGTTATATACTGTAACAAATACAGATGGGTTTCTTTCTAAAATCTACTAATGCCAATAGATTTAGTTAAATTTTGCTTGAATACCATTGAATATCTGTACATTTCAACCAATAAAAATGTAGCAAACACAATCATAGATTTTACCAGACATTTGATGCCAACTTAAGAGCATTGTGGTACCAAAAATGATTGTTGCTTAGTTCCAAACCATACTAAAGAGAGCCTTGTTATAGGACAAATACATATGAAGAATTGGTTTTCAGAATAACTTGCATTGACATTTTTTTCTGTCACTAGGTGGAACGAGCTCACCAGGTTGCCATGGTGCTGGACCCGCAGGTCAAGCTGTGTTCGGTGCCCGCCTACCAACATGAAGACATAATCTCCCGCGCATGTGAAATGGCTGCTGAAAACAGAGATGGAGGTATGAGTGGAGGAGGAGGTGGTGAAGAGCGGGACACTGATGGCCCACCAACCCCTAAAATAAGCCGCATAGAGGGAGCGGGAAACAATGGGGGCATCATAAGGGGGACTTCCTCCTCTGGTAGTGATGAGAGCCAAGTGAGACAAGAGATTTTTCAGTACCTGGCCGAGCCTCTTCTCCAAGGCACACCTGACCTCTTCCAGTACTGGAGCTCAGCAGTGAACGAGAAGTTCTCCAGGCTTTCCCGTCTGGCCATGTGGCTCCTCGCTGTGCCCGCTGTGGGCATACGCAACGAATGTGTGACAGTGTGTGAGCAGAGCCTGGCTATGAAGAGGAGGCAGCAGGTTACCACTGAGGAAATGAACAAACTCATTTTTCTTCGCTCCAACATGGGCTAGGAGAGAAAAATCAACAAACCTGAATCAACCAAACCCTCACCTTCAACCAATGACTGAAGACTATTATTTATATACTGTAGGTTTAGACCAACTGTAAACTTAAATGTGTTAAATTACTTCTCATGACAGATATTTACAGGAATCTCACATTGTATACGTAGGTTGCAAACACCCATAACACAACACAGCTTATTACATTTTCTATAGGGAGAAAGACTGTTGTATATTACTGTGGACAAAATGTAGGGGTGGAACGGTAACCCTCAAAAGATTGTCTTGTTTGGTATGCGTCCCTTGGTTTGGGATGCAAATGTAAGCAGGATCAGTCTTATCATGGCCAGTGAATCCCTCCAGCCTAACGACTATCTGCTAACAGGCTACCATGCTGTTATTCTCACTGGATGGCAACATTTTCAGGTAAACTCAGATTTCACTACTTGAAACTATTGTCATGCACCTTGGAAAACATACACAGTATTTAAACAATGATCATTGTCATTGGTGTATGATAAAAAATTCAAGAAGTGAATTTAACTGCCACTGCACCTCTGATTACTAAGTATAATAGGTTTATTATTTATTATCACATATCACTGAAACTCTTCATTTCAACATATTCAGCCACAGGAAACTCTGAGCTAAATGTTTGCAGCTAGTTTGAAGGTTGCTTCAGTGGCCTAAAAATGTAGCTTTGGATCATTTGCATGCACTGCATGCATTTTTCCTTCAGAAGGGTAAAAAGCTGATGAAACATTCATAAGGAGGTTATGCTTACCCTTTTTGTTTGTTACAGATTTTTTAAAAAATCACCAATGGTTGGTTTTTGCTGCTGGATATGCAAGGAAAATGGCTAGATTTTCAAAGAAGGGACCATTTTTAAACTAAATAATGTTAATATAAACAGTTTTTCTAAACATGCATCATATTAAGCATATTATACAACAGTTCCATCCAGCCTAACCATGGCTGGGTGCCACCAAAAGGTAATTAAATAACATTCTGTATTTGATAAATATATCTTACATCATCATTTAATAGCTGATGTTATATCCTAGCTTGTAGGCCAGTCAATGCACAATAAAGACATCGAGGCCATTTTGTGTGGCTTTATGATAGTTTCCGGTGCTGGTACTCACTCACATCAATCGGCTCTGTGAAAAGAGACATCAATACCTTTCTTTATACCGGAGACATTCTGTCTGTGCATCGTCCTCAGATAAACAGCGGTAATGTTATTAGTTTGGTAAGCTTCTGCGCAAGGACTTAATTTATAATTGCAAAAACCCTGTGTGTGTGTGTGTGTGTGTGTGTGTGTGTGTGTGTGTGTGTGTGTGTGTGTGTGTGTGTGTGTGTGTGTGTGTGTGTGTGTGTGTGTGTGTGTGTGTGTGTGTGTGTGTGTGTGTGTGTGTGTGTGTGTGTGTGTGTGTGTGTGTGTGTGTGTGTGTGTGTGTGTGTGTGTGTGTGTGTGTGTGTGTGTGTGTGTGTGTGTGTGTGTGTGTGTGTGTGTGTGTGTGTGTGTGTGTGTGGCTTAATTAGAAAGATAAGAACATCATTATTATTTTATTTATTCTTTCCTCATCTAATAGCATTGTCTTCCTCATGTGAGCTACATCTTTCCATTTTTAAAGCAATAAGCTTTATCATACCTACCTACTCAACACGACTGTTTTCACAACGCTCCTACAGTTAATTATTAACAGTAAATTATTTTTCTGTTTGTAAAATCAACAGGATTTTCTCAGGAATGCACCCTAGCAGGCACCGCCACTTTTTCCTCACTGTACCGAAAACACACAAAACTGTGACCTCAATGCGGAGGTATGAACTGATCCGTGACTTTTTGGGAAACGTTCCACCCCAAATACAGTTAGTGCCATTTGCAACAAACAAAAGAAAAACATCACTGAGGGTTTATCTTTTTCAGGATGAAGCAAATTCTGCCAGGACATTCACTTTAGTCAACATGGTTTTATTTTTTTATGAATTCCAGGATACATTTTCACAGCTCATACCTCCTGAAATGACTTGGATGAATGGAAGATATACTGTAAAATAATTTGTTGCTTACGTTAAGTACTGGTTTGTCATTTCGTTTTTGGGCCTTAAGTCTCTTTTCATGCGACCACCCTCCAGTGGGAGCTAATGTCATGCCTTTTTATTGCTGTTCAATGGCCTTCTTTTCACCATGTTTTCTCAAGCATGTGCGTTTATTTTTTTGGCTCTTCAAAGGAACCTCTGGCGGATAAAACAGTGTCCTCTAGTGGTCAAATGTGTTTAAAAAAAGTGCTTTATTCCAAAGTTCAAGTCATCTCTGGGTTTCTAAAACAGGTCAGGTATTATTTCAACAGTAATATGCCCAAGCACAAGTATCCTCTGTATAAGCCTATATGCAGTAGGTCAGGTTATAACTTGGGTCACACCAGAGCAGGAAGGTTTATCAGTACTGATATTAATACTATTTTAAGTCTCTTAATAGTTGTGGTGCAGCTTATCTTTTGATCCTAAAAAGTACTGTTCAATTAATGAGGCGACTCATATCGTAAAAATAATGCTTGAATTTCAAAAATTGAAGTGTAAAAAAGCATTGTAGTATCATATCTTCTCAGCCTTACGCTCCAAGGTTCAGTCACATTTCACTTTTACTAAACTACATTTTAGTCCCTATCATTTAAAATTAAATTAAACAAATGTAAGCTTCTGTTTCCTGTTTCGGAAATGGATAAGTGACTATGAAGTCCCGTCGCACTACTTTATTGTGTTTATTATCACGCTCCCCATCTCAAAACTGCTGCACCACCCTCACGATCACATCAAGAATGATTTATGACCCAGAATCAGAGTGAATCGTCTTTATTCGAGGCTGAGACAGGGGCAAATTGGTTAAACATGACTGTACCTTTTTAAGTTTGTTAGGACACAGAAAGTACAGGAAGTCAGTACACTGCACATGGACATTTAAAGGGCATTAGAGTAAATGCTTCAAAGTGTAAAGCCAAGAAAAAGAAGGCTCTCACTAAGATGCAAAGGATTGTGGTCCAGCTGAATTCATGTATTCAATTCCTTATGAGAAAACGTGTTGGCGTTTATTATACGTGCATTAACAATTTAACATGTCTGTCAATCAAAAGTGAATGGCTCTGCTTTGCAAACCACATCATGTTGTTTTGAATAGACTGTTGCCCTCCTATACCTCTAATAACTCTGATTTACTGTTCCATTAATACACTTGTTTAAGAGAATGTTAACACCCTGCACATTTCTGCTGTCTTCTCTGGTTGAATGCTTTCACCAGCAGTTATGGGATGGATGGAAATGTTTTTTTTGTGCACCTCTAACTAACTGTCAGTGATGTTGACAACCTGAACATCACTGCAGCAAGGTGAGAAGTTAAACCACTAGAGGACAGCAAAGACAACATTTTAAAGGGGTGTTGGGTTACTCTACAATATCTGTTTAAACTTTAATTTTTCTCTTGCTTTAAGATTGTTGGAAGGAGTTATTTAATTTATATATTTCCATATGTATCTGTTTTCCCTTTCTAAGGCTTGGAGAATTACTTGATTCAGTGTAACCAATATACTATATCATCGTGATCAAATGTATACTGCTGTTTTCAAACTGATTTATTTCGCACATTTATACTTTGGTAAAGGAAAGATCCTAACAATACAATGTTTTACCTCAGTACTCAGACCATAGTGTTATAATTAAATTGGAAGTCACACGGTCATACAAAATGTTGCTTTGGTTAAAGATAAAGTTAAAGTACTATACATTGGTTTTCAGTTTCAAAAGAGATCCTCAATTGAACAAATTGAAGGGATTTTTATTACAGTCTTTAGATAAGTATTTCAAATAGGGTATGCTCTGGGACAAAAGGCCATTGTTGACGTCATTATGTCAACTTAATTTTACTTACAAATAGCATTCTTTTTGTTGTTAAATGAGAATTATATCTAAGATATGCATGCTTTTAATAAGAGAACTGATATATAAAGTTAGAGGCAACATGATTCACCTCCATCTGATGAGACGAGGACGTTAATTAACAGATACAACAGATTTTGACCTTGTTAGGTGAGCGCCGCGATGCTGATCGTGGGTTGGTGTTAATGGGTTGACATCATCCATTTTCAGAGGATGTATTATGTAAATACAAGAGAACTGCTGTTTTTATGCCACAAGGAGGAGCCTTCATTTTAGAAATACAGTAGGGAACACCAGTAACATTATACCTCTATTTTCTACAGTAGCATTTCAACAGGTTTTTGATATAATAAAAAAACTCAAGTTAGATACTGTTATTAATCAGCTGTAAGTTTTAGTTTGTTTTAAGGAGTTTAACTTATTCAGATATTAATTGTACAAAATGGTATAAGAATGCAAACATTGAGATCTGTTCTGTTTAAACTATGGATTATAGTCTATTATCAATTCAGGTTAAGAAACTAGTGTTGCTTGCATCCTATTTTACAGGCATTTCTTTTTATACTCTGCTAAAATGCAACAAAAAAAAAGGGTTTGATTCTATTAATTTTGTCTTTTTTATTGCACTTTGCAGCAGATTCCTGTGTAGCTTCAGATCTGAGTTGTCTTATTAGTAAGCCTAATTTATACTTTTTTAGCAACACTATTTTTATATAATGGCAAAGAAAGGGTTCAGTGTCTTTTCTTTTTTTCCTGTGTCATATGTGGCAGCACTGTTCAATGTTTCTTGAATACATTACCCACTGTAGTATGTGACGTGTGAATAAACTCCAACTCTGTGTCAACAACACTGTTGTGTAACTTCAGTAAAACAGCTGTACGTGTGCAGAGAGAGGAAAGATAAAGGATCTGTAGTATTTTAAGAAGTATTAATGCTACGAAGGTTAGTTTTCTACTAGTAGAAGTGTGTATTTAAGGTCTAGAAAAAGACTGCAACAAGCTTCAAACTCTCTTTGCCCGGATTTCAGATGAAAGGAGTTTCCTTTCCAGTCAAGGGATGAAGTAAAATGTTTAGAAAGCCTGCTCCTGTATTTATGAATCAGTGGAACTTGAGAGGATATTTGACGATCTTCCTGTAAAAATGAGGCCGCTTGCTTATTTTCAGTATGAATGAGGACTCCCACCCAGAGAGAAATGAAGCAGAGCTTTCCACAGTGGCTGAGAGGGAGAGACCGAGGGCCTCAAACACATGTAGAGAGGAAAGAGGCCTTATATAAGGGGAGAGCGATTGAAGACTTACACATGGGGGAGTGAATATACAGAGGCTGCTTAGAGGTGCGTGCAAGGGTTCCCCAGGGGCCACGGATAGGCTAAAGGAGCGAGGGAGGGAGACAGGAAGAGGGAAAGAGCGAGCAAGTGTTCGTCACAGCCTGCTGTCTTTCTCCCTCCTTTTGCACCCGGGTCAGTCGGCCCCCAAGGTGCAGCAGTCTGCTGCCATGCAGAAACACCCGCACGCTTGTCTCCTCCGCTGCTCCCAACACAGGGCCTGCTTACCAAAGCCTAATTTGCAGCACATGCGTCCCAAGTTTACCTCCCCCACTGTTTCTCCACCCACTGCCCCCCCCCCACACACACACACACAATACGGCCTCCTCCCTTCCTCCACACCCCACTGCTGAAGGTGACGTTTTTCCAGAAGCTATTACTACAGTGAAATGCTAAGTTTGTTTTTGCTTACGGCTCCAAGTATTTGCCCTCATTTTCAGCCGTTTAGGAAGGCAAAATGTGGGGGAAAACAACCCGCCCATTTGGACAATTGCTTCCCTTTCTGCTGGGTTAAGTAAAAGATGTAGATCAGCTCTTATTAAGGGAATGTAAGGACGAGTGTGTGGGATTTCACACAAGCAATACAAGCAGAAAATCAGAGTGTTTTTTGTTGGACACCATTGTTCGTGTTTTAAAATGATGTGTTTAATTTCTGTCTGCATGCATTGGGAGTGATAAATGCTGCAGCAGCTCAATATAAAGGGGGGCTCCCTCTGGGTAATAGTAGTTGAACACTAGATGGCACTATCAGGCTTTTTATTAGAAATAGAGTGGACACGATGAAAACATCACTGGTCATGCAATTCAATACAGCCACAGAACAACTATGGCCTCAAGTGGATTTGAGAACAAAAATCCTACATAAGGTCATTTTGCAGGTTGTGTTCCAGGTGTAGTTTTTGACAAATGGAAACGGTGATAGAGACTACTCGTAGAGCTCCATGTAACCCAGGTTAGAATGTTCCTACAGAACAGGGAAGCCAAGATGTTTTCAGTCTTGGACAGCTAGAGGACCATCCAATAATGTTGCTTTGATTCTGGAGGACATGTTTTTTGACAGTTTGAAGAATCCAAAGAAGAATGCCCTGATAGAGTCAAGTTGATCAAAGAGCTACAAAGCAGCACTGTATCTAAATAATTTATAGTGTGCTTATATTTTTCATCTCATTCACACACATCGAGAATATCACTCAAGAACATCTTATGCCACAAATTGGTTTGTTCTGCTCTACCCAGTAAGACACATGTAGCCATCCAGCTCCCTTTGCCCTTGACTGTTACACAACCAGGAGAGAGGCATCCAGGTTTTGTTCCCGAAGCCCAAATCAAGAGTTTGCCATGTAGCTTTGCTCCCACCTCTGGCATTGACAAAGTTGGCACCTTCGCCCCTGCCCAACCAATGGCCATCACAGCTGTCCTGACTTGTCTGCTCAATGAGCATTGGAGGGACAGGGAAGGACAGGCGGAAGGAAGTGTTCTCATCCTCCTCTTCTTGTCCTGTATGGAGGACCCGGTGGCACCGGCACTGTAGTTTTTCCTGCTCAGCAGGTGCTGACTTTTATCAGTAGTGACATGAATGTACAGAACTGCCAGGGTGCATCCACCCAATTGCTGTCAGGTGTCGTCCCCTGCTAACACTCCACCTAGCCCCTGACCTCACAGGCACCCGGTGTGCCTGTCTGTTCGCCTGCCTGCTCGCCTGCCTGCTCTGCTGCCTCTGCACACCTGTGCAGACACACATATGCACGCACATCATACCCCGACTGAGATTTAAGTATTTTCCCACACAGGCCCAAAAGATTAGGTTTGTGGCATGCGCCTCTCCAGAGTGTCTGGGACAATATGAGAAATCATGATATAATAAGATGGAAACACTCATGATAAGTGTCCATGTGTTATTGCATACCTCACATGTAGCAACTCACAGGTGCTGGCAACTTCCTCCCTGAAAAAAAGGGCACACAGTCTTTGAAGCCCATGATGAGGAATTTCACTGCCTATTACAGTAGGCCGAGCAGCATTTGAATATTTCATGTCTAAGTCAGAGTTATGAGATGACGCTGAAGTGTGAAAATATGATGTTTGACTCTTGGCTAACAGAGGGCGAGTGTGGTCACTGTGAAAAAGGAGGTCAAGGTTAAATTTGCTTTGCGGATATAAATAGCCCTTCAGTGATGTCCCCCTGATCTCACCGTTATTATTTATTAATCATTGTCATGATCTGGGGAGCACATCCAGCCTCACCATCCAATTTCAGATAGCTGAAGACAATGACAAGAGGAGGACAAGCTCTAACCTGAATTTTAGATCCTTAAAATTAAGCCCATATACATGTATATGTGGTCGTAGTGAAACAGGCCTATTTTTTTGTGGAAAAGCTTTATATTATATAAAATGCCATATTGAGGATTGCTGACGCTGGACTTTACAAGCATTGTTCTTGCCAGGGCACATCAGTGGTCGTGTTCCCGACATTACTCTGCCTTTTGTTAAGTCATTTTTTCATCGACATAATTTCTCTGTTCTACAATTAATTTGCAAAGAGGGAACCAAATGCTTGACAAGTAACATTACACATACCAATAAAATGGTGTTATTTGGCTGGGAAATTATAGAAAAATGTCAGAAGTTTAAAAGTAATCAACTCTGTATTGGCTCATTATACAATCTGTTGCCGTTTGGTTTTTCCTCCGCAGTGTCTGCACAGTATTCAGCTGCTCACTTAGGTCACTCTCTGCTGCACTTTTCTAACTTCTCTCCCTCTAAATGAGTTGTTAGACACAGTCCCTAAGGCTGTGTTGACAGCTCACTAAGCTAAAACATATACCATGTACTTGTAACATAGGGAATTTAAATCCAGTTCATGATCTGTTTATTCTTCCATTTCTTCTCGCCCCTAACTGTTTTAACAATATGTTCCCCACTGCATGTAGCTGTTACATGATAATGCAGAAGAGCATTTGAAATGCAAAATGTTTTTTAAAATAATGTATCAATATCCCTTTGGGTATTTCTTTTTAAACTCAGTGCTCTGATTCTGCAATGTCTGTGCTTTTTTGATGACTTTTCTATTTGTAAATCACTTCTCACATTGGGTCCATGAATTGAATAGAAGTAGCATTTTGTAAATTAGATATATTTAAATGTTTTTTTTCAAAGTCAATGATCCAGGCCCAGAGATATAGCACAATTGTATTTTATTTGTATTGTTATTAAATGCCTTAAAATTGCAAGATTCACTATCTGATCATTTGTTTTTTGGGAATACGGTGATCTCTCTGTGCCCATCTTTTAATTTTTGGTCAAATCCTTAAAAATGTCATGAATCGGGTATATAATACAGGAATGGAAATACAACAGATTGAAAGTATTATCTAGAAAAACTCTGTTCTATTTTTTCACCCGGTAAGGATGGGGCTGTTTGATCATTTTTCAGTTGTTTTTTTGTGTGAATTATAAGTGAGCTATATTGCTATGTGATCCCAGAGTAATACAGAAGTAGTTTTGTGAGTGACTCCCTCTATATGGCAGTCCGAGAGTCATCCCTAACGTACACTGTTTGGCCTGGCTGTAGAGCAGACAAATAGTATTACAAACCTTTTAAATCTGTTTTATTGTTGCATGTCACGGCAGTGTTGTTAGGATATTGCCTTTAGTTTTAAAAGACTTATCTTTTACCACAGAACAGCTCAGGCCACCTCGCTCTTTACGCTTGGCTCTCTGCCAACCAATGTCATGTAAGGCGTCGCTCTGGAACTGAGGTAAAGAAAGTACATTTTTAATGATTTAGCATCGAGTGCCTTTCTATTCTATATTCCATCATCTCATTTCCATGATTTGTAACTACTTGATGGCTAGAATGATTCCTTAGGGAGAATAATTCCTTGGCACAGAAGCAGACAGTCAATTGAAAATACACACTGGGCAATTTTAATTTGAGAGGATACTGAAAAACGATCCATTTATTAAGCCTGTTTGATAATCAAAGCTAATGGATCGTTTCAATGTTCTTAACTCTGCAACTGCTAAAAGGAAATAAGGAGAAGCTGACTGTATCTTGTAATTTGGAAATATGCAATGAGGTGATTTATAATAAAAAGAAAGTACTCTTTTGTGATCGTAAAGCTTAATTATTTGAGTTATTTTGTCAAGAGCAGGGTTTTTTTTCAACTGGAATGACCCGAGATGAATGTGAACTTCTATAAATATTAATCTTTGCTTAAATTATTGCCAACACTAAAGAGGACCGAGACAGTCAGTGCATATGTGTGTGTTATAGTGCCATAAGGAACTGATCACTATGCAGCCACATATCTAAATCTCCTACAAGGTGTCTCAGATCTGGAGCAAACACAGAGGGGCCCAAGGGCATTACAGGTGCATCACGATGACGCACGATGCTCATCAATGTCCTAGTCCTTGACAATGTCATTCTAAACTGAGAAAAAAAAGAAGCTTCCAGGATCTGTTCAGCGAGGCAGGCTTGTTTACATTCTCCCTTTTCTTACTCCTCCTAATTCTTTCTGGCGTTCTTTTCCCTCTCACTCCTTTGTTTTGATGGAAGCTGATATCTTATTGGTGGAGACGAAAAGACAAGTTGATTGATCAGGCCGGGGGGTATTGATCAAGCTGATCCTTTGCCGTGACCCTTGACCTTCCGATTGACAGCAGCCCTTATAATGAGGCCTCGGAACAGAGACCATAGGATAGGGGGTTTTGGGAAGGGTATCTGTGAGGAAAAAAGAAACCCAAGGGGATGGGTAGCGTACACACACACACACACACAGCCTGGCTCAATCAACTTGGTGCCATTGTTACATTGCATTGCCCTCGATAACCCCAATTTGCATAATCGGCTTTTGCATTGTTTGGCCCAGACACATTAAGGTGCGGCATTGCATTGTTGACTGCAAATCAGCACGTGCCTATTGTTTGCTCATCTCAATATAGCATAATGCATTGTTTACTTATGCTGCAGCATGTGTTTTTCCGCTTACTGACTTTACCATCACACTAAACGCATTATGTTTCCTTTCCCGGACGGAGTAAAATATACATTACATCTTGCGCAACAAGGGTTCCTACAAAAACCACAACGTTGTTTACGCACTCCACAAAGCACTTGGATTATTTACGACACACCCAAGGAGCATTAGGTATATATGCTCTTTGCAAAGTCCACTGCATTTTGTTCACATTGTTTACCGACCACATTATAGACATTCCTGCCAATTCTCCTTTAGTTATAGCTCTAAGGTCTACACATCTCTGAGTGCTGTGAGATACACAGAGAATGTCCTTCTTTCCCTCTGATTAGCCCATTCCCTCTCACAACCGTAAAGTACATTTCCGTGCACTCTCACTAGGCAGGTTAAAACCACGTGCAATCCATGTACAGGGTTTATATATGCATACTCATACACATTGACAATACAGCGCCCTAACACTGGCACCACTCTGTGAATCTGATGCTTTATAAGCATTTGGAACATAGTTTTCTTTTATTGTTCAGATGAGTGTAAACATGCCGTGCCAATGAAACACACAACCTCAAAGATATTGGGCAATAAGGCTTGGTTGTATTAATAAAGGAACAGTTTTATGTGAAGCTTTGAGACATGCTCACAAAGGATACTTGGGAACATGTTGACATTGTCGACAGGTACTTGTGTAGGCCCAGTTTAGCTTTTGATAGCTGATAATTTAGTGTTCTAGCTTTCTAAATACTCATATTTAGTCTTAAAATGAAATTACAGACTGATATTGTCCATGGGTGCAGCTAGAACAGAGACATCCAGTGGTCTCTGTAATCATTTATTTCAGTTTTACTATATTTAAAACATGTGCTATGTGAAGACCTGCTGACCTCTATTCTGCTCAGGTTTTGTTTGGATAAAACACATTGTGCTGAGGCAAACTCCACAGCAGGTTTACCTCTACTTTTGAACCAGTTACGCTGGTGAACCGTTGTTATCTATAAGTAATGTTTGAGGTTTTCTCTCCTTAGTGCTTAAGAATATTACTGCTGCTCTGTGGTCACTGCTGTCAAATTTAATTTATCCCTTAACAGCCTGTCAGACTCATTCAGTCTGTACGCAACCGTATGCCATAATATGTTCTCTGATTTATGTAAAAATTCTGATATTTGGTAATGAAATCTCAGGTGTTTCTTTAAGCCATTGGTTTTTCTGTTCGAAGACCAACATTTTTTAGAATATGTATTTGAATTTTAAAAGAATGCTGCCTCTTTGATTTAAGGGGTGTTACATTTGGTTAATCTACATTACTTGATGTCTTTTGACTATATTAGGACAGAGCAATAATCCTATTAAATCAGCGTTTACATATTATCACTTAAAGTTGACATGATTGGTGATTGTTATCTCATCTGTCAGCTACAGGACAGCATTGACATTCAGTAAGAGTTTGATCGTGTTAACTTGAAGATTGTAGGCTCAATATTTATTTTCCTTTTTTGGTCTTTACACACTCCTGAGGACAATATCTGCCTCCTTTGTTGCTAAATGCTCTACTAGGTTTAAAAGCTGGTTGTTTTCATCTGCCATTTGGTGTTGGGAGGTTAGCATACAATGGGTTAATTAAAGCTTTTTTCAAATGTAAAACCAAAACAATTAGTTTAAATGGGGACCACAGAGTTGGGTAATAGATCAGGTTTGTGGCACAATGCAAATAATCTTTTTATCAATTCCTATTTTCAAAAATACAGATACAAAATTATAGCAGGTTTTTGAGTTTCAATTGCTTACTTTGTTTGGATTTAAATCCATTGGTTACATTTGGGATAAGGTTTTGTCATGCTTTACTTAATGTAAGAAAAATGAGGTTTAATCCTAAAGTGGCCGCAGTTTTTCATGCACATTTGATGAAAAATGACTTTCCTTCCTGAGCCATAAGTACAATTTTCCCATGGTATCAGGTTCCCCAATTTAACTAAATCAAGCCTGTGTGGACATCTACTGTCGAGAAGGTGTTGAAAGGACACAAGAAGCTTTAATCTACAACTCGCTTGATATAAAAAGGGCTTAGATATGCCCTAAGTAATCATTTTTATGGTTGTAGTTTACAACGTGAAAGCCTATGTAATTTTATGTGTGCAACATCTTGCAAGTAAATGAAGGAGGGTTTGAGTTCAATGAGTTGAATGTGGGAATGTAATGCTGAAAATTCATTAGTGACAAACTGGCAATGGCTGTGGCATGTGTTTGGTTTTTACACCTTCTTCCACAAATCTGCTCTTGCCCTACAGCAATCCTTTGGTCACCTTAAATGTTTTTAATAGGACCAAGCCATTTTTCTTCCTGTGTGCCACATCCCATTCACCTTACCAGACATGTTTCCACTCTTCCTCACCCAGATGGATTAAACTACCTCAAGCAAAAAGCTCCAGAAATCTTCCAAGAAATAATTTCTTTCCTTGGAAAGCATGTCGTTTCAGCCATCATTTGGTGAATTGGAGGCCTATGCCAAATTGTTGTCAGTCCTGGGGGCTTGATGCCTCAACCTGGTAATACCGCTGCAGAAACCGCTCCACTTTGTGTTTTTATGGACAAGCGTCACTGCAACTGTATTTCAAGTAGGCCGGCTAATGAGCTTTTTAACCATCTCCATATGGACGTGCTCTAACGTCTAGACGGAGGGGCAGTAGCGGTGGCAAGCGGTGATGTGCTGACTGTGCCGTACTCTGCACCCTTGCACATATAATTCTTCCCCACAAGCAGCAAAGTTAAAACAAGGGCAAGCCTTGGTTGCCGTTGGGGACCCATAATGGGTTATTGTTTACCACAGCTCACAACAGTGGCTAAAATCCAGGATGTGAAGATGATGAGGAACACACTCCCCATGCACATTTACATATGTAGACAATGATGTTCTGTTCAGTATTCCTGAAGTATTACGTTTAAACTCTGGAAGTATTCATTTTAAACAATTACGTATATATTTTTTCCGAATTTGCACTCTCTCTCGCTCTCTCTTTTGTTTGGTCTTTTTCTCAATTGTTTGACAAGAGTATCGCTTTTCTTTTTGCTTTGGCTCTCCAAATCCGATAAGTTTAAAATGCCAGTCCTGCATTGCAGTCTTAAAGGGGAACATTCAGTTTTAGGTTTGACATACCAACTTTCTGCCACAGCATTTATTTACTTTATACTAGCCCTAGAGAATTTCTAAGGCAACAAAATTGAGCTTCACCAGTTGAGGCATTAACATCAAAGTTTGTAATATAAATCTATCCATTCCACCTCACCGCCTGCCTGACTGTGGTGGTAAAGAACCATGCCATTATGTCACCCAACCCGACAATTTACCTGAAACACAATAAAGACAACAAAAAAAAATCCACATTTTTGGGTTGTTACAGCATCTACAACAAACATCTAGACAATGAACCAAAAAAGCAAGGCTAGACAGAACGTTTTGAGAACATTGCAATTTAAATTGTATGCACGTTCCTTTAAAAGTGTAGCCTTTGCTACAAAAGTTGGCTTAGACCACATGTACGTTTTTGAGATGGCGATATGTACAGCAGCGTGTATGACAGCCTGAAACTAAATGCAAAGTCTGTTGAAATATGTTTTTGCATCTACAAAATGTGTTGTTAAAAAACGTTGATGCTCAGCCAGCAATAACATAAACCACTTTTTGCTCTCATAAAGAGTTGACTTTTGACAGTGAAATTCTGTGCAAACTATCATTTATAAATTATTTAGCATCAAACAGGCAGACTGTAAAGTTATGAGTGGGAAAGGATTGAAAAAAAGTAATATGTCATAGCAATGTGACACGAATGCACTCGAGAGAGATGATTGAATTAAAGATGTAAAAGTAGGACACAAACCACATGCTGGAGTTAACTTCTCCCTGTCAAGTGTGATCTACTATCTAACTTAAGATGATTCAATTTGTTGTTATGAATTCATATAAATTAAACACTTCACTTTACTAATTCACATGGAATAAAATAGAATAATTGACCATTCATCCAACAAGTTTGGCATTGTATTGATTGCATGCATCACAACGGACAGTAATGTGACCACTCTCTTCTACCAGTACTCTAATATCAAGCCATTACACAATAGCAGTCTTTATTTTCATATCTATATTATGCCACTGTCCAGCTGAACTGGCTGCCCTCAGATGCTAAGCGCATATTAATGACAGCTGTCATAAGCATTACAAAAGATTAAAAGCGATTTATGCAAATGTATATTTTCTTTAATCTTTGTGATATTCTGTTTAAAAGTAACAAACAACACCTCTGCCTCACTTAACGCACCCTTCATTGGGAATGGGTTTATTTGTTAACTGGAAACTGCCTGCGTGACACTTTTCCTGGAATCACTGAAAAGTCGACCTGGTATGAGTTTGTAGGTAGCACAGGATTATACTCTTAAGGGCTTTAATGGGTGTTCTGTAACGGCATTATATTTAGAAAGAGCCACCGCCTTACAAGGTCCTAGCCACTATCATGGAATCCTATTGTCACTACAGTTTTGCTTTTTATTTTCCTTTTCCATTTCCTATTCAGAATCCCCCCATTTTTTTTTACTATAAACCTCGTTTTTATTATTTTTGTTAACATTGTTGACACTATCATTTTACTCTCCAGATCATCCACATAAAATATAACGAGGTAAAAGCATTTATGTTTGCACTTTAGAACAGTCACAGATTAAGCTGGGTACATTAATGGATTATCGGACAATGTTTTTTTCCTTTTTGACTCTCATTGCTCCACAGTAGCTCTGGTGAAGAGGGATTATTGTACAATACTGCAACCGCTTTTCTCTGAACAGAAGTGAAAGCAATATTTGCATTACCTTGGAGCTGGAGATACAGTTCAAAGGATGCTTATGATCTACATGCATTTAGACTAAGTGAATATAGTTCATCATGTATGAATCCAAAACAAGAAACATAATCACATACATTCACTTTTGCTTAGTTCTACTGTTGAATCTCAACTTCATGAGCTCCGTGTTCCCGGAACGTGCTCACCAAGCTGTTACTTTTAGAAAGAACAGATGTAATCTCCCTGGGTCGAGAGTGAAAAAAAAAGCCTAAAAAAAGGTTCTAAATGTGAATAATCTTGACAGTGTCACTGACTGTTACAACACTGTGTTCATACATTTATAATAAACTTTGGAGGGATCACTCCCTACCAAATAGCTTTTTTCCATATAAGGATACATGTTTGTGTTTGGACATTAGGATTGCATGACCAAAAAGTCAGATGTTGTGACTCGAATAGTATTTTCCTATTGGAGTAAAAGAAAACATTATTACATTAGGAGCTTGTACAAACTGTGATAGTTACTGCTGTCTGTTTTCTGTCTGATTTGTCAAAGTTTTGTGTTTCTCTAGTTGTGTTTTGTTCACTGTTGACGTCTCACTGATTATAACATCATGACATTCGTAACCAATGCTGTGTATTCTGCTTTATTGACTGACTCAGATTTGCAGTGGGATTTGCAGAATTGCACCGAGGCTACGTGACATGAACCTTCACGGGTCATTGGGTTAAGATGGGATGTTGTCTTCCTGGACCATCAAATCCAGGAACAACTGGGAATCAGCCTGCTTTACGCAGAAGAGATATTATGATGCTCTTTTAGCAACAAAAGTTAGAGCCAGGGATGCACACAGTTTGAACTTTGTCCATGCTTTTTTTGGTCCATGCCCTGAGGAGTTGGGTGGTGTGTACCAGGCTGTACTAAAACAATTCAACTCAATCTCCTTGCATAAAGGAGGGAATGCAAATGACCTTTGTTTGAACATGTTTCAGGGTCCCCTCCGCCCTTGAGTCTGAACATAGTGTACCAACCTGAAAGGATGCTGACTTAACACATTAGGTCATCTTTTCTATCTTCAGCACTCATGTTCCTTTATAGAGGGAGCGAGAGTGACATTCTGATCTTAGGTGAAAAATTGAAGAATGTAATTATAGAACTTGAGAAATCTACTGTCTGAGACTTCTGTACCAATCTGGGTTTGTATTTCCATCTCATTTCAGAGTTAAATTATTTTATGAAGTAAGTTTTATGAAAGGGATTCTGGGACCTAGCACTATTTTGCTGACCAAAAGAATATAGGCCAGTCTTTGAGAGAAGGACCCAACAAAAAAAAAGAAACTTTTGAAGGGATGGAAGTGCTGCTACACAACCACATCAAACAGGAGAATGTGTGTTGACAAGCTGTCATGGAAAGGTTGGGACACAAAGTAATTCATTGTCTTCTTTGACAAGATTTACATTTGTGGTCTACGTGAAACTCTGCTTACAGCAACTTTCAAGGTCAAACACCTCTCAATATGTGATTTCCCCCCTGCTCAAGACACAAAAGAAAATATGTGGTGCAAAGTCGCAACACCATATGAAAAAGAAGGCAAATATTTAATGTTTGTTCTCTCTTCACTTTATGGTAGGGGGCAAGTTTTGTATGTCTAAACACACATTTACAACAAACAACTGTGGGAGAACCGAGAGGAAACACCGACATTCCAGCTGACTGTCTCTAAGGAAAGCCATTTAAAGGTAAAGTCACTCTCCTCTCTGTGTCAAAATATCCTCAGAGTAACAGTAACATTGACCAAAGGATTGTTTTCATTTCATTCAGCAGCTGAGACTTACGAAGGGTTTGTCACCGTGCTCAAAGGCCTACGAACTTTAGTCGAGAGTGTGGTTTGAAACTAACATCCATCTAAAGTGACGGGTCGGTAAACATTAGGATGTGTGAGTCAACCTGAAATCCTTCACATTTTCTTTTTCTTTTTCATATCCTTTTG
This sequence comes from Eleginops maclovinus, assembly GCF_036324505.1. Taxonomy (NCBI): domain Eukaryota; kingdom Metazoa; phylum Chordata; class Actinopteri; order Perciformes; family Eleginopidae; genus Eleginops; species Eleginops maclovinus. The sequence continues at coordinate 11,892,221 of NC_086356.1, read as the reverse complement.
ACAAAAATCCTTGTGTGCTAATAATGAACTGGCATCAACTTAGACTTGAGTTTAAGGAGTTGTCCAAATAAAAAACAAACTTGCGCAGGAAGGAAATGCTCATAAGTGCACTGTTATTGCCATTTTGTCATAAAAACATTAAAACTGTGGCTTTCAAATTGAAAGAAGAAAGGACATTAGGATCCATTAAATTAAGTGAAGTAAAGAAAGGACAAGAACTGCTCTGGCTTTGTCAATGTTCTCCCATTATTTATGTGATCTACAGCTTACTTGTTTCTAAAAAAGGCAATAATGGGAAGAATGACTTTGAGGGACAGTTAGGTTTATCTTTGTATAATAATTTAATTGGAGGATGTCCCCAAGAGTATGTGAGTTGCCTATTTGTAGTTTTTTATATTGCATAAAACATTTTTAATTAAATCTGGAGAATGAGCTTTATCAATTACAAATACAAAAGCAAACATAGTTTTTATGAGCATTACAAAATAAAAGCTTGATCCCTAAATCATATTTGACATTTTTTAAAATTTAGTTCCAAAATCGATTCAAACATTTACATTAAGGAATAGTCATCTGCTTAACTTTGATATATATATTCAGGAATTGCAGTGCCATAGTCTATGACTTTCAAAAGGAAATGGGTTTCAGGGGGGATTTCATCAAAGATCAACAAAGTGGGGGTTGGAATAATTCCTTCATGTTTTCAGACTGCTTAGTTATGGTCCATGTGTTGTGGAAGTGTTGGATTGTTTAAATTGTAACCGCTAGAGGGATACATATACGCCTTTCAAACTCCGTAAACACCATCGTATCCCTATGTGGCATGAAGAGAATTGCCGTCAGTGAGAGTTGCCTACCTGTGTGACTTCCCACTTTGAAAAAAAACACAGCCCCGGAACATTTGAAACATGAGTTGTTCTTAAACAGACTTAGAGAGAATCTGCCTCTAAAGCGGACGGCGAGCTCCGACTGCTCCAAGTGTATCTGCTCCAGGCAATCAATGAGGACCGCGATGCTTACTTCTGCAGCTCTCTGCCCCTCTTTCTCTCATTCGCCTTACCAGATATTATAGTGCATTTCAACTTTTGTACAGGCATACAGGCAAGGGAAGTTTGGATTGCATTTTTGATCACAATTTACCTCTTGTTTTCTGTAATAAATATGAGAGGTCGGTTTGTTGTCACTTTTCTTTGGAATGTAATATGTGCTATTTCTTATGCTGTTTTACGGGTAGGATAAGGAAACAACAAAAAGGTGTGACAAGAGCTTGGCGGACAACTGTGGATTTCTGCGAGTAACTCCTACCGTCAAAAGGGGATGAGGGGGGCATCGGCCGGACCCCCCTCTTGATTGATTACTTATTAGTCATCCCTTTGGCTAAATGGGACCCATTGAAAAGGCACCGTGGAACACATACATGAATCAAATATTCCTGTGTCCCCCGAATGTCTCCAGAGTAGTTTTGCTTAAGAGAGGGGGTCGTGGCTTAGCATTATAAAGAGGGAAAAACAGCATAGCTTTATGGGTTTATTTAGACAGTTTCTACGGTTTGACATTCTACGGCTTTAAAAAAAAAAGAGAAAAGGAAAAACTCGAGAGGATTCCAAAGAGGAGAACATTTTGGACATACATTTTTTGTAGTATTCCGTTGTTTCTTTTATTTTTTTTCCCCTTTTATTTTAAATATTTTTTTGCTATTTCCTCTCCCGAAAAATGAAACTTTGGACATCTCCCTGGGTGTCTTGCCTGGTGATTCTCATCTTGTGTTTTGGATCAGAGTGCGGGACAGTCCGGAGATCCAAGAGGGAGTTGGTGCGCATTAGGGAGGCGAAAGCCACCATCCCAGGGGCTTGTGCCACACGTCTGCCCCGGGGCAAACGCTCTTTGCCCGGCTTGGAGCGACGGGTTCCTCGCCAGCGTCGGCGCTCCACTCAGGCGGAGGAAAACTCTCCGGATCGGGGCAAAGCTGTCTATTTTACCGGCAGGGGAGATCAGCTGCGGCTGAAGCCTGGCGTGGAAATACCAAGAGGAAATTTTACTCTGGAGATGTGGATCAAACCAGAGGGAGGTCAACGATCACCCACAGTGATTGCAGGTAGGATATTCTATACATTCTCCATCCTTTTATCAACATAACTCCTTGTTTTAATGATAACTCCAAAACTAGCAGGTTACACTGGACAATTAGAACTAAACATGCACATTTGTTATATTTTATCCCAATGTCATGTAGTATGAAATAAAGCAACATGCAGTTTCAGCGAGTTGAAAATGAGTTCATCTATCAGACTAGACAATGATGTAATGCTCTCTTAGTACAGCGGATATTTATGGTAGTGCACGCAAAGGGTCATTCAATATTTTGATCACATTTAAGTTTTCCTACAAACAGAGAGAACATTTTCTCCATAATGATTACATTTAAAAAAATAAATAATTCTGTATCTCTCCACTTCATAATGATGATTTCTGTTGGTTATTATCATAAAAGTGAGGAGTACTGGCAGCAGATGGGCTGCTGCATAATTTGACCAGCAGCTGATGTCACTGTGCGTAAAATGTAATTTCTCTGAACCGATTTGGCTATTTTAAAACTATGATGTAATGGTCCAAACTTTGTGAGCGATCACGTCACGTCAGGCACAAAGCGGGAGAGATCTGTATGTGTAGGATCTCAAAGCGCTCCTCACAAACCGCAAGCTTGAGTGTCCCCCAAAATCGACACCTTTGGATTGGCTACCGGAGTTACGGGACATTACTAGGAGACCAGGGTTTCCCCTCATGGCCAACAAAATGTCCGGTGTGTGTTTGTGCTGTATCGGTGTGCGTTTGTGCTGTATCGGTGTGCTTTTATTGTGATCGTTGTGTTAAGGACAGTTCCTCCATCACGCAGACTGTTTTGCAAAAGGCAAAATACGTTATTTGGCGAGTCTCTAATTTAAGGCACCATCAGATATGATGCATCCTTATCCACTGACTGCGCAGAGCTGGATACTAACACATATAGTAGATCCTCGAGGTTAGAGGAAAGCTTGACACTTTGTAGATGTCATCTATGCGCACCTTTTTTTCTCATCCTGCCATGCGTAAAGGAGCTCCAGAAAGGTGTTGAAAACTGTTCTGCATCATCTGTTTTGACCAATAGCGCTTTTGTGCATTACAGTGAAGGAAAGGGTTTCTTGTTGCTTTTCTTTGCCGATAGGGAGCGTTGCATACACAACTCATTGCCTGCTACAGTACTTGTGCAGATGGCTGCCTTTGAACTGAACTGAACTGAATTGAACCCAGTCCTCCTCATCCTCCAGTATGCCAGTCTGCACGTATGGGGACTTAACTAAACCATATGAGTACATTTACTTGCTCCTTTTATTTTATTCTGTCTGGCTCTCTCAACATAGCACCCCCCCCCCCCCCCCAAACACACATAAATAATCACTTACGTGTGTGTTTTTGTGTGTGTATTGAGATACACTTTTAGGTATCGCTAGCCAGTTGGCAGGAACATGCTCTGCAAAACCAATCCCTTTTCAGAGTCTCAAACTAGGGGATAGGGGGGTGAGAGGGTCTGTTGTGACCTGAGTGACTCTTAGATTTACAGAGGATGGACACAATAACAGCAACATCTGTACAGTATTATGCAATCCAGTACAACAACAACAACACTAACAAAGGCCTCCACAATGTCCATAGATTTAAATAAACACCTTGGGAAAACAATTTCTAACAGAGAATAAACTTTATAGTCGTTACCGACATGGTATTGCATGACATTATTATGTACAGGTGTTGTTGTGGTGCCCCGCCCCCATCTTTTAATGGCCTGTCCTTACTAGAGATTACCATCCATGTATAATCTTGTGTTTTTTATAAGACTTTCTCCCATCACGCTCCCCTCAGTGTGCCAGAGAGAGGACCTGTAAAGCTAACAAATATGATGATCAAACACATTCAATAAAGCCTAATCTTTTAAATCCAATTCAGGCCTAAAAATCCCAGTGCCTCTAACATTGCTCCATCCCCTTGTTTTGATCCAAGCGGAGTGTTGTTTGCAGCAGCTGTTTTTTCTTTTTACTGTGTTGTTTTGACCACCAGCATTTCTCTCTTTCTATATCACTCAGTATTTTCTCTGTCTTTTTTATTCTAACATTCTTCCAGATTTCAATGTTGCTTTTTTCTGACACTTGTGTTGTTTTTCATGCAACTGGTAGACAATTATCACTCCTAAAGCGAGCAAAGTCTCTGGCTTTTAAAAAAGAACACTGGCAGCACTTGAGTGTTCTGGTACTTTTGTATCCTTGTTTTTGTCTCTGTTTTTGAGTTTTGTCTTGCACACACATGATTCCTATAACTCTGTGCAGTGTCTTCCCTTAAGGAGAAACCTCAAATGAATAATTTTTCAAGTTGCATTATGTGAGTGTTCTGAATTTGACAGTATAATGAAATTGTTTAATAATCCAAATTAGCTTTATTGGCCAAGGTACATACACAGGAAAATGGACTCAGCTGCTCTCAATGAACATATGCAAAATATAGACATACAGTTAAAACAAGGACGAAAAACTGGGAAAAGTTGTACATAGTAAAGCGTGAGCAAATAGTGCAATGTAACAGGTAACCATTTTTTTTACATGAAGTTGGTCAATGTGAGAGTAGTGAGCCTAGATTTGTATTTAACTATGATGATATACAATTAATTTCCTTGGAGCAGTAGAGCAGAACAACTTATAGCTGAAAAGAGATTGTCCAGGGATAAAAACTGCTAGTTCATTCTCCGCAGATGAGTGGTCAAACCATCATCAAATACATGTGTGGGTCACCATGATCTTCGAATTAACCCATGACATCTTGGAGAAAAAGTGTTTCCTGTGCTGTCATTTCCCGAGTGTGACAGTTACATGTGGCTAAAATTGATCCCAGGTACAAAAACATTTTTAACACTTTTAGACACACCCACACACACACACACACACACACACACAAACACACACACACACACACACACACACACACACACACACACACACACACACACACACACACACACACGATCAGAACCTCAAGTTCTGTGTCTAAATGTTATGCAAACTTTAATGTGCCCTTTTAGTCTTCATATCCGGGTCATGTTGGGTTGTCCCACATCAAAGAAAGAGGAAAATAAATCACACGAGAGACAGAGGCTCTCTTCCCTGACCTTTTAGGGACAATCTGCAATGCAGTCATTTGTAGATGATCGCTGCGATAACTGATATTTTTGGCGCAGTCAGCAATCATTTTTGCTTTGCTCTTAGTTTTTGTCATGGATACTGGAAAATGTAATCTCCCTGTTTCATTAACAAGTCATCATGTTGGTTAGGACACTAAGAGAAAGACTAATAACCTTGAGATAGCTAATTACCTGGCATGTGGTTATAGTTTGAAGAGAGGTTGAGACTTTAGTGCTACACTTATCTCTGCAATCACCACCTCAGCTCGAAACTTATTTGTTTCAATCATTATGTTAATGCACTGTGCTTTGATAAGCTGTAGGGAGAGTTTGGAAAAGTAAATGTCCTTTCATAAAATGGGATGGTTTTGTGTCTCTGTATAACAGTTACAGTGCATAAAAAGTGGTATTAATTTATCACGTCTGAACTTGCTACTCTTGGCGGATCATTTATCCTTCAATAAAACCAGCATTATGTTAAACTCATTCACACTGAAGCTTGATAGCCAAGTCAAGTGTTTTTAAGTGGTGTGATGACTTTTTTTTAATAATCAATATCCTTTTTATGTTTATAAAGTATGGGTTTATATTATCATTGGAATTTTCCATTTTCTACACAGGGAAACTGCTTTGGTGGTCATTTTGGTATGACTATGAAGTGCCTTACTTTGACCTTTCAGAGCCATAGCAGCTCAAAAGTAAACGGAGCATTCATTGTTCCCTTCCTCTCTGCTTATTATCAAGTCCTTGTGACATTCTTCTTTTTGTGTGTATGTGTTTTTTGTTTTACTTTTTCTTTTATCCTGACTGTGTTTTTCTTGGAAGAAAACAAATGCCAAGTACTAGGAAAATTGCCTTTGAACCTGACAGGAACAGCTCTCTACTGTAGCGTGTGCACATGCAAATCCTTGCGTGTGGATGGGGGGGATGGGGGGAGGGGAGGTTTCTGAATTGACACAAATGTGTGGTTTAGTTTTTCAATTTGTCTGCGAATACGGGATTGTATGTATTTTTTCATGAGCATATGTACTGTAAACGCAAGCCAGTGTAAGTATGTGCATGTGTGTGTGTAGGTGTGTTTGTGTGTGCCAGAGGAGTCACAGTGCAGGGTCTGGAAAAGTGTTGTGTGTTAGATTAATTGAGCATGGCAGAATTATGACAGCTGTTTACACTAGGAGCCCTACGAGCATTTTAGCACACCTTTTAGCCTTGAGTGCACTGGCTGACAGATGGAAGGCTTTTTCCTTCCAGTGTAGTGGAAAGCCTGAAAACGTCATCCACCAAAGGACTGACCTTGACGCTGAACCCAGGCCGCGCTCTTTGAACATTAGTCCATTGAAATACCAAGTTAATGAATGCATACTGGAGTGCGCATCTAATTAGAAACAGGTCAAATTTAGCAAGATGTCCGCGCAATTACCATTAGCCTGACACTTATTGCAGGCTCAGGTAGCCTAATCGATGGGGAACAAAGGCATTTGAGTGGACAAGTTCATTGAGGCAAAGATGTGATCATAATAATGATAATAAGCTTATCATTAGAGACCATACTAAAGGCAGAAGAGAACAATATGAAGGGTATTTACAGGCATCTGATGCACATATCCTAGAATCAACTGCAAATGACACTCAATACCTATATGGGCTTGGTGTGGATGTCACAGATTAAGTGTCTCTTGCAAATGGACATAATTCCCAGAAAGCTCATTGTAGATCCATCTTTCTTAAAACCCTTTTTTGCAATAAGCTTGACTCGGTTAGAAGGGCTACCATGATATAAGCAAATTCCAGGAATGTATTCCTGTCCCAAGAGCGAAGTCCTGCTCTCTCCCCAGAATCACCTGCGAACACAGACTTTCATATGCTTGTAAGGCACAACAGGGTGCTTTGGAATCTTTGCACACTCTGACTGGACCATATGGATATAAGCAAAAAGTCACGAACATACATTAAAAGCACACGCACAGGCATAAACCTGTGCGCCATCACACACACACCTCAACAAGCGTTAAACAAACAAACAGTTAACATTCAGAGATCCCCTAAGAAGTAAAAACACATTACCATGCTGAATCTGACATTTACGTTCCAAGTGCAACAGGAAAAAGGTGTTTTGGTGCCTCTACAAAAACAGGGCTTTAGCAGAAAACTAGCCTTTTCTGGCTACCCCACTGGCAAGGAACATTAACACGAATGACTTTAAATAAGCTCAGTGTGTGCAAGACGCCTATACAGAGAGATTTCCATGGGGTCTCCCTTAGTTAAACATGCACTTCAACCTAATTTCCAGGACAACATGCACTTAGATCTGTAAAAAAATAAATAATCTTATTAATACATTCGCTCCTTTATCCCAGCTACATTTTTGAAATCCTACTTGAGTGGTAAAAATGCATACCTTGAAATCTATTTGGCATTAACCAACAACCAATAATTTAAATACAACTAACATTAATGATCATATGCACGTGACCTCTAGAAAGTATCAATAAAGTGTCAGCCATCTTACAGGTGAACGATGAACAATGTTTTTTATTATTGCTGTTGATTTTCTCTAATGTTCAGGGTGAGATTCACGCCTAGAAATAAAGGCATGCATATATTAACTGACTCTTTTTTCATTCTCTCTCCAGGCCTATACGACAAATGTTTCTATGCCTCTAGTGACCGAGGCTGGTTGCTTGGCATCCAGGCGGTTAGTGAACATGGGAATCGTGATCCCCGCTTCTTCTTTTCTCTTAAAACGGACCGTGCCCACAAAGTGACCTCCATCCACTCCAACGCTCATTATGGACCCAACCAATGGGCACATGTGGCAGTCACATATGACGGCGTGTACATGAAGCTCTTTGTCAATGGTGCCCAAGTGGGTGTCAGCCGCGAGCAATCGGGCGATGTCTTCAGCCATTTGACCAAAAAGTGCAAAGTGCTGATGATTGGGGGAAATGCACTGAATCATAATTACAGGGGGGCAGTGGAGAGGGTGGGCCTATGGAGGCAGGCCAGAGGGCAGAGGCAGATTATCAGGGATATGCAGGGCCATGAGGACCCCCAAGATCTACCTCAGCTGGTCATACGTGAAACATTCGAGCACCCAGGCCGGAAGTGGCTGACTGTAAAAGATGGTAGCTTTCCTCAGCCTGAGGAAGGGGGAGTTGGACGATTGGGATTCCTGGGTGGTGGTGGAGTTGTTAATTCTGAGGGATTATTGGACACAACGCTCGACCCGCCATCTTGTGGTCAAACTGTCTGCGACAATGTTCAGGTTATCAAAAACTACAACAACCTTTGGAACTTCCGTCGACCCAAGAAAGTACGTTATCGTGTCATCAATGTTTGGGACGATGCACGGATGAAGCCAACTGTATCAGACCACCAGATCAGCCTGCAACACCAGCAGCTAAATGATGCCTTTAGCCCCTACAACATAACCTGGGAGCTTAGCATTCACAACGTGACCAACTCCTCCCTTCGAAACCGCTTGATTCTAGCTAACTGTGATATCAGCAAAGTTGGCGATGATGCATGTGACCCGGAATGCAACCACCCGCTGACAGGGTATGATGCAGGTGACTGTATGTCTGGACATCGGAGCCGTTGCGCTGAGCACAAGCAGGGAAATGGTGTGTGCGACCCTGAATGTAACTGGGAAAACTTCTTCTATGACCTTGGCGACTGCTGTAACCCTAATGTTACCGATGTGACCAAGACATGCTTCAACCGCTCGTCTCCACACAAGTAAGATCACACTCTTCACATTTTGCATGTTACCATGTTTGTGGCACGGGTAATCCTCTTTGGTAGTTGTTTAATAAACAAAAGACTTACATTCCCCAAAAAGCTTTATCCAACCACAGCATTCCTTGCCTAATTTGATACATTCTTTTGGTCGACATGATTGAATAATTTTGGTAAACCAACTCTACACCATGGCTTCACATGTCTAGAGTAAATCAGACAACAAATCTTTCCATATATGGCTCCCTGAAGAGAGGTTTTAATGTCTAGTCCTACTGTTTCCTGACCATTTGGGCTGAGGCTGAGTGTAACATAACTCCTCGCCTGTGTGGCCTACGAAATCCTCTGGGAGCAGCTAGTCCAATCTAGCCTTGGCCGGGTTCAATCAGTGTTCCACACTTAAGCAGGGCAAAACAAACTTAACCGGATGACTTTCCTAGTAGCTAATGCACAGGCCAGATCACTCATTTTTGTATACATTTTTCAACAACTCTCACCACCTTTTGGTTGGAGTTGATTGGAGAAGGGAGTTGGTTTGGAAAGAGTGACATAGTTAACAGAGTGTAAGGGCAATTACAGGTCAGAAAAGGGAGTCCAGTATGTTTTTTTTGCTTGTAGCGATGGAAATCCTTTCAAAGACATACCTCTCTCTCCAGGAAACCACTGAAAGACATGTTTCCCGAGGAGGCAGGTATTGGTCCCCAAACAGGGGTGCCTGAAAGAATTTTCCAGGAAAAACATTGAAAAAAGTTCCCTTCGCTTGCATGCGAATAACAGTACTACAGTATCTCCTAGGTGTGCTGTACAGTACGTCAAGCAAGCAATATATGGTTTCATGCAGCTACTTTAGGAGTATACAGAGGCCTTCATAAATGCATGCACATTTTTGTTTTTGTGGTAATGTCATTGTGGCTTGTAGATGATGAGTAAAAGCTGGCAAGGAGAATACGTCTCTGGAATTTGCTGTAATGAGGTTTGTGCCAGACCTCCAATAGCAGGGTTGTTTGTTTCTTGGTACACTGAAACCCTACACAGTAGACTTAGACATTTTTGTGGAAAATGCAGGGGGTCTACACGAGAAAAAGAGACAAAATGACCAAAATTCAGATGTTTGTCAGGATTTCTTGCCACTGTCATGTGGGGACAAGCGTAAGGGAGAAGGCTCAATATGCTGGATTGTTTGGGTTCTTCTGATAGCATGAATCAAGGAAACCCGGCTGTTTTCAATCACAGTTAAGCTGGAAGCATTGTCTGTTTGGCACTATGCTATTGTTTAAATGACTGCAAAATAGCTAAATAATGACATCTAATTAACATCAGAAGGGAAAAGCAGGTGGGTTTGACGTTGCTTCACTCTCTCAATTCCTATCGCAACCCTCCCAGCTTAGTCATCATTAGAAGCTCATTCATCAAGTGGCAGGCCAACCACTTCATTTAGACATCAGCCATTGGCAAAATGCTTTTCCGTTGCAATGTTCAGACCTCTCTGCGGACGTTTGAAAGATGGGCTTTTGAAAGGAAGGATACAAGCAAGAAAGAGAAACAGACAGACATAACGAGGACAAGAGAATCCTCAGTTTAAAAAATAGATATAATCTCCCAGAGTGGTTGCTTATTTTGCTTTGATTATGGTATGTCTGAAGAGACTGCAGAGAGCTACACTACAAACAGTTTGACATTCCTCCTTAATTATGGAATTCTGGATGAACAATGTACTGCATATGCAGGGGAACAATGGTTGTGAGGTCTTGCATTTATTTTTGCAGTGTATGCGCCTGTTACCACTTACAAGTAGTGTTCAAAAATCTGGCTAACACAGGACACAGGCAGCTCTGTGGTCCTGAAACAGTCTCTCCTCTGAAATACCATTGATAATAACCCCCCCCCCCGTCCACATTTGGCTTAGGGAAATATTTTGCATTGTTTTACACAGCCCTTGGTTTCGACAATTCTTATGGTTTTGGTGGTATCTGATGTTATCTGAAAGCCTTTACATTCTTACGTCTGGAGTTAGGGGAATCTAAAATTGTGGCTGGAATTTATACACTGTGAATAACATTATGAGTGCAGACATGCAGAACACAAATGGCCTAACTGGAAAAAGTTTTTGGAGATGTTGATTTGTTTGTTTGAATGTCAATGAAGGCTCAATGTGATATCGAACAAACTAGACAGACAACCCTTCCCAAAATATCAGAACTCATCAGATTGCAAATGTTATTTTCAGCAACTGATAACAAAATGTTTCTTTTCTTAAAAACTAAACCAAGATAGATATTTGGAGAACATCAGTCTCAATACATTTTCTTCTGAAATGAAGTCCTGGCATGGCTTTATCAGAGGCTATAGGTCATCTGTTTTTCCTTGGCCTCTGTCTCTCTCCCCCTTCTGAGTCAATACCTCTTACAGTGGCAGGTTAATGGATGGACCACCCTTTAACTTTTCCTCACTTCCTCTCTCTGCCGTATTCTAGCTCAGAGTAAGGAGCTAATCTCCAGGGCCCTTCCTTGACTTGGGTGTTTTACAGTTGGTCGTCTAAACCTTAAGCCCCCGTCCCATAAAACATAATGGAGTGCTTGGGTGTAAATACCAGGAGTTTGCACTTTCCCTTTAAAACCATAGCGGTGCTAGCACACTTATAAACGCACCTGTTGCAGATCCTTCACCTGTGCTCGCACAGGGCTTATAGATGTCTTTGGGCTTGACTAGATGACTGAGGGAGAAGTAAGAAAGGAGGGGCTGTACTTGGGCCACTAGACATACAGGAGAGTTGCATCTGGCTATGATGGGATAATATGTAGCCAGATACTGTAGGTGGTTGTTTGAAAAAATATGACACACTGGGGAATTTAGTTGATAGTGCCTTTTTGGGGTCATTGAGGTTCAGACCGTCCCGTCGTCCATTCCATACGTCTCCAAATCCTTCTTGTTCAAGCTCTTCTCTCAGCTAAAAGCAGTCACGGCAGGATCTCTGGAATCTGAGTGTTGAAACAGTTCCTATGCAATGTGTCTTCCTTGGAAGGGAAAAAAATAATCAGCAGAGTAAGATGGAAGGTTAAAGAGGAGAGTGCAAGTATAGTAATAAAGGCAGAGATGAATGATGGGTTTAGGGGCTGTGGTGTTGACCGACTCGATGACAGAGGAGCTGAGGGCCCCCTCAATTTTAAAAGTGTTCTTGGCCGTAAGACCATCATTGCCATGCCAACTCACCCAAGCCTTTACACTATTCTGCCCCAGACATATGTATACAAGGCAAATTTATGGGCTTATGTGAATTATATATGGGTGTAAATGGATGAGGTCATAATCCCCCATTTAATATGTATCAGATATAAAAGCAGTAACACAGCAGTTTGAGCTGCCTAGCGCACCCCTGGATCTCCCTACAACAGATGCTCGGCATTGACACTTCAATTTAGAGAAGCTAGATTTCTGCACACACACCTTACCTTTCTCTCTCTCTTTCACTCCATAGATCTTTCACAATTTTTTATTTTACGCTTTTAAAAGACAGTGTATTCCCCAGGACATGTCTGAAAAGTTGTGTGGTTAAATACATGGACAATCCTGTGTTTCCCAAGTGGCTAATCTGGGTTAAAAAAAACAGTCCGATGGGAGGAAAGAGCTGGGAACGGGGCTATGGGATGTGGAAATAGTTGAGGCGTGTGTAAGGGAGGCAGAGAGAGAGAACATGGTTATTGTTGAAGGGTTATTGGCGACGAGTTTTGAGTAAGATCTGGATGGACAAATGGAACGATAGATTATTATAGATTATAATTTTTGACAAACACCCTCCCAATAAAATCATCTGCTCCCGGTTTACTACAGTCGCAGCAAATCTTTAACATTGTCTGAAATTAAAAACATGGACCCCATGTATTCTGTATATGCCTTTTTTTTCTGCATTTGCTTATCAATCTATCATGTTACAGTGTCTTTGTAAAGGTCAAGGAGGCGTTAGAATAATTGAACTCATATTAGTTACATTTTGACCATAGGGAAGAACTGTTGCTCTTTTCCTTGCTGACTGAATGGTTTCAGCTTCAAACCCTTTTGACCCTCCCCCCCATGCATGTCCAAAAACTCTGGACAAATATTTTCTGAGGAAATAATGAAATTCCTGAAACTATTAGGAAGAGGGACCTTATATCATCTGTTCTCTCTCAGTGTCTATCCTTAAACCCGGCCCCAGTGAGTGCCCCCGGTTGGTCTTGCATGGGCTTGAAGAAAACATGCGCTACACTGAACCCCGTTATTTAAAATGTCTGTTTTGTGGCGCAGCTCCTTATTCAACTTCTGATTTGAGGCAGAGAGGTTCTTCCAGCAAAATGTTGTTTGGATGTAATGAAACACTTTTTTGTCAGATTGCTTCAGAGTTAGGTTACATGTGTAAATTCTTCCAGAACACCTCCAAATACCAGCGACACTGAAGTTGAAACTTCTTCCTTTAGACTACATTGGATGTACAGAATGAGACACCTTGGTTCAACGCTCAAGTAGAAAGTAGATTCTGCAGGTCTAACATTTTAGTCTTGATGAGGTTGTTATTTTAACTTTTTTAACTGCTCTTTTACAGTATGCAAATATCAGTCCATCGCATGCAAGGAGCTCTTGCTGTAGCCCATATGCCTAATGGTTTGACACATTTTATAATACTTAAAGAAAGCAAGCATCTCTGGTTATATTGTAATTTACACTAAAGATTTGATACAAGGCATATCATAATTAGACCCTTTAATAAATGAATATATGCTGTTAATGCATCAACACATTATTCAGTAAGATTTTTAGAGCCTTATAACTGAAAACTTTTTTATGGTCACTTTTGTGACCCATGGGATTAAATGGGTTCACTGAACCTTAAGTGGTATCACTTACGCAGCTGCACTTCCTTTGGCAACCAAATGCTTCATGATAATTTAGCTGGAATCACAGGATGTCACATTTTATCTTATCTACTCTAAGCTGCTAATTTTGTGGGTATCACTTTTATTATCAACATTAATCATAAATTGTTTTGCCTGTAGGTGAGTCTTGTTGAATGGAGTTTTTTTAAAGGTGTTAAATGTTGCGTGTTAATAACAACTTCACCCTCTAAGCTTGAAACATAGTAAATCAAATTAAGTCAAATCAAGTGTCATCCTCCAATAAAACTGTACCTTATACATTTACAGCAATTTTACACATATAAATAGCACGCTCGCTTTTAATGATATACTTAACCTGAGTTCACTTAAGTGGGACACATTTGCTGTGCACTTCAAAAAACAAGGCACCATTTTTCAACTTTGATTTGCAATTTTTTTAAAAATGTTAACAGACAGACCTTAGTGTTAATGATATATGTAATTGATAAAACTTATCAACTTTCAAAGACACAGGGTATCATTCACAAAAGAAGAGGAACAGTGAAATCTCTTATAGCATTTCTTTTTGGGAGGAAACTCTCCTTGCAATAGGATCAGGTACAAAGGAGCATGCTGTTTAATCCTCAGTGTTATCACATTTCATTTTATGATCCAGATTCTAGAACATACAAAATACCAAATATTAGCACGCAAGTGGGTCACACAAATTACGTCAAAACATCAGATGTGTTTGACCGTCATTTAGCTCAGTTGGTAGAGCTGACGGACCATGTACTGGGGTTAGGTCCCCAAGCAGAGGACCCGGGTTCGTATCCGGCCTGGGACCACGTGCTGCGTGTCATCCCCTCTGTCTCCCCCATCCATCTCTCTATTAAAGGCACTGTTTGCCCAAACAAATCTTTAAAAAAAAATGTAAAAAATAAAACATCAGATGTGCACATGATTTTGATAGTAAGGCTAATGCCGTGTTTTCTTTCTTTTTGGTAAACTCCTGTGTATCCATTGTGTCTGTATTTAAAGCCAAAGAAAACTAATAAACTATCACTTTAGCAGATGAAACCGATCATTTCATCATAGGACCGAGCTTGTTCAGCCTCTCTGCCAGGACCACCAGTAAGGCTCTTAGGGGGGAACTTCTTTGATGAGTTCATAAAATGAGTGACAGTTTCACTGCTGGAAAGACATCTCATTGTGTTGAATGATTGCAGTCATTAGAGCTGCAGTTAGATTCCCCAGGGCAGAGACACAATATTATGCCATGGAGAGGGAGACATCAGCATATTTGAATAAATACATAAAGTGTCAGGCTGACTTGACTGAGTCTGAATGATCTGAGATGATACTGTATCAGAAATGTGGTTATCATTCCTGCGGTGACATTTACGGGAAGTTATTTTTCATGGCCACGTTAGCACTTCCTCATATACAGTACAATACGTTATTCTGTTCATTTAAGGCTGGTTTGAAGAGCTGAATAAGTGACATCATATAAATAAGCCAGCCAGGAGCAATTCACTATCCATTTCCATGAATAGTCCATTCAAGTAGAATTAAAAAGGGGTCATTTTATTGCAGTATAGCCTTTAAGACCATGAAAAACATAAAGTAATATCACAAAAACATTTTCCTTTCTTTGTCCCTCTGAGAAAGCGTTATCCTACCAACACCTGCTTGATATCTATGTGGGTTGCCATAACCTCTCTAACACTTTGTTGAAATAAAGAAAAGGACACTCATTACGTGTGCGTTTATCAAAGATTCAATGTCTCCCAACACAAAACGTGCTACATCACAGACATTTGACATTTTGTGTTTCCAAGATATATACTATACTAACTTACATCTAGTTTTGGCTATTGTACTTTATTATCTCTTAAAACACATTTCCTCGCATGGTCTAAAGTCCCCCATTTCAAGTAAATGAAGGTTCTAAATTAGCAGGGACTACAATGCAATTAAATGGATTGCCAAAAACATATATTGATACCTTCCCTATTCACAGTACTATAAAAATAGTTGACATGGTGCAGAACCACAGTGCCAGTTGACAATCGGTGGGCCAAAGCCTCTAAACAAAACCTTACCAGAATCTAATTGTTATGTCCAAGTGAAAACATACTTAGGGAGAGCAAGGCGATTCATTTTGGCATATTGGTTAAACACCAACTGTTTTCAACCCACACGGTTATCCCTGCAAACTTTAGTTTTAATGACCATGGCAATTGCTAATCCACACTAAGGAAATACTTACAATCGACAGAGACCTATATATATGGGTTCTTTATTCTTGAATGATAAGCTCATTTTGACTCGAAAATAATTGTTATTTGTATAACTTTTTATTGGTTATGTCTGCATCTACCTGGAAAAGAATGCTTTTTTAGTAGAGCCATTAACTCAATGTGAACTCTTTTTTCTTTGCTTTTAATCTTCCAGAGCCTATTTGGATGTGAAAGAGCTGAAAGAGATTCTGAACTTGGATGGCTCAACTCACCTGAATGTCTTCTTTGCCAATTCTTCTGATGAAGATCTGGTGGGGGTTGCCACCTGGCCATGGGACAAAGAGGCCCTCACACATTTGGGTAGAATACAAAAAACAACACATACATATGTGCATGCACACATATCCTCTCTTTGGTAACCTAGATTGTTGATTTTGAGTAATTACAGTTCAAGCCCCAAGCAGTTTTTCTCTTAATCACAGCTCCAACAGAGAAGAAGGTGATAATGAAGCTGAGGATGCACATTAATAATCCATTATTACTTTACACTACACTAGGAAAAGGCCAGACGTTTGTTTTGTTTGCACACTCACTGAGTGAATGCATTGTTTACATCATGTGTATATGTGCTTCTTACTCTTTTTCTTAGGTGGAATTGTGCTGAACCCTTCCTTCTATGGTACGTTTGGTCACACTGACACAATGGTTCATGAGATCGGTCACAGTCTTGGGCTTTATCACGTTTTTCGAGGTATATCAGAAGTCGATTCGTGTAATGATGCATGTTTGGAGACGGAGCCCTCAATGGAGACTGGAGATCTGTGTGCGGACACCAACCCCACCCCCAAGTTCAAAGGGTGCCACGATCCTGAGCCTGGCAACGAAACATGTGGCGGTCGGCATTTCACACACACACCTTTTAACAACTACATGAGTTATGCAGGTAAGAGAGAGCCACCACATATGTTTTATTACTTATCCAGGCAAAACGTTACAGTTATACCGCTCACATGAAACTGACAGAGGGATCACCGTGGAGGAATTTGTTGAGTCTGTGTGCATACGGAGACAGGTGTGGAATTTAGCAGGGACATCTCATGGGAAAAACGTGGCGGGGGGCACACCTTTAACCGTTAAAACATTTTTTTGTTGTCACAGTTAAATGGGAAAAACAAAACCGCTACATTTGAACAGGTGGTTTATTGTATTAATTGGAACTATAGACAAGTGGAATGATTTAATACCTACTTCCTTTTCCTGTCTCTGATCAAACCAAAATACACTTTCCACCTCTTACACTAACTATCTACTTCTGTTACCTGCAGATGACGCTTGTACCGACTCCTTCACCTTGAACCAGGTGGCTAGGATGCACTGCTACCTGGACCTCATCTATCAGACCTGGCAACCTGCCTCCAAACCTCCTCCAGTACCAATGCCACCCCAAGTGGTTGAGCAGCATCATAATTCCATCACCCTGGAATGGTTTCCACCGATTTCTGGACACTTTTACGACAGGTGAAATGAGCTACATAGGTTGCCAAACAGATGCGGGTGTGTATGGTAATAAAGTTGAAGCAGAGTAATTACATTATTGATTATTGTTTGGGTTAATATAACAAGTAGTGAAATGTAGTGTTCAATTAATCTTTTACAGACTCAGAAACCTACAATTGAGCCAAGTAATTTTAGCACCATTTTAAAACTTTGTAACAGTGTCATGATTTGACATTACTGTATGTTTAATATACTGTTTACATTATGGGTGTTTGGCCTGTATCTAAGTTGGTTGCTGTGCCTGTCTGTTGGTTTCCTAGAGAAGTGGGATCAGTGTGTGATAAATGCACTGAGGGGAGAGTCCTTCTGCAGTATGCCTCCAACTCCTCCTCCCCACGACCGTGCGCACCTTCTGGACACTGGTCTCCACGAGAGGCTGAAGGTATTGTACAAGTCTATCTACTAATATTAGTGATTGTTCCTAGCAATCACATTTAAGCACAAAGCACATTTAAAACATAAAGAAAAGCCACATCCACATTTCATTCAGAGTTTTCAGTATGACAATGTCATTTGAGGTTTGCCTTTGTTGATTTTTTAAAAAGCAGGACCTTAACAAATTGGTTACTGACTCAACTTTGAAACATGCAAATGACTCACTGGATTCATGGCAACGTAAAACATAAAAGGATCAAAGAGGTTCTCTGCATGTGACTTCATCCAGCTATGAGTCCATGCTATGGTTTTTGCATAACTACGTTTTCGAATTAACCTTTTAATGAATGTTTGTTTACTTTTTTAAATGAACACACAAGGGCAAATATATATCAGGTTGAAACACATTGTATGGAGATCTGTATAGCACTCTGGTGGCCTGTATTGGGGATAAGTCCCTGGGAATCAGGACAGCACTACCAGCTGTTTTAGCTAGCCTTAGTTCTGTGAAACTGAGTAAGAAGATGGCGCTGGATCCATAGTAAATGTTTGGTGAATATACAACCTAAAACTTCATGGCAGTCATAAAGAGCACAAACCAATGAACCATTCTTGGGTGAATGCTCCCTACTCCAATATTGTTTAAACCATCGAAAATATCTGCTACCCTAAACACTGCTCTGTATGCTCGGCAATAGTTACAACTGAGATAGCTGATCACCTGTTAGCTTACTAGGTTTTTTTTAGTTAAAACTTGTGAACGAAAATACAGTTGTAACCACTGATTAATGAAATGTAGAATGAACCTGAGCTAATTATTTTAATGGTATCTGAAACTGGAACAATAAGTGGTTGAATCAGGTTGTAGATGATATGTTCAACTGAATTTTAAATATCTGTAATAAGTACTCCAATACCTATAAATGGTTGTAGTAGTTGGAACCTAACCGGTCCAAAATGAAGATATCTAAATTTGACTAATCAAAATGTAATTATAATTATAGAACCATTAACTTGACGAATTGATGTTGCAAATACCAGCTGTTAATTTACTTTCTGTCTAATAAATATAAAAACGGCTTGCCATAACAGTGTGTGTAGCAGAGGCAAGTCTGGGCTTGTCTAAAATGCTGCATGTGTAAACCAACTATACTCTATTTTCCCTCTTGGAAGGGGTCCCTTTTTTTCGGCAGCTCCTGATTCTCTGTTAACTGTGCTTGCGCCAGCTTCTCACTGGATAACACAGCTGCCGTATCAAGCTGTGATGGTGCATATTACTAACTTCCAATAACATACTGTAAATCAAGGTATTAGCTTATTTACTATTTGCATAACATCCTGATAAGTGTGTTAACGTATGCACTTGTGTAACTGTATATGTGTGTCTACACTACATGCATTCATCAGCATTCTTGCATACCATACAAATGGCACCTGTTATCTAAGGCCTTGTGGTGTCCTCACACTACTGGACTGGGAAACACTGACGTGGTCAAAGAGAGCCAGAGCACCTCTCATAAATCTTGACTACTCTATACTCTGGAAAAAAATTGGTAAAGGAAAAAAAGCAAAAACAAAAAAAATGGCAAAAACACACCTGGATATGGATTCAGGGAGAGGGTAAGAGAGGGTGGGTGGGGTGGAAACCACCTAAGAGAATTCCATTTGGTAAGGGACATTCAAAAGGGATGATACTTGGTTGATTGAAAACAGCAGTATGGATGAATGGAAGTGAAAGGTCCAGTATGTCTATGTTCCCCAACATGTGTGTGGGCATTTGAGGTTTAAAAAAAAGGAGGTCTATGCTCTAAATATTACATTTGCATTACATGAAACTTACATATTGCATTTGGAGTCAAATGTACAACTGTTTCTTTTGTGTAAGTATCTATGAATTAATTCAATGAGCCCTAACAGCAAGCATATGTGTCACTATGGTCAGATCCAAGGTATTATTAGAAGCCGTGTTTGAAATAAATATAGTCTCAGGTCTTGATTGTTTAAATGATGCCATTCAAGTTTTATAAGCTTGACTTTTCAAGAAAAAGAGGGATCAAACAATACGATCCATTGGCATATCACGTAATTAGTTGCAACAAAACACAAATCAAGTGCTCTAAAAGAGAGCTAGGGTTGTCCTTTTATATGTCAAAATCACATGGCCATGCCTGAGAAGACGGTCTAAAGTGGAATGTAGCGCGGGGTGAATATTTATTTTGTTATAACATTTACACCCTGGTTGTAAAGTATAAATTGTACATAGAGAAAAGCACAAATCTGCCTTAAAAAATCTGCATAGTATTACCCTGCCTCGGGGCTAACATTTTACACAACATGAAACACTTTCGGCCAATTGACCCTCTTTACACCTCACATTAAAATTCATCTCGTATCCAGATTGTATCTAGATATTTGACTCGATAACATTTACACCTGGTATTAATAGTTTCCATATTGAGATCCAACTGAGATCTGATCTCCATGTCCAGCTCATACAAATGAATGTCACATCCCCCTCTGGTTTGCATGCTAAGCAGAGAAGAGTTCTGTTTATATAGTTGCTTTGATTCCCCAATCAAGTCTATAGGATGAGGGAAGGAAACCTTGACCTTTTTGGATTAAGACTGGTTGTAAAACCCAAGTATGGTCTTTTGACTTTTGTCTTATTTCCAGAACACTTCAACTAGTGTTATCCAGAAGAGACACACTTGCTCGAGGTGGTTTGTCGATATCATTACAATCTGGGCCTAATGCATTTTTCATGAATTAAGACCTTTACTTTCATGTGGTCAAGCAACAATAGATTACAATCTAACAATCCAAAAACACACTAAATGCTTTTTTGAAATGGGTTAGTTTATTCTGAATTGTAAGATTCTTAATCTTTAGTTTCTTCTTGTAGTTTCTTTTAAAAGGCTTGACTGTTACTTTTATTCAAGAAAACATCTTGGGTACGTCACTGTATGCTCCTCTAAAGCTTCTGATATTTTATTAGTCAAAATAATAAGTTGCACAAAACAAAATACAGATACAAGCAGCTGTGAAGGATTAACCTCCAAAATACCCTTAATGCAACGGGATGTGACATTGAGTCCCAAGCCGTAGTGTCTGTTGCCTTCATAAATTGTGCCTGTGAAGAGTGTGCGTGTGTGTGTGTGTGTGTGTGTGTGTGTGTGTATGTGTGTGTGTGTGTGTGTGTGTGTGTGTGTGTGTGTGTGTGTTGGTGTGTTGGTGTGTGTGTTTCAGGGCAAAAGGGTTAGTGGGGGTTGATGTCTGCCTTTGGAGTGGGAGTAACATCGTGTGACAGTGAGTCATCGATAGTGAGAGACAGAGCCAGATACTTCTTAGAAAGCATAAAGCTTGCATGCCCGGACATATCCCTGTCTGTTTATTCACCGACTCCCTGGACTTTTTGTGGATCAGTGTGAGTCTCCAGAGCAGAAGGATTATGGCTGGATAGTGGGCCAAACCAGCATCTACCCTGGAGATATCTTTGCCAAGCATCGTGTGTAACAAACGTTGATTAGCCTAGCTTCAGTATCAGTATGATTTCTTTTCCACTGCATGGAAAAGATCAAGCTTCAGCAGCTAGCAGAGTTGGTGGCAATGGAATTCCCCATTTTCGGATGATGCCCAATTATCAGATAACTCAATAAACGGCATAATTGTTAAGTACATCATTGTCAATTCAGTTAGCAGTAGATGATAACATTAAAAGTGTTTACCCTAAAAAAAAAAGTCTCATTATAACCCCCATGGCCCTCTGCCCATATCAGCCATAATCCCACTGAAGTTCTGACAATGAACAAGATGAAGGAATGCCATTATTGCCAACCAATATGTTAAACCCCCTAAAGAAAAAACCTTTCTAGGATGAAAACAAAGCTGTGGTCATTCCAACATTAGGCATTCATGCATTTGAACAAGATGACTTTGGATGAGTAGTGAAAACAAATCAAAAAAGCAGAATTGTTCGACAAAATGTTGAAATCGACTGAACTTTGGAAAAGAAATAACCCTGCAATCATTTCACTTAATGATATCTGTTTTTCAACTCGTATTCAAATAGAATATACATATAAACATACTGGCATGACCATGAAGACATACAGCATGGACAGTATAGTCTATGTGAAGGGAATATGAGGCACACCAACCTGCTGATTTTCCACAACTCAGTTGAACTCACTGTACTCCCTCTGACTGATACAGTGAGCTACTTTTCTATGAAGGATACCAACACTGATCCCCTGAATTCCAACGAGATGTAACATGGTTCATCTCTCTTTTCCCAGAATGGCTGTTTTTGTCGTCAGACCAATACCTAGATTGGATCAGCTAATGACAGCAAATGACTGGCTAATTTTCAAAGCTTAGGTCTGGATGGTTCAGTCACTCTGGGGCCACCTCTCCCTGTGCTAATGGAATTACAGGTCAAACTCTTCAGGGCTGGGCTGTTTATGTAGCTGTAAGCAGCTGATATACATTTTTTGGGCAGTCGTCTGCTGGTGTGATTATAAGTTGATTGAGACATTAAAACTTAATATAGCATTTATCTTTTTATTAGGAATTTTCATGATGTGTTGAAAGTGTCAATGAAAAATATATTTATTGATACCGTATTGTGGTTTAGATGTTGGATTTTAAAGTCTTTGCCTCAACAGACTTTTCTGCCAATCATAGATACATTTTTGCATTTTTGAAATACAGTTTACATTGCCTCAGGTTACACATTGGATGAGACTCTTACTCTGTCTCCTCTTAAATCTCAAACCACATTAGCAACAGCGCCAGAGCAGGAGTAGGGCCCATCATAACAGCTGACATTACAAAATATTTTCAGTGGCTACAGCTCCTTTCCTTGCAAACCCAATGAAAATGTACCCAGAAAGCCAGGACTACATAAGCCCAGCAAAGCCAAGCTCTTGGAGTATCTTAGGTTATTCTCTCCCAGCTCCCCTCTCACTCTCCCTCCCTCCCTTTCTCTTTCTCTCTGTCTCGCTTTCTCTTTTCTTTAATTCACCTCCACTCTGGCCACACACACACTTACAGTAAAATAATAAATGTGTTGAGATAATGTGGCTTGGAAACGATATTCAGTCCTCACTTGATTAAACACTGGAATTTTGCATGGTGCCCAGAAATGAGGTTAGCAAATGGCTTCGTTGGTTGCCAGCTTGGAAATGCACAAAAGGAAATCTAGGGAGAACATAGTGTCTGCTGCTTGCTGGCTTCTAAAAGTGCTTGATGAATGTTAGTGTACGTCACTTGGGATAATGCAAGTTAACTGTGTGTGGACTCCAAATATGGCTGGAGTGTGACTGCTAGAGGTTGTAATGACTATGCTGAAGTGAGAACCCTGCACAGGCCCCTCTTAGAAGGTACACACCTCAGCTCTGCCTTTCCTCTGCAAATGGACTCACAATGAACTCTCAGTTTCACCTCTACCTTGATGTTGCAATAATTGCAGATACACTAAAAGGATCACTGATGCAAATACGTAATATGTCAGCACTAAAAATGCTATTATCTTTATGATTGAATATTTAAGGAGAGATTTCAAAGATGTCCTTTGGATATTATTTTTTTAGCAACTGTAGCATATACAATTTGTTTTCATCACTAAATGTCTAATCTAACAGTCATTCATTGGGTTATCGTAGGAAACGGCCTGGTGATTTTTTGCATATTGTGTCTGGTTTATGTTAAATGTCATCTTGTTGTGTCTGTCTTTTATCCACAGGCCCTCCAGATGTGGAGCAGGCCTGTGAGCCAAGTGTGCGCACCTGGAGCCCAAATGCAGGGATTGAGCAAGGTGTTGTTGGCCTGTCGGAGTGTCCTCTCCAGGGCTGCATGCTTCAGCTGGAGTTCCCCTACCCGCTGGTACCAGACTCCCTGACTGTATGGGTCACCTTCTTCAGCCCAGAAGAAACAGCACTGCCAGCTATCCATAACATCTTGCTCCTGACCGTCAGTGGGAACAACATTTCTTTGGGCCCCAGTAACGTCTTCTGTGACACCCCATTGACTCTGAAGCTGGACATAGAGGAAGAAGTGTATGGGGTACAGTTTTTCACTATGGAACAACACCTAGAGATTGATGCCACTCTCTTGGCATCCAAGCCAGACTTCAGACTTTGCAGGCATTGCCAACCACTGCGCTACCGCCTGTTGCGTCAACCACCTTTCACACATGCACCACATGGTCTGATGTTAAATGAACCTACCCGCAGATATATAGACAGGTGAGTAACCCGGTAGGTGAATACTTTTGTATGACTGATCTCCATGTCTTCCATGACATTCCTGAGTTACGAAAACTCTGGTCTTTCCCAAGGTTTGAAAAAGACCAACCTTTTCTTCTTGAAGAGGGTTGAAGCCACACAATACATTGGCCATATTTTTTATTTTAAACCCAAAGTATTTTCTTTTAGAAGATTTATAGGATAGCTCATTGCTTACCATTTAGCTTCCTGCTTCAGTGTGAAGTCATCAGGGCTCTTTGGCCATGCAAGAAGGTGATCTTTATTTGTCTGTGGAAACTATGTACAAAAATATGTTCTTGTTATACCAGATATCCTTTGCTATACCCCCAGGAGCACCAGCCAGCCACCAGTTCTTCTGCATTTTCAAATCTACTGCCTAACATTTGTTTCCTAAGTCACAGGTCAGATGTTGCCCACATTTGTTTTTTCCTATGTTCCATGAAGCAAGGGCAAACAGATGGCTTGTTAAAGGTATTATCTGCACACTGTGGTGAGAGTTTAGTGCTTTGCTTTCATGGAATGTGCTGACTCGATACATATTGTGCTATACATGGCACTGCTGCTTGTTGTGCCCTCTCACTATCGTGCTGTCATTGTAGTTCACATGAGAAGGAAAGTGCTTGATAAGAAGCCAAATGGTGAGCATGCATGTTATGCAAGATTGACTGATGATATCTAAGTTCCACAAAGTGTCTGTGCACACATTCCTGGTTGAATGGCTGTGTCTGGGGAAGGCTGTTTTGCAGTATGGATGATTTTTTGGGGGGGTTTTGGCACACTTCAGTGATTGTTGATGTACTGTAGGTAGTTTCACTGCTGTGGTGTCATTCACTAGCTGCGGTTGCATTCCAGTGGTAGTGGTCAGTGGCCCTGGCTGACTATCCTTGTTGTGAGAGCATAATGATCTTGTCTCTGTTAAATGGTCAGATACGTTTTATAGAATGTCTGTATGTTACAGCCATCAGAGTCTTTAATTCATGAAGAAATACAAAACAAAACTGTATTCAGTCTTTATTGAACACAAGCCTTTCCTAAAAACTGTTATGAAACAAATACAGAATAAGGAGATACAAACTATTGATAGCAAGCATGCTTAAGTATATTGTGCATTTCTCTCTTTGACCATAGAATTCACATTAGCAGTATTAACTTATTAAACTAATGCAGTTGGAGAATTTTGTGAGTGTACTATTGTGTTATTAGATCTGTTTGCATGTCAAAAGACTACTAAGTTACAGTGAAAAATGTTGCATTCTTCAACAAACAAATAATCCTAAAAGAAAAATATGCAGGAGACCAAGACTCATACAAGAGAAATTGTTCAGTGATGTTTTCTGGGATGTCATTTTGACGGCTGCGATAGTGCCCCATCTCCCTCACTGTCTTTCAATAAACATAGCCTTTGACATGGTGGATTAAAGAGCAAAGTTCACTCAGATGTTTTGGCATGCCACAAATCCAATGTGAAGTACTGTGTTTGATTGACATTGTGCATCTGCTGAACTGCTTTTGTTGACCACACAGTAAGCTGCTTCTTCTTGCAAAATGTTTCTATGGGCTTTGATAGAGCAATGGAGGTTTTGGGTGAGGGGGTTCATTGACCTCCCACTGTCAGGTCGCTGGCCTTCACCTGAGCTGGGGCAAACTGACCAAGAGGAAAACTGACATCTTGGCTCGATCCATGGTTGGTGGTTAGTTTGGAATGGCTAAGGGCCGAGAGGTCAGTGTGACAGAGTAAATTATTGTATGGAGTAAGAAGGGTCAAGTGAAGAGGAGACGCAGGGATGGAAAGCTGTGCCAGTTGGGGGTAAATCATTGCTAGGCTCAAGGGGGGAATAGGTGATTGAAGAGAACATTAAGGGGTCGAGAAAGTGAAGAAAGAGGGTAGGAGGATTGGGTTAGTTTGACCCCATCCCTCTGAAGCACCCCAGCCCATCGGCTAATCCTCTTCCTGATGTGGGTTTCAGAGCTGTCATTCAGTCAAATCTTAGAGCTCATGTGAAGAGACCTCCCAGCCAAAAGAGTGAGGGTTGCTCCCCCGGCATCATTACTACCCCACACCCCCTCTGTAATCTGACTCTACCCTGGTCCTGCACAAATCTTCCACATTATACCCCCCATACATCCTAAGCTAAGCTATTTGGTGATAGTTGGAAAGTCAATCTGCCGCACAAAAGAACCGTTGTTTTTCACAATATCTCAGTTTTTGTGCTATTGCTTGTTAGGGAAAATAAATGTAATTGGCAATGCAAATAACAAGCATGCATTACAGATAAACTCACATTCCTTTTGAAATAGATATCAAATCAATAGTAGACACAATCCCGCAGACATTTTTATTCCCTCTCATTTATTTGAACTTTTAACAGTTTCTTCTCTTCATAACCGGCTGACCCCCCTCGCCTTCTTTATAGGATGTTATTAGAAATAAGCCTTGCGTAATCCTCCTAATATGAACCATATTCATGAGTTGCAGACAGAGTGAACAGTGTAGTCCTCGTGGGGCGTCATGGGATGTCTGGTGCACTCAACAGAATTTCCCCAGCAGACAAATCATATAGGAATGTAATTGGTGCTACTATGGGCTTGCAGGTTTATTGTGTGGATGTCAAGGAGAGAATTGAATTTCTTGGACACAGGCTGCACCGGTTATTATTGCCATTTTCATGTAAAGATAAAGAAATATAACACCTTAGTTGCAATTTAGCAGACTTATAAGCAACCCAATTTAACATTAGTAATAAACTTCACCTTCGTAGAATTTGTAGTTCTGCACGTTGTCATTTGTCAGTTTCTTTTTAAAGTACCTCTTTAAGGGCAACACTTTTATCATTAGTCTGTTAGACATACCAAAGGTGTAAAATGAATCGCAGTAAAACCTCAAATGTATGTCAGCTGCTTCACTGACAAAAGAAGCATTGCCCCGTTTGTTGTTCTTGCAGGCTCGATATTTTCTCAACTTACTTAAATGTATCTGCTTTTCTCATCTGGGATCTCTCAGCCAAGAACAATAAGCAGCTACAGAAAGGAAACACATCCATATGCATGCTCACACATAAGTCTAATGCACACACCATTAGAGGCAGGAACACACACATAGATGACACACCAACACTCCTCTTGCTCTCAATAGAAGGCACATACATTAGCACATGCTTCCATTTGTAATCACCTGGTGCTATCAAAACACCTTTTGAAAAGCATAATACAGTGCCTTGAGCCAAGATAAAACCTGTATTCCTTCAGGGGTCTCGGGAAGAATGTCTGGATGCACAAAGATGCACCAGTGATGAAATCTTATCACGTGACACCTTGTCTGCGACTGCAGTAAAGTCCTTTGTAGTCTGAGTTACAAATCTCAGATCAGTTACATATCATATCTAATCAGTTACAGATCAAGGTGTTGTTTTATGAAAGCTGGATGGCTTCCAAAAGTCATGTCTATCACAGGATATTGGCCATTACATGCACACATGTGTCAAACGATTGTACCACAGAAAGTGGGATCCAGAGATGATGCTGTCCATAAACACTTTCACAAGTGTAATCTTTTATAGTGTTGCTGTCACTGTTAATATTGTTCTTATGTATATCCAACTCAACAAAGTCCAGCGGAAGGATCATTTATGGAACTGTGTTGCATCAGTACCATTCTGTTCCTGTTTTCCATGCTGCCAACTGCAGCGTCTAACACAGCATGGCTATTAGCAGTGAGGTCAGGAGGAATCAAGCATGCACCTAATTGGGAACAGGTTGAAGGCTACGTTTAAAGAGTTGTTATCACGCTAAGAGGACTTGCACTATTGACCCTCTAGAAACCAAAGGTGCACTATGACACCCAGGTATCAAATGTTGCTTAGCAGTAAGCTGTAGTTCAACACAGGCTGTTAAGACGCTACTGTTGCAGTATATGGAGAATATGGCCTTGTTCTTCTTTAATCTGATTAGAAACACTTTGTTCCATCATGGTAAGAACTTTGTAAACTCAGTAACAAACAAAAGGCATCAAACACAAAATAGTTAACTTCTTTCCATGAAACATCAAGGTATACAATAGGCAGATAGGTTTATAGGAGCCAACTTGTGTCCCTGTAGACTGGTTTGCAGCTTTTGGATTTCAAAAAAACAAAAAACATTTGCAAATTTAGCATTTTTCACAATCTCCTTTTATGTTATATTTTATCTATGGGTTTTCTCCTTTGCCCTCTTCTTTGATTACTTCATACTCATCTGGATCTAGCCACTTTCCTCTTTGTTCTTGCTTGTTCTTGCATGACCATGTCTCTGAATGTGGTCTAATGCAGCAGTGCAATTACCTTTCTGTGTATTGGATTACCTACAGTATGATAACCAGGATTTCTCATTATCCATAAAGATGATATGCATGTGCTGTCTTACTGAAATATCTGTTTCTCTTTTCTTTCCGCCAATACTGTGTGTTTGCTCTCCTCAAAGATAAAGTCTCCCACAGCTCGACTTTTCCAGGGGCTAAACTAATTCAATTAGAGGGGGCATGTTTGAGTGTAGCCTGGAGTTACACCCCATGAGCCAACATTGCAGAACAGGACATACTGAAGTATAAAAGAGAGTCTGTCAGGTCAAACATTTTGGTTGATAATAATAAAGCCAACATAAACATCTCATCCTAGGCACAAATTTTGCTGTGGGGAAATTCATATTGTTACATGATCTTTAGGTCCATCGGTTCTTATAATTGAGATAGCACACCGCACTTGAACTTCGGTTGCTGGGAATGTGATGGACAAACACACGAAAAATGAAGATAAGGAGTAAAACAAAAGCACTGGAGCAAAGTCAGCAATGTTATTAATAAAATACTCTTTCCTGTTGTAAATCTTTTGTTTGTGTTCTTTTTAACACAAATAACCGGGGGAAGAGCGAGAATGTGCGTTTTCACAATTATGCATGGACTTGAATAGCTTTCATGCGATGCAGTGTGTTTGTAGGTACATGGGTACGCATAATGCCATATGCTCACATCAACCATGTATTTTTTGTACATTTAACCTAAACATAAATGGGAAATGCCTCTCATTTACTCACATTTGGAGTTTCTGTTCTTGCCCAAGGACACTTACACATTTAGAGGTTAAGTTCAGTCTTCGATTCTCTATGATTAGTGGACAAAATTGTTGAAGTAAATGGTTAGGCTAAGAGCTCATAAAAGGTTATGGCTTCACTGCACACCACTGAAACACTTTGAAAATTAGGTCTATAATACTTGATGGTCTACATGAAATGATGTACGACTAACCCATTGGACCTATTTACCCACATTTACTGATGTTGTACCCTACTCCTACAGCTAGTTCTGCCATGTATTTAACCAGTACTTTTTTACACAACAACTATGCATTCCTTTCCCCCTTATGCCTTGAATAACTCATAGAACATAAAACATGTATTAGGCTCACTCATTTTGCTGACTGTGCAGCTACTTAACACCAGGACACACAGAAATTCAGGAAAAAAACTCTGAAAGCCAAAAAAAAACACAAAGGAGAAACCATGACCATGAGCGACAAATCAAGCTAGAAATGAGAAACCAAAACAACAAGCAAAATAAGAAAAAAAGGTTAAAAAACAAACAAACAACTGTAAACAACAAACCTGCAAGTGAGAGTACTGATGTGAAAATATCCTGTATGGTATCCTTTTTTTAAATTGCTTATAGTAGAAGCATATATAAAAACATAAACTATTAACTTGCCTTTACCTGTTTTTTTCCTTTACTGAAATTGAAGCAATATTGTGGGTCCATAAGATCCAGCTCCTTGTCATCTTCCAGAAAGCCTGCCCCAAGTTTAAACGGGTCCCGAATTAAACAGAACAGATTAAATCTGATGGTAATACAAAACATGTAAAGGCAAACAATAGATCAGAGAGACAGAGTTAGCACACAATTACAATTAAAACAAGACATGTCATGTCATGAAAGCACCCTCACTTGCAGTTTTTTGTTGTTTTTCATTTACAGTTTTCTTTCCTTTGGTTTTGTTTTGTTGCTTTGCTTATGGTTTCTTATTTACAGCTTTTTATTTTTCGTTTATGGTTTTGGTTTTCTCATTTATGTTTTTTTTTTCCTTCTTTCAGTCTTTTTTTTCAGAATTCCTTATCATGGTGACACAAGAAACCACCATGGCGACTTTCACCAATGAAAGTGAGTTGTCCCCCAATACTTTTCCTGTTCATTGAGTTTTTATCATGATGGTTCTTTGAATCACTGTGATGAGGACTCAAAGCAGTAAACGCTGTCACTGGATAAGTAGATGTTTGGAGGTGTTTGCTGGGAGAGATGTTCTAATTTGTGTTGAGCTAGTGGCACTTGAGATATAGGATTGCTACCACACACACACACACACACACACACACACACACACACACACACACACACACACACACACACACACACACACACACACACACACACACACACACACACACACACACACACACACACACACACACATACACACACACATACACACACACAAACACACACTCTGGCAAACAGTGCAGTAGTTCTATCGACCCGTTCTCCCCCTGGTCCGAGTATCTTTCTCAGTTGCTCTTTCTCCTTTATTGATATGTGATTCTTTATCAGACATTTCCTTCAAGGCTTAAAGTTATCCGAAATATGTGGACTTACTGTGATCTTTGTCTCTTTCTTTGCAGGGATGTGGCGCCACATGTTGTGTACACCTACCAGGTCCAAACCATCTCCAGCCGGAGTGAGAGTGAGCCCTCCGCCCCTCTGGTACACGATCTGGGGGCACCCTACTGCGGAGATGGACGCATCCAGAGGTAACACGCACTCACATCAAAATATTTGTAAATGCACGCATACAGATGTGCAAAGGGATTTTCAGAAAAATAAACAGTGGTTGTTTGTATGTTCAAAGTACCTCCTCTTGTTATTTCAGTTCCAAAGGAGAAGAGTGTGATGATAAGAACTCTATGAATGGGGACGGCTGCTCCAGTCAGTGCAAGAAGGAGCCTTTCTTCAACTGTGTTGGTGAGTAATATGGACAAATGTATCAACCAAAATAAAATGCATTCACTTGTATATTTCTCTATAAATGGCTGTTGAGGAAACTACTAGAAATAGAAGAGAGTTAGTTGACCTTCAATGCACCTTTCATCGAGGTATTAACTTATAAAAAATACACAACAATGTGTAAAACTGAAATGTTTCAAAACATGTTTTTTTGGTCTAAAGTGACATTTTAATTGTTTCAAGTTTAAACCACCTCTTTATAACAACACACTGTTGTTTCTGCACCATGATATTATTGTCTGTGTATTTCACAAAATAATAAGACCCACAGACTGAAAAGTCCCAAAGGATTACTTTGTGAATGAACCGATTTAACATCTGGGCCTCTTTAATCCAAGATCTTTATGCCTTTCTCAGAAGAAAACAAATGCCATTACATATCATAATCACTTTGACCTCCAGTTAAAAAAAAAAAAAATAAATCTGGAAATCATTATTTTCCTAAAGGGTGAGTCATCTCATTCTACAAAGTTGAGTGACTGGAATCTCCTACGTTGTTTTGTTTTATGAATAGATGGATGGTTTCCCTTCCAGTTCCCTGCTGGAGCCTATCATGTTGCCCCCCTGTTGTGATTGTACATATGTGTGTGTTCATGTGCACTACATGCATGCAGACACGTGCGAGCCTCAGTGAAGTGGCCACTTAATCCCTGTCAGATTGCTGGATGACTGCATTGGCTGTGCTGTTTTTCCACCAACTGCACTGCTCCGCGGTGTGTGTAAGTTTGTGTGTGTGTCCGACACTGTGTGAAATACTTGTAGTTTTGAACAGAAATCTGACACTATAATGATGGGACCTTCTGTCCATCTGTCTGTATGTGTGAGCGAGTGCCTGCTTGTCAGTGTGTTGGATAGTGAAAGAGAGAGTTGGATAGAAAATTGATACTAAGTATACAACACGCCAGGGTGATACAGCCTGGACGAGCTTTAATAGGCCATTCACACGATTAGGCCTAATTATATCTGGAGTTGACTAAATTGACATGTTATTTTCCCTTCGCTCTAAAATCCTTGTTCTCAATAGTGTTCCAAGCGCCATAAAACACATGCAATCAGATTTTTCACAGCCATATCAGCTTGTATCAGAAAAGTGATTTGTTTAAAGGTCATTTCAACCTGTGTTGAAAAAATCAAACAAAACAAAACAGGAATAGTTTACTTTGAGAGCCTCTGGACTTTCCTTTCTTTTCATTGTCTCTGTTTATCATTGTTTATCTCATCGCTCTCTTCCTTTCTCCAACTATTGGGTTCTCTTCCTTTTGATATTAAACTCAATCACCTTTCCAGTGTTTCAGTTATACTATAAACACATCCCTGTCCAAATTGGAATACAGTAGCAATACCCTTTCTCTTTTTCCTTTTACTCATCTTCTCTTATGAGTTCACTTTCTGCATATTACTTCTACCACTTTCATAAGCCACTGTTTGAGCTTCCTCATGCCTTGCTCCTTCCCCTTCTTCCTTGCTTCTGCTCCTGCTGAGTGAGTGGCGGGAGCGTATTCTGTATGCCCCCTCAGTAGCCCCTCGTTTCACCATCACCAGAGCACAGAACTGACTTGAGTTTTTGGCTTTGGAGAAGGCTGGAATTTCGAGGAGGAGGCCCCGGCCAAATTGGCACAGAATGCCGCCTTTCCCCCTCACTGGAACCCCACCGGCTGACACTGCTTTAGCTGAGAGCTGAGAGCAATGAGGCCCAGGCAACCTCCCTGCTCTGCTCCCCTCTCCTCCAGTCCATAAGTTCCCGTTCCAGACCTTAACTCTGGGCAGGATGTCTGTAAAAATTACGGCTGTATCTTTCTTTACCTCCTGACTTTGTCTGCCCCCCCCTTACTTCCTCTCTTTGTGTTTATCCATATTCTCCCTTTCAGTATTTCTTTTTTTTTCCCACATCAACATGTTCTCTCTCTCTGTTTGTAGGTCCTCACAAACTCAAGAATTCATCCTCCTTTTTCATGCACCTTTTCTCCCTCTGTTTTTTTTCTCCCACTTCTTTATCTAGTCCTCTTTTTACCTTTCAAAATAATAGATAGGTTAAGCTGCAATCCCAAGGGATCAGTAAGTACACATGTTCTATAAAAAGAATAATAAAAGGGAGGTGAGCAGTAAAGATCGAGCTGTGTAAAAAACTCCCAAAAACTGGATGGCTTTGTTTAAATAAAAAAATGCCGGACAAGCAAGAGCAAGGCGGATATCTTAGCTCAACTCAAACTTCAACATAATATAAAAAGTTCCACAGATAAAACATAATTATTCATTCATAATTACAACTTTTTTTTCTGCTATCTGTGTTCTCTTCACCCACAGAGGAGCCAAGCATGTGTTACTACTATGATGGCGATGGGGTGTGTGAGGATTTTGAACGAGAGACTGGCGTGAGGGACTGTGGCCTCTACACCCCAAATGGTTTCCTTGACCAGTGGGCCTCCTCTGTCGATGTTTCCCATGAGGAGAAGCCATACTGCTCCGGGGAGGTGGCTGCGGGATACCCTGCTGTAACTAAGGTAGGGGCATACAAAGTGTTCTTGTGTAAGTTTAATGCTTTGATCTTATCTTTCTTTGTTTTTACACCCTAAAGTTTGAAAGTATTATGTTATCAGATGTTAAATGGCACATTAATGGGGTAATAATGTGGGGGATTTCATTTTTTTCTCATGCATAATTGTTTTACACAATAAGGAAGCCTACATTTTGGGGATTGACTTGCAACAAACCCCCACATATTTTCCTTGTTTGTGTATTAAGTAATTTTAGAGATGGGTCATTTGATTTACTGTCTGCTATGGTGGATTGCAAAAGTGTTAGGGTTAATTAAAAACTAGGGAAGAAGCCATTAATTCCACATAAGCCCAATGGACGAATTGATCGGTAGCTGAATGGGGTTGATTGCCCCGAAACATTAAGGGTGATGCATGCATTAATATACTAATATCAACAAAGCTTCGGACATATATAAGTGCATTAGGCTCAATCCTATTTAATCCGGCCTCCGAAAGGGATGCTCAGATGGCACATTCATAAAGTGAACTATCTCTTTTAAAGCATCTTCAATATTTTAATCAATAATTGTATTTGTATTTGTTGTTCAAACTAATGTTAAAACAAACATCCTGCAGTGAATTTCCTTATTGTTAAGGGTGACATCAATTTGCTCCTAAGTATGTTAATCTTACAAATGTGAGACTAAGTACTGAAACTGTTAGGCGTTCCATCTTCACACTGACAGATCTCTCTCTTCTGAGGCATGTGTGTGAGATGTTGGAAGTGTGTAATGTTGGCTGTAGTGCTTGTTCCTACTGCTGATGATGCATTTTACAAGGCCGATGAATTAGGTATTCTTGAACAGCTGTGGTCAGGTGTCTTGCTCAAGAACACTTTGGCAGGGACTTACTAAAACAAAGGTATGAGTTTAACCGACACCATTTAATGCATTTGATATTTATATGGCACCACTACTGTCCGAGCGTGAGTTCCAACTAACAGCATTGCAGATGGTTTGTTCACTGAGACGAAAGAGACACCAATGGAAAATGTCCACATAGCTATAAAAAAGGATTTCGGCTGTGAAGGACACATTGTTCATAGAAAAAGCACTTTTACTGTTGAGAACACACCGTTCCAAGAAGATATGTGATGAGTTCACGTCATTACAAGGCCACTGACTGTCTATTTTAGGTTGACACCACAGTACATGTGCACTTGTTCAAAGTATGCAAACATGGGTTAAGAAAACATTCTTGTCACTCTCTCTCTCTTCACACTTTTATCCAGTAAATTGTATGTTGAAAATCTTGTAAGTCCACTGTTACATTCAAAATAGTTTCTTTAAAGCCCATTCCTCTGACCAAAATCGATACATGTCGATGAAATCACAGATACGTATGTGCCTGCTCCATCAACACGCACTATAGCAACAATAAATCCAATATCTTCAACTCAATTTAATTTAGCTCTTACAGTGTCGGGCATATTCACACATAAACTGCTTGCACAACATGCACACACAATACTGTACACACACACACACACCAAACCATAAACGTTTGCTGCAGTATTTCTTTGAGAAACAAAGATAACATAACAAAGCCTCAAATAACTGAGGCGAGATTCTTGTTCAGTCATTGCTCCTATAAGCAATTGCGCAATTGCATGCATGTGGTTATGCCAACTGTCCTGGAGGCTCATGCCATAGATGAAGCATTTGATGATTGATTCTAGAGATGATGACCAGAGCATGGGGTTTCTTTGTTCATGGATCCTGTTTAAATGTGGCCACTTTAGAACATTTAAAACACTGCAGTGGCTGATTTTGAGGGTGATGTTTTGCATCTCTCAGATTCCATATATCGAGGACTTTATGTTATTTTTCTATGTTTTTTTTGTGATTGAGGGTTTGATTTTCCTGGGAGTGTGTAATTCAGTAGTGGAAAAAATTTAAAGACGTATAAATATGTAGATATAGATGTTTAAAGTTGCATATTTAATGACGTTATGACTTTTGTTGAGATTTTATTGAGATAGCACCCGTTTATCTGAAAACACATGTTTGTTGTGAACTCCGCACCTGCTTGCACTTCCTCAATGAAAGAAAATCAGATAAATGTTAATGCTTGACTTTTGTAGATGTTGACAAGTTCTATTTCATTCAAATATAATTTTGCAACTGTTGGCTTTCACACAGTGACAGATAGTTCCTTGGCATGGAATCACTTGCCAATTCAAGTCAAGGAAGACTGTCAGAAGAAGCCAGATATTATCTGCACTTCTATGACACACAACTGTAGCCTTGCCAGAACCTGCCGGGTAGAAAGGGAAAATTGTGCTACAGTATGACTCTACTCAATGTACAAATGGATTCTTTCACCCTCTTTTTGAAGTCAACCAGTGATAAATGCGAGCATGTTGCAACATCTATATTTTCTCATGAAACAACTGTTGAAAATATTGAGTGACTATGCATTAATGAGCGTTTGGGGGATCATGCCAGGAGCTTTGCTGCTGTTGGAACGAGTTTTTGGTTAAAAAGTCATCACAATGTGGTTACCAAACAATCATGCTTTCTTTGTAGTTCTTCCATTCCCAGAATACTGAACTTACAGTAAATTAAGTTAAAACAACCAAGATACAAAATGAATGCAGGATACTTGACAATCTGTGTAATAGAGATACAGGGGGTCAGTTATTATTTTTGTTGGTGACTTGGCACATAGAGCAACCCTTTATCCCAGACAACCACAGTCCCAAGACATTACAACGACAAAAAGCCAAAATGACAGTTAGGTTCTCTGCTGAAGTTAGTATCTGGTTAACCACTAGCATCCATCCAACAATATGTACCATCTTTGTCCTTCTAGTAACTTTGTGTGTGCAGTTTTTAAGTGCTCATGTAATGAGAAAAAGACGGATATGAATAAAGAGAGAGAGGAGTAATTACACAAATTACGGTTACAAGCGAAAATGGACTGTAGTAAGGAAACCAGCATTATGTTTCTTAGTAAATTGTTGGGCCAATACAAGCCGCCAGAACAGCTTCAATGTTCCTTGGCTTCTCCAAATCTCTGGAACTCTATTGGAGAAACAAGCAGTATTCTCCTAACAGACATTCCCTGATCTCTTAAGTAGGGGGGAAAAAACAAATGAAGGTAAACCAGAGCCATAATCTTTGTTATACTTTTTTATTTACAATGTAGTTGTTGAACAAATACATTCATGCTCATACTTTCTGTTTTGTTGGATTAAGATCAACTCAATGGACAAAACGGTGCTCCTAACAACATCAACGGAATTAACAAAAAAGACACAAGTTTATATTGAAGTGGCAACATGCTCTAGCAGCCATTGCAAGGATAATTCATTTTGTTCTTTAACACATACAGTATGTTGTCATTGTATTGAAGAACTTGATGTAATCGACCAAAATCTTATCACCAAAAATTCAACTTGTCTTTTGTTAAAGATATGTTTTGGTTGATTTTAGTTTAAGTGATAAGTCACTGCAACAAATGACAAGCACAATGGGTAGCTGAAGAACTGGGAGCTATTTAAAGAACTCCTCTCCCAAACTCTGCCTAAGTACCAGGTTGTCGAACGACAAGATAATAAGAAGATAAAGTGTTTGGTTAAGTTATTATAGATTTATCAGAAACCACCAGCACATTGTCCTGCCTTGTTAATAGCTCACTTCATCCCTTGCGGTTTACCATATTTCCATGTTCATGGCTTACAGCTCTTTGGTAGAGACAGGCTTGAGCTGAAGTGAAACAAACTTTCCATGTGTTTGAAAGTTTTTCTTTTGTTCTGTTTGAGTTTGTTGGTTGTACTTCATAATGTCCTTCTGATCCAGTAAACAAGGCCTGTATTGGTTTTGTGTATCAATCCCATTTAATGTGTATGTGTGTGCGTGTGTGAGCGCATGAGTGTGTGTGTCTGAGAGAGAGAGAGGCAGCCAGCGGTGATAGGGATCTTTGCGGATGCAAGAAAGCAACAACAGCTCAAGAAGGCACTTGAGATGAAAGAGAGATAATATATCTGCACGACATCTCAAGTGCTATGTACGTGTGTGTGTGTGTGTGCGTGTGTGTGTGTGTGTGTGTGTGTGTGTGTGTGTGTGTGTGTGTGTCTGTGTGTGTCTGTGTGTGTAAAAGGTATACACTGGAATATATGTTTACTGTTTAACATACAGACATACTGTAGATACAGAGGGATGCTGAACACATCTTTTCATCCATTAAATGCCACGGTGAAGGATAATCTGACAATGCAGGATTAGTGCATGAGAGCTTTTTTCCTTTTTACCTTAACTTCAAAATCTTCATGACAAGTGAATCCTAGCACTAACTTGTAGAGCAATGCTTATATAATTCCTAAAGGCTTGTTATGCAGTGAAATGGAAATGTGAATGAAGCTAAAATCCCTTCACAAGAAAAAAGATGTAGATAGAGACAATGGAGAAAAAGCTGAGATGTGTAAATTCATTTAATACCAAAGATGCTGGCGATTGCTATAAAAGTAACACGACAATGGGAAATTTCATACGGGACACATTAAAATAGAATTTTATAAAATAATGAAATGAGTCAGATACGCATATGATAGATGGAAAAACAGGTTGGACCGGTGATTGAAATTAGGGATCAAATAATCAGGAAATTAGTTTGACCACAAGTTGGTCTGCATTCAAAAGAAAGTACGTAATTGTGTGAAAAGGATTGCGAAAGAACGTCCAAAATGGATGGACAACATCGGCCATTCCCACATCAAAATGTCCTTAAATGATCAAATAGCCGATTTAACAATCCAGCCATGTTATCTAGTTCTTGTTTTCTTATTTTGAACATTTCTGTTTCAGTGTCAGGACCATTGGAAAATAAAGTGCGGGAGCATCAGCCTTTTTGAAAGA
This sequence comes from Eleginops maclovinus, assembly GCF_036324505.1. Classification (NCBI taxonomy): domain Eukaryota; kingdom Metazoa; phylum Chordata; class Actinopteri; order Perciformes; family Eleginopidae; genus Eleginops; species Eleginops maclovinus. The sequence goes on along the minus strand of NC_086356.1, from coordinate 11,853,518 downwards.
TCCCTTTTTTCCTTCCTGATCACACACAGGTACACAGTCAGACAGAGATTCACAAGCCAACGCACACACTCACAGTACCGACTCAATGCAGGATTATAGAGCAGCTCCATAGGGGACTGAAATGTACTACTGCTGTCTTTGTGGAGCAGAACATAATGTTCCCCCACTACCACACCATGGAATATGGTGAGCCAGCTCAACTTGCTCTAGGGGGATTGGATTGGAGAACTGGCCCTAGCAACTAACCTGTGTGTGTGTGTGTCTGTGTGCCTGTGTGTCTGTGTGTTTTTGTGTGCCCATGTGTGTGTATCCATGTTTGTGTTCAGGCTGCCTGCCTTCAGTTAAATGTGTGTACGCGGGGAGTGTGCATGTGCATTTAAACTTTAAGATCAAACAGCAAGCCAGGTGATTTCTCCAGAGAGAGCTGCTGCCCAGGCAATCTCTGACGCAACCCCTGGGCACCCCTGGAGAACACTTTCCTTAATTATGCATAAGCAACAGAAGGGATAACGTTTTAGTCCTCTCACGATGCAAGAAATTGCCTATATATGAAGTTCAACCATCTTCAGATGAAAAACAAATGTATGTGGATGAGGTCGGAACTAGAAAAACACATTTAACTTTAGGTGAGTATTGCCTAACGGAAAGAAGAGCGAGATGAAAGCTATAGTTTAAGAAGACATAATTTGGTCAGTTAATAACTGGTAACAATTACTGGCCCAGATTTCCCCCCCTGTATGGAAAAGCAGTGTTTGTGTACTTCATTTTGGGATACATGCATTCTGTATCAGGTCTACTGCAGAGCAGAAATATACATGCTAAGAAACACAGAGGCATTACTTGCAAATGCCGTCGCACAAGCTGCAACACACAAAAGCACATGCCCAAAAAAACAAAAGCTCATACAGTAGCCGAGCTGTTGCTTTTCAGCAGCTCAGGAAGGCCAGTTCCTCTGGCACTGTCTCTCCCACCAACATTCCCCAAAAACCACACAGCCCTCGTCAGGCACAGTGCCAGTGACATAAGCGTGTGGTAACATTAAAAAGGAACCTCTGGGATGGCGTTCCTTTTTCCCCTTTTTACTTTTCCCGTTTCAATTATTATTGTGGTTCTGCCATGTGGAAACCTCATTGTGACTGGTGTATTTTCTTCATGGCACTGATGACCCCCCATAACTTTTTCAAGCTGTTAATATGCAGGGTTTTGGCCCTGTTTTATGGAGCATAGGGGGCCACTGACTGAGGGACATTTATATTCTCCGCAGACCCATCTGTTTTCAACTTGCTGGTATCTTACACTCACCAATCCCTATACATTATGTTGTGGTCCGTGTTGCTTTCCACCCAGTCACTATTCATGTCTGCCCTGATGAGAGTGGGATAGGTAAACTACATAATTGCCCCTACTCACCAACTTTTACAGCCCTATTTTGGCCAGTAGGCCATGGAAGTGGCCCATCATTAGACCTGGACCAATGAAACGGTGAGTTTCAGTGGGTATGGGTGGGGCTGGGTGACAGGACATTACCTCACACACCAGGCGCTCACCAGCATTCCAGTAAACCATGGGATGGTGCTTGGAAACTCATACTACTTTCTCTCTGTTTCTCGCTTTCTCTCCACAAATGCCTTGCAGATGCTCACTTCTGCTTACCATGCTCAGGCTTCAAATGCATATTGTAGAGTAAATGCCGTTCAAAGAGAGAAGGGGGAATGGAAATGAGGAAAAAGGAATACCTTTTGCATGGAAATAAACATGTTTTAGGAGGTGCCGTGAAAAGATAAATATTCTCTTAGGAAATTGTTTTCTTAATTTGCTTGGGTCTAAAATGTCTAGCTCTCCAGAAAAAAGCAAACTAAGTCTATGCCTGACCTAACGAGGCATACAAGTTTGTCTGAAACAAACAATAAACTCTGATATGCTCTGCAGGTATCCTCAAGTCCTGGCACACCAGTGCTCAAACTAAGCGTGTTGCAGATGTTTCTCATGATGAACACTTCACAACTATAAAATATGTTCCAAAAGTTTCATAGTAAGTACATTTTTGAGATTCATGCTAAATACCAATGCATACAGATACAATCAAAATAGATTTTTCTGAATCAGCCAAAGCAACTCAAAGTGTTTATTACCGGTTGAGCATTTTCACAATGAACTTGACTCACATCACTTTCCCCCATGGTTGCAGCATACATGGCTGATGTTGTGAAAGGTAAGAACGAAAGGAGAGATAAAAAGATGTCTCAATACTACGAGCCTCCTTGTTATTGTTTTATTACCCTCAGAAGTATAGGTGTGACTAAAGCACTCTCCTCCTTATTATTTGCCACAAATCTAGCCTTCATTTTCCTGGGGGACCCCCAGCCAGACCGACATGATTGTACACTAAAACTGAGGCTTATAGGGAATTTCAATGCCAGTTCTGAAGCCATTATAAGGTGAAATTTAAATGTACTCCATCATAATAAGTTAAAGCAAAAATAAGTTGTCTATTGCCACATAAAATGCTTTAGGCCAAGTTCAAAAATATTTGCTAGTTAATGTATAACAGTAAATAGTTAAATTATTGACCTTATTAGGTGTGGCATAGCTTTATTATAATAGGGCATGTCAATGTAAAAAATGATCTCTCTCTTTGTTTCATGCTCTGGTCACAGTAAAGAGACCTGAATACAGAGTGTTATAAAGTCCTGAGTTGGTTCTTCTCAAGCTTTTGGGCTCCTGGAGGGGGTGGAGGATACAGGAAGGACCTTTGTTAGGCCTCCTTAAAAGTCAGAGGGCCTCAATTGTGTTTCACGAACATATGGCCTATGTTTGTGCATGTGTCTGTGAGGTTTACTGATTTCAATCCAAGATTAGACAATTTGACAACATCTGAGTTCTTCAACATTAGTATTTGAGCCAAGCTGGGTGCAGCATCTGTGTTTTCAGTCTGTGTATGTTTTAGATATGTGCTCTGTGCAGACATCCTTCAGTAGAGGTGATCTTACTTCACCCTGGCAGTAAATCTCCGTCACAAGGGGGAAGTCTGTGGTATAGGTACATTAGATTCATTATTCTGTCCACGCTAGAAGTGCCACTCTCCATTCCCCACTTTCCAAGTTTATGTTTTGCATTTTGCTCTTGATGAATGTTTCTGGAGTACAGAAACATGTAAAAGCCAATAAGGTTGACGGTGGCTCTCTCTGCTCCTCACCTTTATGTAGTTTCCTCTTGGCTCAAGACTCTTAGCCCTCCTTTTATCTCAAGTGATGATTTACAAACACAAGTTTGTGTCTACAGACCTGGGTTCGGTTGTTGTCTGCCAGTCTGACTGGCCAGCTGGTACAAATTAAGACCATGTGTGTAACTGCGTGTGATTGTGTATGCATATGTGTGTGTTTTGCTGTAGTGTTGCTATTACTGTTTAATAAGGAAGGCGAGAAGTTGTTTTGTTTCAATATACGGAACATTTGACTTAAATAGCTGGAAGAGTGTTAGGTCCTTATTATGAATCAGAACAAGGGAGACATGTGTTTAGAATGAGCCGGGGTAGGAGATACCCTGACGTTCCAGATGGTTTGTTACACAGAACCATCTGAGAGGCATTCATTGGAAACTGTTTGGAAAAGGACAGGCAATTTCAAAAAATACTTGGCATGGGATTGGATGAACCACTTGTCAATCTAAATCCTGCCGAAGCCAGTTGTAAGACAAACCAAAGAAAGAAATTCAAAGCTTTTGAAATCCTATTGAAACACAAATATTATATCTATAGCCATGAATATGATGGTGTTATATCAGAAGCACACCATTGGTATCTTTCAAAGATACATTTAAATGATATAATGTTATATAAAATACATTTTTGATTTCTTTTGCCTCCTGCTTCTCAATGATTTGACAATCACAATAGGGTTTGGCTGATAGATCACATCTGGTTTGATGTGCTCTCATTGCATTCAGATGATGGATAAGCCTTATTTTTCTAAATCATTGTTTGTCTGATATAGATTATAAAAAGGGGCTATAAAAGGACCACCAAAACATATTGATTAACAACAGGTGCGTACTGGTAGAGAATGTTTGTACATTACAATATTTGGATGTTTGTGAAAGTGGGCACACCAGTCCTTTTGTTATTGCTTGAGTTTTCTCTGTATAGTGATAATTGTAGCTGTTTGCTGTTAACTTGCGAGTAATGTGTACAGTTGTCAGGATCTGTTTATTCAATCTGTGCCACAGTGAGTGCTATACATATATCTGGGCTCCATACCTCTTTCCTCAGCAGTTAAACAAATGCACATGCTTTTTTACCATTGAGAATAAATTTTTTACAGTTCTTATTACACCTGATCTCAGTAAAAATAAAGGAAATCTACAGCCTGAATTCTGATTTCAACCACGGGAGAACTGGTTCCTTTCTAGTTCACAGAACTGACTGATTTTTACACACCTTGTCACATGAAAACATTTAGATAAACTTACTTTTCTAATATTTTACTTGTAATAATATTAAATGTGTAATGACTTTCTGTAAGTGAAATGTATTACATCTTAAATAAGGTTGTGATTGTTTCATCAGGTTCAGTTAAATGATGTGCAAAGAAAGGTTTGGTTCATTTAGCCATTAGTCATTTAAATGCAAACTAATTTACAGTGACATATTTGCTTTGATATCTTAACAAAAAACAAACATATTTTGTGTTTGTTTGAACACAAAAGAAAGATGACCTGAAAACATACTTGATAACTATTAGCGAGGTTTTCGAAAAGTTAAACCTTTGATTGCGTGCTGGTTTTGTTCTTGTAAAAAGTTAGATTAAAAGACACTGAAGCATTTTGGAGGATAAGATAATGCTGAAAGTCCTTTCAAGATTTTAAAATGTTATTAAAAATAAAATGTAAAAGCTCATCTCTCTTTGGAGCTTGCATGTTCTTCCCTTCCTTGCGTTGGCTTCAACATGGTGTTCTAATTTCCTCCTTAAGCCCAAGGCTTGTGGGTTAGCTTAATTGGGAACACCATAAGGTGTAGAAGTGAGAGACAATAATTATGTGTCTCTTTAAATCAGCCCTGTGATAAACTGGCAACATGTCCAGAGTGAGGCTTTCACTCAATGTGTGCTGCCCTATTCCATGTTGACCCTGAAAATGATGAGTAGGTATTTAGGAATGGCTGGATGAGGAATGGATAAAATCAGAATGTGTGGAACTAAAGTAACCTTGCTGGGTTAAGTGCTGGATGGGTGTTAACTGGAATTACCATCACCACCCTCAGCCCCTCTTTTTAATGACTTAATCAAATCAATGACAAATCTATTTAGAGTGCCTTGACTCTTGCCATTGCATGGGGAGAAGGTTGGAGGAAGTGTAATGAGCCATTGGAGACTTGTGAATTGCCTCCTACTGGTGTGATACTTTACAGGGGTGTTTGCTTGAGTGCAGGGGCTTTGAAAAGCCAAGTAGTGTTTGTCTGTCTTGAACAGGGGGTTGAAAAAAACACACCAGGAGATGAGGGGGAAAGGATGAGGGGAGGATGGGTGTTGGAAGCTTTAGCTAGTGCCACCTGTGTGTATATGAATAAGTCATCAGTTTGCAAATGGAAAGGGTTTTGTCACCTTCTCTGCCATAAAAAAGGTAGCCATGGAAACCAGCTTTTTTTTTTTTTTACAGCAATTCATCAGCATTTATGCCCCTTTAATCATATTGGTTAGTTAAGTCTGAGCACACTCAAGTCAGTGTTATAAAACAATGTTGACTCTGGTATGCATACTAAAGTAACTGTGTACTGTTTCGTACACATTTTGCAAACAACTTTGTTTTTCTTGTAAATACAAAATGGAGACAGCTGCCCTCAAGTTGGGATAAAATCTCATGGCAACTATTCTCAGGTATTTGTCACCTGCATTTTTCTTTTCTGCTACCTCAGCTTTGAGCAGAAAGGTCACGTAAACAGATCCAGGGGACAGATATAGACAGATAGCTGGTCTGGCCAGTTTTCCACGGTGGCAGGATTTTACAGTAGCCTCTCTAGCAAAACTCTCATGTTACCGGTGTCTCATTTCACTAGCTCAGGGCAGCGGGCGAAACTCACCGTCCTTGGGTATGTGCCCTCTCTCCCCTTTCTCTGTTTAAAATTGCTTAACTGTTCAAGTGTCCATTTATATTTTTCTGTCTTTCTTGACATTTTCCCCCTATCTTGCTGTAAATCATCCAAATGTAATGAGGTGATAATGTGTGGGACACAAATCATAAATGGGATCCCTTTTATCTACTGCATGTCAACAAAGCTACAGTAAAAAGGTGACTTTGCCATCATATGATTTATAACGACTCGATACTAGTGTTTTTTAAATTTTATTCAATTGCTTTCCATTTTACTTTATTACCTCTTAGAGTAAGAACACAGGTCAAAGTCGATGATCCTAATTTCTATGATCTAAATATCAAATCAAATTGATTAGTCAATACCTAAAGATTTTACATCCTGAGTAAATGCAGTACTGCTGAGCGATCCAGGTGACTGATTAAGGTGCTGAGTTAAAAGGTTAAAACATTAAAACTCTCTGAGGGCTTCTAGTGGGCAGGTATGGCATTACAAGGTTTTAAAAGCAAGTATTAGGTGAGTACACTGAAACACAAAGAGACACTAGTAAGAGGGAGAATGAAAGTCAAGAAGTAGGACAGGATACAGGCTGTTCGGCACATGATGGGTTGCTGGGTTTGTTGACAAGACACAAACAAACATTACTGCACAGAATGCGTGTCAGCTGTACGTCAGGCCAAACAGCTGACAAACGGCTGACAGCTGTATGAAACAGGGTCTCAGCATTTAATGCCAAGACAATTATCACACTTGTGTATGTGGAATAAACAACTAGGTTAGATATTAAGCCAGTGCTCTCTCTTTTGTTTCATTTTAGCATGTTATCTTCATGAATCTGCTACTTTAAATTTGAAGTATGGTATATTATGGTTATAAACACAGTACGCTGTTTAGTGATGATAGCTGTCAACAGCTTTTTAGAGAAATGCTGTTATTTGAAATATTCTCAATTTCCTTTTTCCACATCTGAATATGCTTCTTATTGTTTATTGATTTTAAAAAATGTGGGCCTATGAGTGCAAAAAAACCCCAAAAACATGCTTTTGTAAGAAATAAGGCATAAAATTGACTTATTTTCCTTTTCCTTTCTTATGTGTCTCTAGACATGTCAGTCCAAGGTGTTTGATCTGTCAGATGGAGTGTCCCAGTATGCATGGTTCCCCTGTCGCGAGGCTCATAATACTCCATATGGATATCATAACTATTTGCTCAAGGTAAGATCTATCTGAATATAATGATACATGTTTGTGCAGTGATTATTGAAAATACAATTGGCTTGTCAGAATGGATTTAAATATTACTGAACAATAAATGTGCACAATGGGTTCTACACAAAAAAAAAAGCTTTATTAGTGGTTTCCATGATTAATGATGTTCCACATTTCTGGTCAGGATGATTCATTTCATAGAAAACCATATCTTACTGGAAATTCATAGTTATTTGTACTAAAAGGTATGTCAAACTACAATATTGATCACAAAATTGTGCTAATAAACACCGGAAAACTGAAACTTTGACTTTAATTAAATGTATTATGTTAACACATTTCCCATAAACTGCATTAGGTTATTTGAAAACATAATATTAATTTGAATCTGATATATATATATTTAAAATAATTTTTGGGCAACCAGTACCTTTAATACAATGACAGTGCAGTTCAGAAACGGGGAGACAGAGGGGAGGACGCGCGGCCAAGGGACTCAAACCCCATACTGTAGCCGCCTGCTCTACCCACTGAGCTATACGACGGCCGATATTTTTTATTTAAACTTAATATTATTGTTTTCAACTAACCTAATACAGTTATGTGAGATGTGTTAATCTCATAATACATTTAATTAAAGTCAACATTTCAGTTTGTTCAGGGTAAGAAGATAATTGACACTATGTTGGGACACCATGATGTGCATTATATCTCAATGGCATCATAGAATAGAATAATGCACTCATTTGAAAGCACATATGATGCCTGAAACATGAGTCTTTTTAAAAAAAATGTAAAGTATAAAATATTTAAGAGGATACAAAAAACTTCACTTATTGAAAATGCGTGCAAAACATACTAATTTATGTTTTCTTTCATTCAGGCCCACTTTTCTCATCCTATGGTGGCAGCAGCAGTGATTATACATCTGGCTGCAGATGGGACTGGCTACCTTGACCAGACTCAGTGTAACATCACTGTCCGGCTGGTGGACACCAAGGATGGTATCCATAGTCTAGGTGAGAACTGTCATCTGTATTCAGAATTTGCGACCAATTTTGCTTCAGATTCAGCATCAGATTACTTATTAAATGAGTTTGACCTACTGTAACTTACTGAACCGTTGTTACCAAATAAAGTTCAGCTAGAATCTTTTAGAAATAAACTCCCTTAAGCTCACTCTCATTAGTCTTTCAAGCTATGGTTAGGGCTAGGGTTCCCCTTGTTTAGCCTTTTCTTCTCTCCTCCTAAAGAATGCCACTCTAATTTCTTTTAAACTGTGCTTTGATCCCCTAGTTTCCTCACCTCAATCTCAATACAATATTCTTTCTGTTTCTTTTCTAACCCAAATATCTTCTCCACAGGTGATTGGCGTCTGAGCTGCCGCACCAACCCTTTGGTTATTCCGGTGAGCCATGACCTGTCAGTGGCCTTTTACCACACCAAGGCAATCCTGGTCATGTTTGCGTCTCGCCTTGTTGCCATCTCTGGAGTTGGCCTGCGCTCCTTCCAGTCCTTCGACCCCATCACGATAAGCGGTTGCCAGAGCAATGAGATCTACAACCCGACAGGCCAGAGGTGAGGCTGAGAAAAAGGGAAATTGAACACTTGTGAACATAAGGCCTACATATGTTACACACACATCACAACAAAAGACATGCATATGAAATTATAGGATTATGTGCACACATGTCTACAAGGGCAAGCAGCCACACATGGACACATGCTTACACTACCCTCGCCTTCCAACACCAATAAAGAAAACTCCCCCCAAAATAGAAGAGTAATAGAGAAGGGAGCTCTTTAAGGATAGTCAGACATCCATTAGGGGCCGTATACACAGAGTGGATAGAAGTGGAAGTAGTAGAATTACAATATAGAGAACCAAATAAGTATCAGGTTTAATAAGTCAAAGGGTTCCAGTCTTTCAGGCGAGCAACTTCCAGATGGTAAGACCTCGACAACAAAAGTCTTCTCTATCGCGAGGAAAGAGGACTTACACCCGACGAGATTCAAGGAATCCATTCACACAAAATGAAAAGAAGCAAGAGATGCTTAGAGCTGTGATTCTGTGTGTTTTTGAGCCAGGGAGAGAGAGAGTCATGCTTTAATTGATTATACCAACAAGCTGTTTAATGTTAGAGGTCGGCCGAAAGCCACAACTATAACAGTTAAACATTCTCGGTAACAAATATTACATCACTGGAAATTTGCAATTAATTTAGACCTGTTGCTGATCTCCGCAAATTTCCAACAATAGAACTGCCATGCCGCTGCCTCCAGTACTAAATCTTGTTTACCACCCCGGTTTGTTTGTATTGAGTTCGGCTGAAGTGCACTCTGCATACAAATAGTCCTTTTTCTTTGAAAATTCCTGCCAAACTGGACATGTTTTTCCTGTAATCACTTTTGCCTTGCTCAGCCCTACAATGAGGTTGTCATTCTCCATTTTTCCCTACTCTAAATAGTTAGATTAAAAAATTATTTGTCAATCAGGCATATAAAGTGCTTACCTGAAGGCAGAGCAGTTTTTCTGTGTGTGATAAAACTATTCAAAACAGCAGAAAAGCTAACATTTAAACAAGGAAATAGATATGGATGATCTAATTTATGTGAGGAGCCCTTAACAGTTATTGAAACTATTTGCAAGAGCCTTTGGCAAGACCATGAAAAAGAATTAACACCTTTCAGCCAACAATTCACATGTTTTGAGTCTCCAGTACCTTTAATTTAAACTACTAGATAAATGATGTAATTCATTCCTCACAAACAGTTAAACCAGACCACACACACACAAGAAGTCACAATTTGCCAATTTCCACACCACTGTCATGCATGACACAATTCATATTGATGATGCTCCCAACCCTTTCAACAACAAATGCACTAATAAACACCACAATACACAAAGAATGGATGGTAGGAGGTCTGTGCAGAGAGATAGAGCTGTTTGTTGCTTTTGTTGTGTGCCAGTGAGACATCCAAGAGCACCTAAATAGATTAAAACTGCTGTGTATCTGCACCAGCCAGGAAATCATTATTACCACACACACACACACACACACACACACACACACACACACACACACACACACACACACACACACACACACACACACACACACACACACACACACACACACACACACACACACACACACACACACACACACACACACTTCTTGCTTTCTCCCGGAGTACTCTGTAACTTTTCCTTTTTTTTTTTTGTGTTCTCCACTTCATCTAATTTTCAGAAACTTGTGAAAACTGTTTTTATTTCATGATTGCAAGTCAACAAGATATGCCCACTTATCTTCAAGATATGCCCACTTATCTTTGGACTTTTGAAATTATTATTCCGTATTAGGATCAGGTATTATTGACCCAAATCTCCTTACAACATCAGTAAAGAATCCTGGCTAGCCCTGTTTGTCTTTTCCATGTTTCTGTTTCTTCTCCTTTATTGACTCAAATTTATATTCTGTTGTCTGTCACATTTTTTTTCAGATTATACCTCATTCTCTCTTCAGTTCCCCCCTTATTCACATTCCCTCCCACTGCTTTCCCGATCTCCCTCCTTCCTCCCCTTCCTAGTATATGTTATCCCATGCTGTCTTCTCATTCTTTAGTGTCATTTCATCTTCCTTTTTCTCAACATTTTTGCCATCTCCTTCTCCCGAATTTCCCCTTTTTGTGCCTCCTGCTTTAACTTTCACTCTCTCATTCTTCTGGGCTGAGCAGCATATTTCCCGTAATACTTATGCCTCCACAAAACACCACATCCCTTTTTCCCTGAGTTGTTAACAACAGGAGCTATTAACATGACTCAGTTTTATGTTCCATGCTTGTCTTTTTCGCTATTTTTTCATCACGTATCACCTCTTACTACATGGAGAATTGTTGGAGTTCTGTTTTTGTAAGTTTTTGTCTTATTTTTGTCATAAATACCTTTCTATTTTGCTGTATGCTGTACTTCTCATTCACAGGGGAGGAGGATAGTTTTACAGGTAGTTAATTGTAATTTACTATATGCCAGAAATTCCGGAGTGACTAGCACGAAACCACAAAGAGATTTTGTTCCAAGCCAAAGTGGCCACAGAGGAGGCTTAGGCTTCCCTAGTTTGTCCTCAAAAAGCCTACAAGAAAGGAACTGCTACTCTTGTGCTATATAAACGATCTTCACCTGCTCAACTAGCATTTTGTCAACACGGACATTTGAATCCTAATCTTGGAATTTCTTTGAGAAATTTGTTTATGTTTATTTTGCCTTCCTTTTAGGCCAAGTTGTAAGCAATATAAGTATATATATATATAGCTGCATAGAAGGTTTGTATACTATTTTTTTTAGGGAAAGGCATAGTAAGGTGAAATATTCTGTCTGCACGAAAAGCAAATGCCTAAACAATAGCCACAGTAAATGGAGATTCCATTCTTGCAGAAGCAAGTTTAACAATGTTTCTCTAGACCTGTATTTTCTTTCATCCTCTCTGTGCCCCTTACCTTTCCATCTTTTTCTCTCTCCCGCTTTCCTCATCTGCTTCATAAGGGAACCCTATACTGTAGAATTTGGACTGTTTAAAAAAGGTGCCTTGGGCATCCAAGCCTTCCAAGAGCATTAAATGCCTCTCCATCAGGCTACCAACATAAAGCTCTGGCCAAACTCTGCCATTGTAGCCCACACATAATCTATCCTGTCGCTCTTAATTCACAAACTACACTTTGCCGTGTGTGTGCGCATACAGACACCCCTTTCATGCGCATAGCATAATATGGCAATATTTTCTCCATGTGGTTTATTGATTTGATATGTTAAACAGTCATTGATGGATGGATGTCGTCGACTCAATGCTTTTCTGTGTGTAAGCAAATGTGTGACTGCTTCCATGTTTGAGTGTCTGCAGTGTTATTTTATACACAAAATGTATGTTGGTTGTAACTTTAAATGTGGTTTTTAGTTTCATTGTCTCTCTCGCGCGCTCTTCCTCTCTCCCTTTCTCTCTCGCAGTTGTGTACATTATTCGTGCGACGCCATTGACTGCCAGGAACCCTTAATCCGCAATGCAGAGCTGAAGTGCAGTAGCCCTGGCCGCCACTTCTACAATGGAGACCGCTGCACCATCTACTGCAACTCTGGATACGTCCTGCAAGTCCACCAGGACGATGACATCATCAAGAGCCAGGTAAACACCCTGCTACACACATGTTTGAACACACACAGGCAGTCAGAAAGCTCCGTGCACCAAGAGCCACATGAGTGCTTAAACGACACATGCAAACGCTTAAGTGCAAAACCATTTCTACAGCATATGAGAACATGCGTGCAAACATGCATCTGTGAATGCACACATGAACATGCATTGATGCAAACTCAAGTACACCTATGGCCATAGGAGAGAAGTGCAAACACGCTTTCTTTCGACTCTCTCCTCTTAATCTCTGCATTTATTGTGTTCCTGCAAAAACTAAGCTCGGCACGGCAAGCCTCCAGGGAGGATGACATCATGAACATCCAGGTAGATGAGTGCTGCACCGAGGAGTGGAGACGCCCCAGTCTCCTCCTCTTGCTGGCTTGCTACACACACACAGACACACACACACACACACAGACACAGACACACACACACACACACACACACACACACACACACACACACACACACACACACACACACACACACCCACCCATATTCCGTACAAGCAAAGACATAATAGTGTTTAGTCTCTTGCTGAGCATGCTGCACCATCACCTCAAACAGTCACTTTGTACCGCTACTCCACCGGGACGATGACATCATCGGATAGTGTCTGCTCCCTCTCCCTCCTTCTCTCCATCCCTGCTCATTTCGCACACATTGAAGTCTCTGTTATAGGGAAGATATTTGCTACTGCTCTTTCACAGGAGCACACATTAAATGCTTTCATGTCGATACCGACACACATACAGTAAAGTAGAGACATATCCTGCACAAACAGGACACAGATGCAGAGAGATACAATATACACACAGATGCGTGCACACCACAAGTAAACAAACAAACAGGGTAGTTGACACCGCATCGTAAACCTTTTGGATAGGGGCCAAGCTGCTGTTAAGGCCATATAAACTCTTTATCCTTCTCCACGGCTCTGTAACAAAGTCTGCAAGACATTCTATTAATGCTCTCTCAGAGAGACGGGAGGTTCAGAACAAGGAAAATGTAGTATTTTATATGTATTTCAGTCTGCAACTGTGGAGGTGTGTTTGTAAGTCAGAGAGAAGAGTTTTACAGAGTAAAAGGGAGGGGGGAGTTTTTTGGGGGGTATTTGGTCAGGATTCTTACCTTAACAATGTGTTCTTTCTCTCATCTTTCACTTGGCTGTGTCCGGGAACTGTAACATGTCATAATTGGAGGGTTTCAAAAACCGCTAAAGTCTTTTACCTGTCCCTAGATCTTCCTTTGAAATGCCTCTTTTAAGAAACATACACAATGCTGTATCTTCACGAAGAAATAAGTGTGTGCGCGTGTACGTGCATGGAAGCACCTTCACATCCACATTCATATATGCTGTATGTACAAACACTTTAATAATAGTTCTCCACTGAGTCTGCACAAACTTCTAATTGCATTACATTTTGATTGACAGTGCACTATTGTGGCTATTCATCAATGTCATTTCATTTAGTTATAAATTATGCTTTTCAGAGAGGGAGACGCAGGAAAGTACAGAGGGAGGTAGGTAGGGCAGGAGAGAATAGTAAACAAAGTACAGAAGTGCCAAATATACGTTTTTGGTATTTGGAAGTTTGCAAAAACGAACAAATGATGACTGACAGTTCAAAGGTATTTAGAGGACCAAGCATTTATGAATAACTTTGTGCATCCATTCATTTCATTAAAAGGCATCTTGTCAGTTTTCTTGGTATAATATCAAGAGCAGTTTTGTGATTCATTTTAAAAATAATGTTCTGCCAAAAATCCCCAAGTCATCTCCCTTAACTCTGAAATAATTTTAAGCGCAGCAATGTAATGTCAGTAAGGACAAGTAAATCACTGCTCTCAGTTGGCAAGCCAGTGGCGAAAAAAAATAATATATGATGCTACAAACTTGATGTGCAGACTGAATAATGTTTATAATTACCATAACAGAATCCACTCCTTTTTTAACCTGCCCTGTCCGTCATAGCACAAGTGCTTTGTATTACTAGCTTCTTGGTCCATTTTATGTCCAGTCTATCCTGAAACGAAATCTGGGGAAAATTATTTTAACAGTTGCGTTTCCCTCCAGGGGCAGTAGAAGTTGCCTCCCAAAAGCCTTTCGACTGTAGGTTTGAACTCAGAAGCATCCTCACTTTCGTAAAATGCAACGTTTTAAAGCAAGTTTTATTGCCAGCAGCATAATCCAGTGGGGAATACCGAATGATTTGTTGTTAGACTGCAACCAACGCACAGACTAAACCGTACAACTGCAGGACAGAATTGGGCCAATAGCACATTACAGATTTGAAAGAAATAGTGGGCACTTCCGTTTAAGATGTTATAAAGAAAATGAGCTTCCTGTCGAGAACTCACTAGAATTAGTTAAAGGGCCGGTAGTCAATTGAGCACATTGAGATGATAGTTGATTACCACATGCAAACAAAATGTAATGCAGAAACAATTATACCAAAGACTTTCTTCCGTTCTTTTTAAAACACACAAGTACTACACACACACACACACACACACACACACACACACACACACACACACACACACACACACACACACACACACACACACACACACACGCACCCAGGGTTGAAAAGTGCAGGGTGAAGCACAATCTTGTCTCCTTTCATTAGCCAATTACATTCTTGTTTCAGTGATGTCAAAGCACTTCTGGGAATACCACCTTCTTAGATAATGCTATCTTCAGAACAAATCTGTATCGCCTACATGCTTTATTTGTATATGTTTGTTTCATTGCTGTCTGTTTTTCCTATCTTTCTCTCTCTTTAAAATTGGGAACGCTGAGTGCTGGCACTGAAAAAGAGGTTTTCTTTTTCTCATGGACTTTTCCTTTATATTCCTGCTTTTCCACCAACCCGGAGCTGGAGCCGGAGCTAGAGCCGATAAAGATCTGTTTTTTCGGGTTTCCACCGCAGCGGCGCCGGATTTAAGCACCGGATCTCTTGCCCCCTCCTTCTTCGGAGGGGGGAGATTAACCTGAGCAATACCAGTTCATGGCGAGTACAGCGAGTACAAGTTGTAACAAGCAATATCGCTGAGCAAAGTGACTCGAACGCGACCACACACTTATAAAACACACACTTTATAAAGTCAGGCAACACTAAACAGGCTTAGTTTGATGCTGTTTATTCTTACCTTACTTTAATCACCATCCGTTCACTGTTATTGATCATTGTGAAGAGCAGGCAGACGTTTTCCTGTTGTTCTGTATTGCAGCTGTCGGATGGAATCAATACATGGGCTACACAGGTTGCCATCAGAAGTAAAATCATAACGAAAACTATGCCAGTAAAATATGCCTGTAGAAGGCAAGATAGTCAGAGTAGCCTCGCTTGCTATGCTAATATCACCTGTATAATGCCAGAGAAACTTTCATAACAGCGTTGTGATGCCAAACAGCGTCAATTCAGACTGAAACACATTCACTTATGACTGATGCATCATATGAAGCCATAAGAGGGGACGTAAACGATTACATCATGACCCAAGCGATGACGCAGCTCCACTTGAGCTCCACTCGGCCTCTGAGCGGTGGAAACACAAGGGGTGCTACAGGCTAGAACCAGAAAAGCGCCAGAAAAGCAAAAGATCGGATCTTGAACCGATCCGTTTTGGTGGAAAAGGGGCATATGTTGAAATAGTTGGACTCTTTAAAATTCTAGTAAAGTGTACATTTGTTTTACTCAATTAGTTCATCCACTAATAAACTAAGCTTCATTATGGTGTTTTAAAACACAAGTCCACTCGGTGTAGGCTGACGTGGTTATCAACATTTCTTTTTTTAAACTAACCCTACAAGAATCGTATATACTTAGAAGCATGTCTGCTTTTGAGTACTGTTCCGTTCTTGGTATCACCAAACCGCACTTGACTGTTTTCAACACATTCTTTTTCAAATTTTTTCAGGCGACAGGCAAATAAAACATCCCTTCTTCTAAGTAAAGCTACATTTTATTTTCCTCCAGCACTCACAAGGGCTTTTCCATGAGGACTATACAATAATAAATTATCCTTAATCACCTAAGGAGCACTGATGTAATAAATCTACTTAACAATGTTCAACTCTGTGTTATTGCTTTACTTTTTCTACATGCTAATGTGTTAGTATGCCATTGAAGCTGAAGCAATAACCTTACTTAAAGGAAGAGCCTGACAGTCTGTCGGTTCATTTGTCTGTTAATCTGTCTGGCTTGAATTAGGCATAGTAGCCAAAGGTTGTTAAATTGCCTCTGTAAGAGAAATAGTCAGCTGTAAATTATTTTACAGGAAGGAAAATTCCCACACGTCTACACACACAGTACACACACAGGAATACAACCATTTATACCATTTAAGCACTTGGGAATACATGCTTGATTAAATGTGAAAACAACTCATTGCAGATGTATGTAAATGTAGATGTGTTCCTGTGCGTGTGTATCCGTGTCTCTGTGAGCATTCCTTTAACACACTTTTACACACACATGTTGGGCAAAACTTGTAACTGAACACAGGCATACACCCATTTCACAAACTCACGTAACATTCCATTTGCACACATATTTACAGTCAGCACATTAACACTAAATGGATCCTTCCACATTTCTTCCATGCAAACTGTGTTCACAACCTCCCATCACGATTGACTCATTCAACTCTACACCCAGTTATTTTTCACCAGGCACTCGCATGCGATGCATATGTTACTTTTGTTGGATATCCAGATATGAAAGGAGCATATTTACTTTAAGGGAACTTGATACTCTTGATACTGTTATGCAGTATCATAAAATGGAATCAAGATGAAAGATAGAAATATATGGAAAGAGAAAGAAAGTAATCAAGCAATAGATATGTCATATTAATTAAGTCCAGCTTGTGTGGCCTTAACGTTTGGACACTCTTTAAAACAATGTGGATAATCAAGGTAAGCCATAACTGGGCTAGACTTTAATTCATGGTGAAAACACGGGTTTCCCTATTTTTTTTCTAAGAGGGAAAGTCAAAATGATTGAACTCTTACAGCTTTGTTGTGAGGTTTCTTGGCACTGATATCAATTTAAGCATTCCTCTTGCATTACATGGTGTTATTCAATGGCAGAGGATGAAAACAGCTGAGGTTTGGATAATGCAGTGGCTCCCCATTATGGTCTCATCTCTGCAAATATTCCACAAGCCAAATCATTTACAGGAATTAGAGCTATTTTTTAAAGAGAAATAGACCTACGTTCAGGAAATCTTTCTGGTCAGAAAAGGTCAGATAGAAGAGATTGTCATTTTGAAATGTAATGTTTTGGAAAAATTCTGGTTGCAATTCTTGTTATGTTCTATTCACCAATTTTCTGTGGATTTCCTCAGTATTCTGCAGTTATCCTCCACATCCCAAATAGCATTGGAAAAGTTGTATTTTGATGTCAACAATCAACCTTATAATGGACTTCTTTCAATCACTAAGTCATGCAGTTACCAAGCCATTATTTACATTAGCTAACTTTAGAGAAAACTGCCTTCTTAGCAACATTATGTCTGCAATGATGGGCCTTACTTAGTTTTTTCCATTCTATTTGTTTCATTGCATGGCATTACTTGCATATCATTTGTCTATGGTATACGAATCACATGTCAAAAATGCCTTTCAGTGAATATAACTTTCTTAGAATCATGATTACACAGGAACTCATAAAGATGATACTTCTGCAGAGGTTGGAATTCCAGCTGTGGAAGATCCCTTTTCTCCACTCTGTTGTCAATCTGTTTTGTGTTAAGGCTGATTGTGCAGTTGTTGGATATCACATGTCTTAGTTACATGACTTGACCTTACAAATGCTATCAGCAGTTACTTGAGCTGCTGGATAGCCTGTGAGGCTTACTGAAATACTGTAAACTAAGCCTGATCAAGCGTTGTTAGTTACACTGATTGGAAACTTGATGGAGTTAGTGCTGAATTGCTATAGTCCTTTTTTTTTCAGGTAAACAATGAAAGCATCTGTGTGGGATATCAATATGTCAATGCACAGAACAGTATTGTGTCAAAGCACTCTCATGCATATAACCGACTTTGCCTACACATGTCTGACACTCATTTGATATCACGTCTTATTTTCCAGTCGGACTCTACAGTGACTATTACGTGTGCAAATGGGAAGTGGAACAAACAGGTCTCATGTGAGCCTGTGGACTGTGGTATGCCAGACAAATACCATGTCCATCCTGCCCATTTCAAGTTCCCCGAGGGCACCACCTATGGCAAGAAGATCACCTTTCAGTGTCGAGAACCTGCTCAGCTCGTAGGTGAGATGCATAGAGGAGCAAGCACACATCCATGCAGAGAAAGGACATTTATGTTCGGATTGATATCTTTGGAGTCCATGATATTAGATTGAAAGGTTCACTTTTTATTAATAATTATTAAATAACTAACTTTTACAATTGTAATGCCCTATGACCCTGATTAGTCCTATATTTTCATGAATGTTCCTTGATGCACATTTATTTTTGCATCTTTATGAACAATTTGACCAAACTCCATACTTTCTTAACTGAGGGTTACAGTTTTTTGATTTTTATTAACTTTCATTTCAGTCTCTTATTTGTCCATCAGTTTCAGTTTTTCTTTATCCTACTTTGATTCCAATTTATAAATCAACTTAAATTTTTTTCTCATTTCCTCTACCCCTTTCTCCTCAGGTACAAACAACACCCTTACCTGCCTGGAAGACGGTCTCTGGTCCTTCCCAGAGGCTCTTTGTGAGCTTCGCTGCCCAGCCCCTCCGCCTGTACCCAACGCTGTGCTGCAAACCAAGCGCTGCAATGAGACAGGCCTCAAAGTGGGATCGCTCTGCAAGTACAAGTGCAAGCCAGGTTACCATGTCACCAACAAACCTAAGAGGTAAAGAAAAAATAACCTCTGTTCGTCTAAATACTTTTTACTTTTTTTTAACCTATATTTATATAAAAACCTCAATAACACCAAACCCACAATTTTAAATGTTAATCACCTCTTTACAGGCGCGCGTTTAAGAGGCAGTGCACAGAGGATGGCAGCTGGCTAGAGGGGGCATGCGAGCCAGTGACTTGTGATCCCCCACCTCCCATCTTCCACGGCTCCTATCACTGTACTGATGGTTTCCGCTTTGACAGCGTTTGCAAACTCAACTGCTCTGATCCAGCCGGTAATGCTGCTATCGCCGCCACAGGAGGCTCTGCCCATACGGTGAGGCTGCTGCACGCTCCATGCAAGCAGGTCTGTCCATCTCTTTCCTCTCTTTCTATTCTTGCTTTACCTTTTTGTATGTCTTCTTTTTGTCATGTGTATAAAAAGTAGACTTTCTCTCTTTTTCTTCCCGTCTTTGCATCCTCACTGTTGATCAGTTTTAGGGCTCAATGTGGCATAATGGTTTAAGAATATATAATCATAATAAAATAGCTTATACCACAAATGCATAATATAGTCATGGTAGCTGAGGATAAGATGCAGAATTAATGAGTTAACGAGGATATTCCTTTCTCAAATGCAGTCACTGTCCTCGCTGTCTTTTATCCGATACTTCTTACGCTGCCCTCAATGACTAAACGCTCGTCTCTGCCTGACTGATTTAATCCCTTAGCCCTACTCAATTTGATGCCATGCTAATTAGATTGCTATTGATTTGTAAAATAGTCTTGATGTCAAAGACTTTTGAAATGTATACACCTTTTAATCTGTTCTGCCTCTAAGGCGTTGTGGGTTGGATGCATGATAAAAATTGGATTACATTTCCCCCTTTGCAACGGGATGCCATCTCAATGTCCTTGGGCTGCTTGTGTTTGTGTGTCATTGTGATTGTATAATTGTTTGCCTGTCAATATATGTGTTGTTTTCAGGGCGCTGCATTCAACGTGATCCGCTGTAGGAAGGATGGAAACTGGACGGGGTCATTCCGCCTGTGCCCACACAGCACAGGCCAGTGTACTTTACCTCAAAACCTCCATCACAGCCTACAGTACTCATGCAAGCGAGGACACGGCATAGGTCAGTATACACAAATGAACTGTATCATAAGAATTCAGTTTTTTTACTGCTGATGTCATCTTTCATTGTTCTTTTACTAATTTACAATTTCCATTGGTCACATCACTGATTCCTTTGAATTTATTTTGACTGATTATGATTATTTTAATTTCTTCTAAATGAGAGTCAACAACATTTAAAACCGTTGTAATCTGATCAAGCACTTTGAATATCACACAATATCATAGTCATTGGAAACTGGTGGGTGTTTTGTGAATACTTTTATTGGTTTTTGAGTGTCTGTTTCACTCTTGCTCAAACACACACAGGTGAGGATTGTGAGCTGACGTGCAGAGAGAGTAGCAACGACGTGGTGATCCTCCCTAGCAACATGACAGTAGAGAGTGTACTTAAAGAGCACTGGAGGAACCCGCACAAAGTCAAGGTAAGTTTGTACGATAGTTTGTGTCCACCTCACAGCTCTGACAGACGCACTTCACAAAGTTCTGCGATCCACAACTCTCATGTAAGGAATTTCACATATAGTGTCTACATCCTGGGTCTATTACCAACAATACAAAATGCCAGCATGGCAACCCTTCAAACATTTGTGTTCTATTTTTAATCTTTTCTGTGGAAAGAGGCTGTCGCACTCAATGTGAAATTTCAACTGTGTCCTTAATTCCCGAAGATGCTTTGCAGCTTTTTTAGGTATTGTCCCTCCATTAAAGTTTGCACAAAACACTGTAGTAACACTACCACTGTGAAGAATCTGCAATACCGTTTCAAGAGCCCTGTCATCTTAAATCACTCCAATTTTCATAAATGAACCTACGTCGCTCACTGGTTAATGACTTCATTTGATTTAGATATACCTTACAGCTACAGACTGTTACTGATTATGACTGTTTGCTTAAACTGTCATATAGCAAAATACAGGAGTTAGGGGTTATTTTGGGCAAAGGTCTTTAAACACAGAACCAGAGGTGGGACCAAGTCACTGTTTGGCAAGTCCCAAGTAAGTCCCAAGTCTCAGCAGTCAAGTCCAAGTCAAGTCCCAAGTAAAGACAGAGAAGGGCAAGTCGAGTCCAAGTCCAAGTAACACCAAAGCCAAGTCGAGTCCAAGTCCAAGTCCCAAGCTTCTTCGAGTCCTGAACAAGTCATCATGTACTCTTCACTTAATAATGCCATTATCAGACTAACGATCACACAATTTCAACATATCAACCTAATCTTCAGTATTTTTTTATACATACAGATTAAACTATGCATATATTTTATATATCTGTATATACCCATGCGCCCAAAGACCTTCAAAGTATTGTGTGTGAATGGTGGGTTAGAAATGTATGAGCACGGAAGGCACCACTGTCATCCTAAAGTTGGTAAAGCGCCTTGACTAATGAGGCATGGACTGTGTGGATGCATGTAACTGGCATTGATGCTTCAGTGGATGCCAGTTACAGTAGGTCAACATTTTGCTTAAATCACAAAGAAACCTAATATTTCAATAAAACAATGTTTAATCTGCATAACAATTAAGCAGCATGACTACACACAATGAAAGGTGCTGGGGGTAGGCGCTTGAGAGACAGACAGACAGAGAGAGAGACAGAGTACACCTCCCTAATCTTAGTTATTTGTGTACTGTGTGTGTGTTCGTGTATTTATGTACTGTGTGTGTGTGTGTGTGTGTGTGTGTGTGTGTGTGTGTGTGTGTGTGTGTGTGTGTGTGTGTGTGTGTGTGTGTGTGTGTGTGTGTGTGTGTGTGTGTGTGTGTGAAAATAAGAAGATGTCTGATGAACTTAAGATGAATAGCATTTGTAAAGTCAACTTTGACAACAGTGTGTTCAACATCTGTGCAGAACTACAATATCTGTGCAACAGAAATCAGTACAGTTGAGAGAAAAATACGGGTACAGTCATCAGGAACATTTATTTTTCTCTGGTTGTGCCTCCAAATGTAAGGGTGTGAGAGAGAGAGAGAGAGAGAGAGAGAGAGAGAGAGAGAGAGAGAGAGAGAGAGAGAGAGAGAGACGCAGACCAGACGGACAGCTCTCGACTAGGCTTCCCTTCCGTGGCACAATTGCATCTTTTCGTAGATGAAATCCGGGGAAATCATGAATATTAATGAGGGGAAACCCGGGGATTATCCAATCACGCTGGTTAGGTCCCTGATCCAATCCAAAAAGGCCAAAATCCACCACATGATTGCATTGCTCGCACTTGCCTGCCGGCTCTCTCACTTTGCGGTCTTTGGGGCTTCGCAGGTTCGCATTGCAGGGAAGGATGTCCATGATCAGGAAATTTAGCTTTTGACTCGAGGCATGTCAAGTCATTACAAGTAAAAGAGGCAAAGTCCGAGTCAAGTCTCGAGTTAATAGTATTCAAGTCCAAGTCGAGTCGTAAGTCATGCCGAATTTGATCAAGTCAAGTCTGAAGTCATTAAAATCATGACTCGAGTCTGACTCGAGTCCAAGTCATGTGACTCGAGTCCACATGTCTGCACAGAACAGTACACCTTGTCCCTATGGTAGTGCCACTGAGAGCCACCCGATCCCCTATGGTGTCATTTGGGATTTTAAAGAGTATTAGACTACACCTACTCTTTTCTAATTCACGCTCCCCTTTTAACTTGATTAATGTTAATGATGTGCAATTTATTTTAAGTGTTTCTGTCAACTTAATTCCCTTTTAGCTGTTGAGTCAGAGAAAGAACTTAGCATCAAGATTTGTAACCAGAGAAGGGAAAGAGATGGCAGAGTAAAGGAACACATTGTATTTTGCACGGTATTTTTTTCCCCTACAACTCCTTTTGTTTTTGTTTCAGTCACACTGAGTCAGCAGCTTTTTTGTGGTTGATATCTACAGAGAGGGGTGGCTTGGGCCACGTGGACATGAAATGATCTGTTTTTCATGGATTTGTGTAATTGATATGATTTGTGCTCAGTGGCAATTCGAGACATGAAGGTAGGCTTTTGGGGGCAGTGGATGGCTAAGGAAAAGTCACAGTTTGGGTGGTGGGGTGATCATTTTTAGACATCCACGAGTGCTAAGAGGTTGGAAAAGGAGGATTTTTTGCTGATATTGTTTGCTTAACCATGTGCACACCAACATACACGCAGCTACATTTTCTTCCAATATTCATTGAAATGATTAGCAGAGAGAAATTTTCCTTATGGCTAAATGTAATTTTTAATGTATTACATTTCGATGCAAAATATCCAAAGGCTAAGTAGAACAGATGCATATGCTATAAGATACAAGGAATGCACAGCGCTGACATAAAAGGGTATTAAGAGACAATAACAGGAGGTTGCTGTGGTGGAAAAAGAAATCAATCACGACGTGCTTACAGTTGTAGTAATAAGTTGGAGTAGACATCATAACATACTTCTAAACTCCCCTCTATGTTGAGATTCTTTATACAGTGTATAAAACTGGATTCATGTCCCCAAGTGCACTTTCTAGTTCTACTTTGCTGAGTTGGAGGTGAGCATTGCCCACCTTAATAAGTGATGTTGATTAATTGCCTTTAAACTAGTTGTATTTTGGTTCTTAGTGTGACCCACTTAGAATTCTCCCTTGCTTCCCTACCTCCACTTCCTTGTCGTCTTTCTTTCTATCCCTCTATGTCTAACAATTCTGCCCCCCCAGCACCCTCCTCCCCCTTTATCAGCAAAATTACCCTGTCGGGCTTGCTGTGGAATTAGTCATTTTCTACATGACATGACCTCGTCTGTGGTGGCGCTGAGATAGGGATCTATTTTTATGTGGTATCAGCGCCCGGGGAGGCTTCAGGGGGTGAGGATCCTATACGTAGTTAGGGGTGAGGCCAGGCCACGATCATGGATTATCATGATTTACGGCCTTGCTGAGTGAGGAAGAAAAGAGTGAGAGAGAGGGGAAGAAAAGGGGTTTCTGGATGACATCATACACTGCAAGGGAAAAATAAGAATAAAAGTACAGTAGTTGCAAAAAGTTTCACCTATAAGACAAAATAAAGTGCTTAATCTTCCATCGTATAGGGACTAGCCATCAACCCCCCCAATACAGAGAAAACGCGCATACACACCACATACCTTCCTATGCAGTACTAGGTTGCAGTAGTAAAACGGTTACACTCGCAGCTCTCAGTTGCTCTCAGATGCTATATTGTTCTTTCTCTCCATCATCAACCCCCAATCTTTCTTTTTTTGCATTGATTTGCTGACTGGACTGAAATGAAAAATACCTTAGTTTGCAGCAACTACAATTTTGGCAGATATTGGGACACAGGGGGTCTGAAAAAATGAACCATCTAAGGTCAGTCAGTCCATTGTGGTGGATGACAGTTTTAATCATGCACACTACTATCCAAGTCTGGGGTCATACTTGTGCTGTAAGCAAAACCCTGCCCAATAAACCCATTTATTGTTCATTTCTGCCCCTACGCCTAATAAAACACACTATTACATCTATATAGGCACACATGCCTGTCCAGAGTCATTTGATCATATGCATTTCCATGTATCTACAGGAAATGCCTACATGAATGCATTTGCACATGATATGCACAGTACGGCCCAAATAAACCCTAAGGACTAAAATATTTTTTCAATGAAGAATGAAGAACACACTGGTAGAACAGGATAGAATTCCACGTAAATATCTCACTTGGGGGAAAAACACTTTTGAGTTTTATCTTTTAAGAATCAACTTCCGCCTGTCCTGAGGTTGAAAAATGTAATGGTAAATGAAGGAGGAATTTACATCGAAAGCTTCCATATGTAACAACTCAGTCTTTTTGATACCCCTTAATGCAGTTATGGTAGTAAAACATCCGAAACCACTCAAAGCAGCGGTATTTCTCAATTATTTACTCAACCTTTATCTTATCTTTCAGAATATAGTCTGTACCATGAGACTCAAATGGTATCCACACCCAGAATTGCTCCACTGCATCAAAGGATGTGAGGTAAGGACTCAAACTTAATAAGATTTGTGTTTATGTCTTTGTTTTTGTGGGGTAATAGTCTCATCTATCATGTTAGACATAAAGACTATTTCTCTCATCTTCCTTGATCTCAAACCTTACCGAGTGATTAGACTTTATCTGATATGATATGTTGCCATATTTCAGTTGAGACGCTTATAGTGGCCAAAATAACAGTTTGCTCTGCTTTGATGGTAAATATACACATTTATTAAAGCATGTGAACAATACCATTGACATGCTTGTCTGTTCAGGCATTTTTCTTTTAAATAGACTCCTCATGGACAATTAAAAAGTGACAACAAGAGGTTAAAAAAGTTTGCTTTTATACAAAAACATTTTCTTTTTAGTACCACTCCAAAGATAGTTTCATTAAACTTCAAGTGGACCATCTATTCACTAATAGATTGGCAAATGCTGGCCATATAATTTATTGTCTTGAAAGAATACCTGTGTTTATAAGTCATTTTACAGGTAGGGCTTTATCAGTGGCTTGCTTTTTTTACAACAGGCTAACAGCTGTTGGGATTAATTAAAAATGCAGTAGTGTTTCACCACACTGCCAGTACCTATCCACATCGTGTTTTTGTATTTTCCGTGGCCAGTTGCTGAGGACAACCTCCTGCACAGAGCGCACAGGTGGTTGTTAGCATCTTTCCACTTAGGCATTTGTTAGCCAGTTATGGGTATCTGGTATCAGAGTAACTGATGCGGCTCATTGACACTCATTAGCTTGCTGTAATCTGATGTTATGAGTGATTTATTACTTCTTACCCCTTGGTAACGTTCTAAATGTCTCTTTCCTCTAAAACTGGACCATCCATGTCT